>NC_142053.1:51375021-51697658 GCF_982192425.1 Myodes glareolus
AGTGATTAGGAACAGTTGGTGCTCTTGCAGAGGCTCAATTACCAAAACCTACATGGTGGACCATAGCCATCTGTAACTCCACTTTCAGGAAATCTAACATCCTCTTCTGAACTCCTCAAATGCCAGGCATATACATGGTACATATAAAATACATGTAAGCAAAACATTTGTACTCATAAAGTAAAATAAATAAATCAAAAATAAAAAATCATTGTAGTCTGTTTATTACTAAAGAAAGTGTAAAACATAAGTCTTAAAGTTAAATGGAATAGCAAACACCAAAGACTAGCAAAAAATTCTAAATAAAACTATTAAAGAAGATTGTTCACATTTAGGTATTAAATATCTAATAAATCTATAATCATTGTAAGTGATATCTGTTTCAGTAACAGTTTAGAACAAGAGAAGTTCAGAAAGAAATATGGATTTACATGAGCATTTGATATACAGTAAACCTGGCGTTTGAATACAGAAGGAAGTTAGATAAATACTTCAATAAACACTGAAGTAATGAAGTATTTGAATTTTCAGTCTTTTTCTCATGTATGTATCAGATAAATTCTACATAAACTAAAAAGCTGAATAATTTTCAATGAGAAGTTTTTTAAAGGAAAAACACCATGAGTATCTAATAATAGAGAATATTTATCAAAGAATAAAAGTTAAAAAAAGAAATTCTAATGTTGTCATTAGAATCTTATACAAAGGTAGTCTCAAAGCACAATAACTATTATTGCCATTTCCATCAGAGTAGTTGTGACTACGTGCACGAGACTCTCAAGTAAGGCCTGCTGCTGATCTTCATAGAAAAAAGGGGGGGGGGGATAGGGAAAGTCATTAGAACCTGGCCTCAGATTCTAGCCATTCCTTCTTATACCTGCCTTCCAGGTGTATGTGACTCTTTCTAGCTACACATGGGAAACTCACGAAACAGACACAAATGACTGGCAGAATGTTTGAAAGGTGGCCAGCCAAATTTACCAGTGAGCTAATAGACCAGAACAAATGACATACCAGTTTCACTGATGAAATGTGCAGAACTGTAGAAAATGAGCAGCACTCATTTGACGTTTATAATAAGTAGATGTAAAAGTGGAATATTTCTAGCAGACCATTTATTGAAATCCATTAAAATTCGGAGAAAAATATGCACTCACTTATCAGAACTCATAAAATGGAAAATAATCAGTATGGTATACAAATATTGATGCAGATAGATGATTTTTATAGTATTATGTATAATAACAAGACAAGTGAGGAAAATAACTGTCTAGTAGTAGAAAAGGAACAACTAATTACATATAAGTTTAATAGCCTAGTGTGGCGGTTTGAATGAGAATGGCCTCCATAGGCTCATAGATTTACATGCTTAGTCTCCACTTGGTGTAAAGTATTTGGAAAGATTAGGAGGTGTAGCTTTGTTGGAGGAGGTGTGTCATTGGGAGTGGGCTTTGAGGTTTCAAGGGCCCACACCATATTCAAGTAGCTTCGTGTGTGTGTGTGTGTGTGTGTGTGTGTGTGTGTGTGCGCGCGCGCGCGCGCATATGTGCTTATAAATCAAGATGCAGATCTCAGTTCCTGCTCCACTGTCATGCCAGCAGCCATGCTCCCCACTGTGATGATAATGGACTAGTAACCCTCTGAAACTATAAACAAGTCCCCAAATTAAATAACTATTTTCTAAGAGTTGCCTTGGTCATGATGTCTCTTCATAGCAATAGAAAAATGACTGAGATGCATAATTATCAAATAGCTTTAAAAGAACGCATGATAATGTGGAAAACTTCTAAGTATACAATTTTAAGTGAAAAGGAAGATTGCAAAGTAATATATCTATTATCCCAATCATATAAAATGTTTACATGTGTGAGTCAGAATATATGTGTGTGCTTAGGGGCATGTTAGTGTCTGTGTGCACAGAAAGGACTAGAAGGAAAGCACCCAACATTCTGAAAACTGTTATCTGAATATCAGGATCATTAGTGATTCTGATTTTCTCCTTTGTGATTTTTCTGTACTCTCCACAGTTTAAAAATGAACATGTGTTCATTTCTATCAGAAAAAAAGTGCAATAAATGTTATTTTAAAAGTTAAGTTCTTTGGATTTGGCTTCTTTTCTGATGTGATTTTAAAAGTCTTCACACACCCATACTCAAGAGAGAGAAGCCTCAGGGCGTGTAAGTCAGCTTTCATAATAAAGTACTGTTCATCTCATATCTCATTTCTGGCCTCAGAGAAAACACATATTCTTCTCTACATCCTACTATCCCCACTCAGTCTCTCTGATGATACGTCTACCACAAGAACCAACAACTCCCTACAGCATTGTGGGCTGGCCTTCCTTTCTCAGTCTTTCCCATAGTATCTTGTCCCAGCCATAACACAGAAGTACTGATCTTCTGAGTTATACACTGTTTCCTCTTGTCGCCTTGACTGTGTGCTCTCACCCAAGAACATACTTGCAGCCCTTTTCCAAGGCTTCAAATATCACCTCCTTTAGGAGCTGTATTCCAAATACTGAGGCTGTGTTGGTTGTTCCTACTGAGCTCCAAATCAATCTATAGACACCACTGATATTTTTTTCTTGTCGTTATATTATAGATTTTCATAATTCACACTTACAGACATAATAAGCATGGTAGAGTTCTTCCAACACTCCAAGATCCATCCCTTCTTCCCTATTTATCTGTCTTTATGTCCATTTATGCTAACCATATTACTGGATGTGAGACTAAGAGCCACGCCCTTAAAGAAAACTGACTGTCCCTCTCCTAACATCTATTGACTGTCATTACCTTCTTAACTAGGAACAGGATGTTGTTTGTCTTCAGCCCGTGCAGGCCTTACATGTTCTGTTGCAACTGCTGGGAATTCATATGTTCAACTGCTCTGTTGTGTCCAGAAAACACTATTTCCTATTAGTCATCAACCTATGGTTCTTACAGTCTTTCTGCCCCCTCTTCTGAAATGATATCTAAGCCTTAGGAGAAGGAGCTCTGTGATAAGATCCATAGGAGAAAGAGGGTATCATACAGATGACGTGTTTAGGGCAGAACATTCCATGGTCTCCTATTTTCCATATAGTTTGTGGGCCTCAAACTATATGTACAAATCTGATGAGACTATGTATTCCACAAAGTCTGGTGTTTTATATGCTTTTGCATTATTAGAACATAGATTAATACTCAGCATGCAATGGGTCCTCAAAACCTGTTAGTAGTAAAGTTGTGAAGTGTGTGTCTGCACCACTCAGAAAGGGGATATACCTTTGAAGACAAGCACCAAAACACCCATCTCAGGTAATTAAGTAGATAATTGCGACAGAACCAGTTCTGACCAGAGAACTTTGGATACTTCCAAGTGGTCTCGGAAATGATCAAAAACTGTCTTTTTCTTTTTACATGCCCCACTGAAAATAAGAAAAATGATAAAGGACTTGGCTTGCTTTTTTAAAAACTATGCCATCTATTGGTCACTCTGTGTTCTGGGAAGGAAAATGGAAAAACAGCAAGGGGTGAGCAAAGTATTTACCTTGTGCAAACATAAAGCCTTTGCTATTGGAAGATCTCCAGGATGGATTTTAGCATTATCAAGTGCCTCAGAAACTTCAGTCCATCGTGTCTGCACACAATCCTTCAGCATCCAAAACAACAAATGTTCAATGGGAAAGGACGTAAGTTCAGAAATTAACTGGAATTAAGAGAAGAAGCTGGCAAACATTATGATGAGTAGAGCACTTCCTTCTAATTATTATAATAAATACTTGTAAAATATACTTAAAGACTTTCTTCATTGCAAAGAAAACAGCATGAAGTTAACACCTGGGTCTCATTAATATGCATGACAACCTGTTTCCAAGATAAACAACAGCATTCATGTAAACCATTTAATATAAAAGCCATCACACAGAGACATAAGCCATCTGATTCCTGCCGAGTTTTTAATTTAAATTTTGTCCATAATTGGGCTGTTTAAGCTGAACATCGAAAAATTAAACATTTCAGTTTACATTAATTTTAGACGGAACTGTAAGTAAAATTCGGTTGTAAAATGTAGAAGTAGCCTAAGATTCTGATTAGAGAAAAGCCTACGTCTAGAGCTGACATTTAATAAACTTAGAAGCACAATGTGCTGAACCACAGAGGTTAAAATAGCCAGTCAATCCTTTGTGAGTCAGTCTAACTATGACTAATCTAAATGGGGTGAAATATGACAAAAATCTGTCTCTGATTCACCCTTAATACATTTTTCCCTATGTAACACACTGCCTCCCGCCAGCTAGCTCGGCATTGTGTTAGTGAGGCCAATCATAGCAATAATCGTTGTGGCTTAAGCAGCATGCTATTTCTCATCCTTCTCCAGGTCTGCTCCATACCAACCAGAGAAGGCCTTTACCTCTGCTAACTGTCTTCCCAAGCTCACAAGCTGCCGGAATTCCAGCCAGGTTCAGGGAATGCTAGATAGCAGAAGAGAGCCGGAAAATTGCCAAGAAGAGGGAAGCAAGGGCATTTCTCTCACTTGCTTGCTACCTCAAGTGCTATGGCCCATTAAAGCTAAATATTCCCTGTCAGTTTAATTCCTGCAAGACAGGTCTACAACGGTTCTAGCTTCCCACATACGTTTTAAGACATCTTCTGCACTCTGGTACTGAGTCCTTGCCATCCTTGCCGCTGCCCCTCCAATTCCTTCTTCATCTACGCATTATCTTCCCTTTCCCTGTTAGATTTCTCGATTCCATTATCGTTTCTTTTACTAAACATTTTGCATTAAATGTTGAGTAGGAGGAATTAAAAGGAATCCTGACACACACCTGTAATTTCAAGATCAGGAAACTGAGGCAGGAGGATTGTGAGTTTAAGGCTTACTTGGGTTCCATAGTAAAATTGTCTATAAAAAAAATTTCCCTTGGGGACTGAGAATGTAGTTCAGTGATAGAACACTTAACCAAGATGCAAAGGGATCTGGATTCAATCGCCAATACCACAAAAAAAATCGCCAGTGCCCAACTTTTGAAGTGATTTGTATTTGTAAACTTTGACTAATAGAAAGTTTCTGTGTGTTAAACACTATACTAGAGCTTTACATGTATAATCTCATGAAATTCCAACCTTAAGGTTCACTATTACTATCTCGATTTCGTAGATGAGGAAATAAGCATGAAAAGGTTAGCTATTAGCCCAAAATCACATGGCAAATACAGAGTGATGAATGTGAACCCAGTTCTTTGCGACAATATACATATTGAATATATACATTGTGAATATATACTTATTGAATCTGTAAGCAATGGTATATTGAACTAGATCCTCTCAAATGTTTCTTACAGCTTAGATGATTTTTGAAATCATTAATTTGTGCATTTACTTATTCAATGAACACTTACTGAGCACCTACTGTATACTACTCTCTGGATCTGTGCTCCGGTGACACATAAGCAAAGAGACCCCCAAACTCCTGCCCTCACTGATCTCTTATTTTACTGTATAGGGACAAATGACAGTAAGTCACTAAATAACTAAGGTATTTCGGGTGTTATATGGTGTCAAATGCTACAGAGAAATAAAAATGCAGTGGAAGAATGAGAAGTGCCTGTGATCAGAGACTTCATATTATAATTTAAATTTTAATAAAACTGGTCACCGCATCTACATTTCTTCTTTCATAGACAGTGTAGATAAAATTCTAATACTATTGAATGCTTAAACGTCATTCTTTATGGATAAGACCAAAAACACTGATGACAACTTATGCTGGAGAGGTTAGGGGGAAAAGGGAACACTCCTGCATTGCTGGTGGGAGTGCAAGCTGGTACAGCCCCTTTGGATGTCAGTGTGGCGATTTCTCAGAAAATTAGGAAACAACCTTCCTCAAGACCCAGCAATACCACTTTTGGGTATATATCCAAAGGATGCTCAATCGTGCCACAAGGGCATGTGCTCAACTATGTTCATAGCAGCTTTGTTTGTCATAGGCAGAACCTGGAAACAACCTATATGCCCCTCAACCAAAGAACGGATAAGGAAAATGTAGTACATTTACACAATGGAGTACTACACAGCAGAAAAATAACGACAGCTTGAATTTTGCAGGAAAATGGATGGATCTAGAAAACATTCTGAGTGAAGTAACAAAAACTCAGAAAGGCAAATATTATATGTACTCACTCATAAGTGGTTTTTAAACATAAAACAAAGAAAACCAGCCTACAAACCACAATCCCAGAACCTAGACAACAATGAGGACCCTAAGAGAGACATACAGACATCTAATCTACATGGGAAGTAGAAAAAGACAAGATTTCCTGAGTAAATTGGGAGCATGGGGATCATGGGAGATGGCTGAAGGGAAGGAGAGAGGCGGGCGGGGAGCAGAGAAAAATGTAGAGCTCAATAAAAATCAATAAAAAAGTCATTCTATAGACTCAATTACATTTCTTAAATATTGACTAGAACCTTCTATGGCAAATATTCTCATAACCAGTTTCCCAAAAGCAACTAATCAGATTAACAAAGCTTTTCCATACTATGTAGAAAACCTAATGACTAATCCATGAGGCTCACTGAGCCTTGTGTGTGTGTGTGTGTGTGTGTGTGTGTGTGTGTGTGTGTGTGCTGATACCCTTTCCCCAAGTTTTATATTCAGCTTAGTAAAGGTCAGTTGAGTGTACTCGAAAACCTCTTTTGATAAAACAACACAAAAACAAATAGGAGCTGGAGAGATGACTCAGTGGTTAAAAAATGTACGTGCTGATTGTGCAAAAGACCTAGATTTAGTTCTCAGCATCCACAACATTGCTCACACTATTTGTAACTGCAGTTCTATGGGATCGGAATCCTCATCTGGCTTCTACAGGCACCAGGAACACATGTGGTAGACATATATAAGCACAGACAAAATATTCATATGCATAAATAAAAGTAAATTAATCACTTTAAAAATACAAATAAGTAAAAAGTAAAACCCATTTCAGCCTATTCCATTTGCTATTTCACTGTGTACTTTAATAAAATTTTATGCAAATAGACTATGCATGTGAAAGGAGTTACTTCTAAAATCTGGTAAGCCTGGTTAAAGTGGAATCATTTTCTTTAAAAATGATGTCCAATTAATTGGAGATAAGACAACTGTAAAAATTAGGAAGAAAATTATTGCTTGTTACCTTGCAATTATCTTTAGAATGTCACTGGATTTTAAAGATAGTGCTGTAGAAATCAGAGACAATGCATTACAGATGTGACTTTTACAAAAAGTGAAAAAGAAAAGAGGCTATAGAACACTAGTCAAGGGACATCCTCAAAAGAAAGGTCATGGTACGTACTACATCACAGGATTAACGAGTAATTGGACACTTATGTATTCATAAAAATACATTTAAGTAGTAATTTTAGATTTGTTTCATTTATGTTTCTATGCATGTGTATGTACCTTTGCAGATGTAGATACCAGAAGAGAATATTGAATCCTATCACGTGAAAGGAATTACAGGTATTAGCAAGATGTCAGGCTCCATTCATGGTATCTTAATCACTATTCTACTGTGTGAAGAGACACCATGGCCAAGGCAAATTTTGTAAAGAAAAAAAATTTAACCAGGGTGGTTTATAGTTTTAGGGAGTTAGTCCATTATCACAATGTCAGGGAGGATGGCCACAGGCATGGCAGGCATGGGGCTGAGAACTTTACATCCTTTATAGCAGGCATCAGACAGAGAAAGATAGCTGGGCCAGGCATGGGCTTTTAAAACCTCAAAGCCACCCCCAGTGACATACCTCCTCCAACAACAACTCACCTCCTAATCCTTTCCAAATAGCACCACCAACTGAAGACTATGCAAGTCAATATATGAACCTATGGGGGCCATTCTCATTCAAAGCACTACACATGGATGCTGGGAGCCAAACCCCAAACCTCATGACTGTACAACAAGCACTCTCAAGTGATAAGCTATTTCTCCAGATGTCTTAGTTAGGGGTTCTATCACTGTAGCAAAACACCATGACCAAAAACCAAGTTGAGGAGGAAGGGGTTTTAGGCTTACACTTCCACATTGCTGTTCATCACTGGAGGAATTCAGGACAGGAACTCAAGTAGGGCAGGAACTTGGAGGCAGGAGCTGACACACAGATCATGAAGGGGAGCTGCTTGCTAGCTTGTTTCCCATGGCTTGCTCAGCCTGCTCTCTTATAAAGCCCAGGACCACCAGTCCAGGAATGGCACCCCCACAATGGGCTGGGCCCTCCTCTCCCATTGATCACTTGTAGCTGGATTTTATGGAGGCATTTTCTCAATTGAGGTTCCTTCCACTCTGCTGGCTCTAACTTGTCAAGTTGACATAAAACCAGCCAGTACACCAGCCTAAAAAACACATATTTTTTAAAATACACATGAGTCATTTATTATTTTACTTAACCTGATTTTTTTCAACTAAGTAGAAAAAAAATCATGATTGGACTTTTATGTACCTTCCAAATACTGTGTTAGGAAATATGAATAGTAATATGCCAATGAATATATTGTATTTGAAAACAACTAAACATGAATATAATAAGGAATAGAAAATAATCAACATACCCAACAGTCCCGGAATAGTCTGACTAATGGTAGTTTATATCGGTTGCCCTACTGTCACTTTGGCAGCACATATATTTATTTTCTTTTTTAATTTTAAATTTTTCCCAAAATATATATTTATGTTATATTCATTACCTTGCCACAGTTCCCCCAAGATGCCCCCACCCTTCTCACACAATTTCATATTCTTTCTCTCCCCCACCCCCCCAAAAAGCAAAGATAAACACACACAAAAATGGGGAAAAATACATTTTGTGCTGGCCACTATTATATAATGGGGAAAATAATGTCCCAAGTAAACATCAAATGCTACCAAATAAAACCCCCAAACTAGGAATGGGCTAAATCTTTTTGTGTGTGTGAGTTGGCCAAAAAGGTCTCATAGACCCACCTCTAAACTAAACATTGCAGTCTATTGTCACCGCTATTGGTTACTCTCTACAACCTAGCAGTAAAACCCTACTGCAGAATCCACCACAAACTTATACAATCCAACATAGAGATCCTGAGCAGGTGCTCAGCTAGACGGTTCACCACCTGCTGACTAGCATTCATAGTACTGGAAAGTACTATACACTCTACTGAAGGAGAAAAGCAATCATCAGTCTCGCTCATTTACAAACCCTGTGAAGCACACTAGTGACCTACCTGCAGGATCCACAGTGCTAACATGACACAAACGTCATAGGAGTAACCACCAACCTTTGGATTGCATTTGAGGTCCCACTCCACGTGATAAAACCCATACCCGGGCCTGCTAATGATACCAAGAACCTGAGACTGATAGACACTATGAGAACACCCTATCATTCTCACTAGCGTGCCTGCTTGAATACTAAATGACATAGCCAACCTTCAACAACAAAAGTTAAAATGTGTGTTTTTGCAAAGTCCCAGCACTGAGAAGGGGAAGTTGACACAAGGTCCTACTCTTAACAAATAAACTGTCTGCAGTTGAGGCTCGCAGGGAAAGGGAAAGACAGTTTTCTTCAGTGGCTTGCTACTGAATATATCAACCTCACTGCAAGGCAGGTCCCGTGACCCGGAAAATAAACTCCTTGAGTTTTTGTGACCTATTTGTTTCATTTTGGTTTGGTTTGGTATTTTTGTCTTATTGGGTTTTTGTTTGCTGCTTGTGATTTGTTTAATCGAGAGAGAAAGGACATGAAGTGGGTGTGCAGAGGGTCTGGGAGGAACTGGGGAAAGGGAAGGGAGGTGATCAAAATATAATGAAAGAAGACTTTTTTAGTTTAACAAACAGATGTTTATCAGAGTCCAGGAAGAATGAAGTCATAGCCATTTCATGCTCCAGGTTAATCTGAAAAGAACGTGTGAAGTAGTGTCTGAGAAAAGCCCTGACAGAGAACTATGGCTTCCCACGTGGAATCGTCGGGAGCAGCAGCAAGTCAAGGGAATCGGACTTCCAGATCTCTTCCTCCAGAGATCAATGCTGAATGGGGACAGCTAAGTAAAAGCTTAAAGACTGAAAGCAACTGTTCCGAGGATGAATGCAGCTCATCCAGGGTAGAGCTGAACAACATAGGCTCAAATTTCCAGACTAGACAGTGGTCATAGTCACCAAGACACACAATCAGTACTTGATTCTTTAGGCAGTGGGTAAACAGGAAAAGTTTTCAAGTAAAATTATAATGTCCTTTTGTTTTTTTAAAAAAAAATATAAATGTCACGTCCTGCACTCCTATCAGGTGACGACAAATGATGCTACTAACATTACACAGGTTATATCTGTCCACAAAAGCATATTTTATCCTCCACTGTCTTATCTATTCCTCATTACCAGACCCCCTACATCAGTGGCCCTCTTTTCTTAAGTTGTGTACTTACTTCTGCTAGTTTGGCACTCCTGAGATGGTTGAGGTAGTAATTGGATATTCAGTTCCTAACATATGACTGTCAGAACTCGATTCGTTATCTCTACCACCTCCTATGTGATCTTGGCCTAGATACTTAGCCTACACATATAACTCTGAACTAGCATATTACAGTAAAGGGGATGTGCTGTGGAGTCAAAATAAATCTACCAGCCTCAGGACCAGTGACATGGATTAGTGAGTAAAGGTGCATGCCAACCAGTGATTCAAGTCTGACAACCTGAGTTCCATCTCCACAACCCCCACAAATATATCAGAGAACCAATGCTACAAAGCTGTCCTCTGACCTCCTAACATGATCTATGACATGCATGCACAATCACACATGATACGCACATACTACAACAACAACAATAATAATTAACATAATGGTTTCTTCATCTTCAGCCCTTGAACCTGGGGACAAGGGGTGCTAAAAAGCATTTTTAGGTAATCATAGATGATTATAGAGCTCAGTAGAAGCAGCCACCACACTTCGGCAAGAAATAACCTATCTGAGCCTACTTATTCATCTATAAAGTGATATCAACAAAAGTACCCAATAGATATGGTGTTTTAGGTACCACACGACTATGTATTTAGAACATGGTGTTTAATAAAAAGTTGTGTTGATATATATGCACTCATAGATACTGATGTCTTTTTTCCAGACTAACAAAAATAAACCTCTTCTCACACTGGTTCTATGAGTAAATGTTTTCAGAATCTGTATAACAGAGAACATCTTTTAAACCACTTTCTGAGACACCTGTCATTCATTTATTCATTCAAAGTTGAAGCTTGAACAATAATTTCCTTCAATCCCGACATTCCTCAGACATCACCAAGAATATATTTTGCTTGTGTATTTTTGGCAAGCTCACTGTGTCTGTGATTCATTAGTGTCACAGGAGTGACTGAAATATTTTGGTTCCTATCTCAGTTGAAAGAAATATTGTCATCTTTCCAGTGAAAAACATGAAATGTATCCTGATAGTTCTTTTCAAAAACCCTTTTCTGACTAGAATTAGCATTTTCATTAGTAACCATCAGAGGTATTCTACTTGGCTGAAACAAACATATTTATAAACTATGTAAGTCTATGCTGGAGCCTTAATGCAACTTCATCCTCAAAGCCTACTCCAGGACTTCCCTGTACAGTTGTCTGAGCTGCCGAGGACACAGCAAGACTATTTGCTGACTCCTACAGATCTTTCTTTCCCACCCTCTACTCTAGGATATGGCCAGACGCATATAAAGTAGAAGTGGACTAAAACTCTCTACACACCCTCATAAACACTCCATCCAAATGTGTCCTTGCAACCACTAATGACAGCAGAAGAATGAGCATAGTTCCTAGTTTTAGTAGAATAATGAGAAAAGATGTGTTGAAGAAGAAAAGAAGAACAAGTTACCCATGTCCCTCCTACCTCAGCATAGCTTATGGCCATGCCACTCACCTAACAGGAGAGATAATTCAAGGTAGAACTCAGCAGCGGGCCCACCATGATGAAATGCAACACTGGGAAGAGGCCCTGAGGCTCTCGTCTCAGGTCAATGTCCAAAGATGGAGCTTCTGGGACCACCCAAGAACCAGAAGGGACAGGAAACCTCAGACAGACAGACTTGTGTTTTGGCTACAACAAACTTTGCGGCCATATCTGCTACAGCCTACAACCTCAACTACAAGTTTAGAGTCAGTCTTGACTCCAAGGAACTAGCTCCACCAATTCTCCCTACTACTTGAGCAGCACAGTACAGAGAAAACCTCCATCCATGACTGTAGTGGTATTTTCTTTGTATTTTAATAAATAAAGCTTGTCTAAAGATCAGAGAGTGAAACAGCCTCACTGGTCAGCCTTACAGACCAGGCAATGGTGACACACACCTTTCATCCCAGTAGCCACACTAGTTTGCCATAGAAACAGAGCTGTGCATGCTTTTAATCCCAGTGATGCACACCTTTAATCCCAGACCTACAGAGTAATATAAAACGGGATGAGACAACTCACAGACACAGTCTCATTCTGAGATTCCTGGAGGCAGGATCACAATTTTAGACTGAGATCAAGGTAAGAGCCAGTGGCTGGCTGCTTTGCTTTTCGGATCTTCAGGATGAACCCCAATTTCTCTGTGTGTGTTTTTATTAGCCATGCTTCACATGACGTCCATAATGGCAAAAAGGGGGGGGTTAGAGTGGGGAACTAACCAAAAGAGTGGTGTAGGAGGTTCTTCTGTTCATGTTTTGTAGGTACACAGGTTCCCCATTTTTCCCGAGGTGCTAAGCAGGGCTGTTCTGCTTCCTGGTTCCACTGCATCAGCTTGAGGGTGTGGCATAGAACTGCCCTCTCCTGTTATGTTAATATCACCTACGGCCCAAGGGTGTAGCTTAGAGAGAACTCTTCTGTCATGGTAATTCCACCTGCAAGCAAGGTTCTCGCCCGCAGGCAAGGTTCCTGGGTCAGCTTTTCTCTGAGCCTGAGCACGCCCACCTGGCTTCCTCTTTTCTCTGTTCAGCTGCTCTCCGACCTTGGGTGCGGCCCCCTGACTTTTCTCTCTCCTTGTTCCTGATGGGGGGCTGGTGTCTTTCTGCCCCACAGTATATATACCCGACTTATGCTTAATAAAGCTGCCATTTGCCACTTGCTCTTGGCAGATGAGCCGGTCTCTTAGTGTGTGTGTCGTCTGTTCAAACCCCTAGGACATGCGTCCGTTCTCGTGGGCTCGAGTCAGGAAAGCGCGCGCCTGTTTCGAGGTTCGGGTGTCCACAGAAAAGTGCGGAAGCTTACAATGTTTTGCTTTCATTGGTTAATGAATAAAGAAACTGCTTTGGGCCTATAGGGCAGAACTTAGGTAGGCGGAGAAGAATAGGGCAGAACTGAATGCTGTGAAGAAGGGCAGAGTGAGAGACAGCATGGATCTTCTGTCTGAGACGGATGCTGGTTAGAATCTTGCCGGTAAGCCACAGTGACGTGGCAATACACAGATTAATAGAAATGGGGGTTAAATTAAGATGTAAGATTTAGCCAGTAAGAAGTTAGAGCTAATGGCCAAGTAGTGTTTTAATTAATACAGTTTCTGTGTGGTTATTTCACATGTAATCTAGCCGGGTAGCTGGGACAAACGGCCCCCACTCCTTACAACAATAAGAGCTTACCTTAGAACTCAGGGACAGGTCATAATACTGAGATTATACACAAGGAAGAAACCAATGATCCCTGCCATGCAGTCACTGCCTGCAGATAGAGCCTCTACAGCAGACCTGGTACCAGGCAGAGACCTACAACTAAACTGTACATCAGGCTCCATCATCCCCAGACAGCTGCATCTGCATCAGGCCACAAATAGACCAAATAGTTCATAGCAGCAGAAAAACCATAGCAATATAAGTCTTGGCCCTCTCCTTGGGCCTCAGTTGTTTGAGTGGGCTGTGGATCATGTGCCTGTGATTGAGTGTTAAAAAAATGCACTAGCTATGGACCTGCCAACTTCACCATTCTCATAAGCCTATAGAATACAACATGGGGAAAGTTGTCTGTTTGAGGAAGAAAGGGAAAGGCAGCATAATCCATTGCTTTGTAGACATGTGTATACTCTTCACACTAAGGACAAGTTTTAGGCAGAGTTCTGTGCTGTCCAAATAGTCAATTGTTCATTATAGATGAGGCATCTAGGCCACACTAACTTCAAGTAAAGACTCTTGGACCTACTGGAAACAGATGATCCGTTTTAGGCATCTTCACAATCCATCCTGAACAGCACATTGACAGATCTGTAACAAATCTGATCATGAGGCATCCTCTAGTGATAAAACAGAAGAAATGTATGAACAAAGGAGTATAGTACTCACAGACTTAGGTCATCATCTAGTGGCAAAATAACAACATTGACAACACTCTTCGGAAAGAAACAACCAGGTTAGAATGCCTGGAATGACAGGCACAAAAATAGTTTACAAAGACTGGAATAAATGGCTAATTTGTCCTTTAGTTTACAAACAAACATCAGATACCAACAAACATCAGAAAATTGCAGGAAATCATGGCCTCATCTAAAGAACAAAACAAGACACCCAGAGACTGGAGAATTTATGTTGATCATTACGTTGAACTGAACCAAGATGAAATACGTCAATTAGAAATTTTTCTTGGCTTTTTGAGACAGGGTTTCTCTGTGCAGCACTTAGGTTTGTTCTCTCAAATTTCATCAGAGAAACTTCCTTTTGCAAAAGATAGATTAAATAGATTAAAATAGACACCCATAACTGTTCAAGGTACAGAGAGTGAGAGACTGCAGAATGTTCACCCCTAAATTGAACATATTTACTGAACTTCCTCCTCCCAAGGCTTAGAGATCATTTCAGAAGAGAGGGGTGGAAATACTGCAAGAGACAGAAGTAGTAAATGACTATAAGGAAGCAATGTCCTCTGGACACAGCAGGGCAGCTACACATGTGGAGTCACAGTGCAAGCTTGAGTCAGACCATATTCCAGCATGGAGATGGAAAATTGGCATGAAGTCTCAACCCTAGCTGAGAAGCTATCAGGAACTGATAACTGCCAGGAGAGGAGGTATCAGTTTTCTTTAAGGGAATGGTTTTGAGTAGGTATAACATGTTCCAGTGGATGTGTACACACCTAAGAATATACACACATAACTAATAGAATTCAATAGGATTTTTAAAAACTAAGACTGACAGTTGGGTGAATGTGTAATGGGGGGGGGTGGATCTAAGAGAAGATGGGGGAGGGGTGAAATGTTCAAAATACCATATATGAAATTCTCAAAAATTAATGAAAACATTTTTAAAAGAAATTGTATTATTCTTGCAGCAGACATGAATTCAGATCCCAGAGGCCATGCAGAGTGACTCACAGATGACTGTAAGTCCAGTTCCATGGGATCTGATGCTCTCTTCTGGATTCCATGGCTAGTTGCAATCACATATAAACATTCCCACACACAGACACACTATGCAAATATTTAAGAATAAATTTTTATCTATTATGAATAAAGCTGCTACGAACATAGTTGAACCCATGTCCTTGTAACATGATTGAGCATCCTTTGAGTATATACCCAACAGCAGTATTACTGGGTCTTGAGGTAGATTGTTTCCTAATTTTCTGAGAGATCACCAAACTGATTTCCAAAGCAGCTGCACAAGTTTGTACTCCCACCATCAATGGAGGAGCATTCCTCTTACCACCACATTCTCTCCAGCATAAGTTGGGGATGACTCTTTATTAGCTTACCCCCAAAAATTTTTCTCTCAACCCTTCTCCACTCCTATATAACCTGCCACTCTCTTAGGCCATTCTGAAATCAGAACAACAGGAATCCCATACTGATTGTTCATTTTGAACTATAGTGTTCTCTGCTACATGAGTAAGATCCTTTTCTAATATCATGTTTCTAAAAAAAATAATTAAATGATGTCTTGAATTTAATTCATGTTTTTCTGTATCTAAATATAAAACTGTAAATTGGATTTGACAGAAATAAGTAATTTCAATAACTTGCTACAATCAGGCGTGATAGCGCAAGCTTTAATCCCAGCACTCAGGATGCAGAGGCGGGCAGATTTCTGTGAACTGAAGATCAGCCTTATCTGCACAGTGAGTTCTAAGAACTATTTATATAAAAATTATCAATGTATAATCAGTTGTCACCAACCAGATTTGATACAGGTTCTGGGCAAACTTCAACTCAAAGTGCTTATTATATAGTCCATACTCCCACACTTCCTAAGCAAAAGCTAGTAAATATGACTTAGTCTTTTCTGTATTCTCTAGTGACTTTACAATTAATGGAGCAGTTTCTATTATACTGCATCATACACTTTACAAAATTATGATACAGCACACTGATGCCAATTATTCTAATTTGAAGCTTCCCAGTGCTTTAGTATTTTGGGAAGCATTATGGATTATTTTCTTGCTTTCTTCCTCGCTTACAAAAGAATAAAACGCCCTTCTTTTCTGCTATCAGTTTGCTTTTTGGCAAGTACATCTATTACGCTCTGAGCCTTCATTCATTCACAAACATTCACTGAAAGTCCATAACATTTCAGACACCAAGTTAGGGAGAGAGATATGATAATCTGAGCTGCGATGTCTGACATCTTGGAGTTTAAAAGGCAGAGCAAAGACAGATCAAAGAAGCAATTATACTATGGTGTGGTGTGTCTGCAATGAAAGTGAACAAAGGGAACTGGAGCTGCATAAACGAGGAGCCACTTAATCCAGAGAAGTAATAGGCAAGTTGAAAACATCAGGGAAATCTCCCTGGAGGACATTATTAATGAGCTAAATTTTGAAGGATATGAAGGGATTGCCCAAAATGTAGAGAGTTAAGGAAGATTTGATAAGCTCTATAGCAGCATATACATTTATAGTAAACTATGAAAACATGAGGTCATGAGGTCTTGATTGGTAATGGAAGCTTGCATGGAGAAGAAGATTGGGGGGAATTATTTAACACAACTTAGTGATTCTTTGAATGGTGGACCAGTAGGTATAATATACTAGAAATCAACTTGTGACAGAGTGAACAAAGAGGTCACTGAACAGGAAGCAATGTAAAGGAGGAACAAGTATGAAGGACAAGATGACAGTTTTATCACTGAAAATGCTAGGTTTCGAGTGAATGTTTTCAGCAGGCAATTGATAAACTGAATCTGGAGCACAAATGAGGGGAAAGGCACACTTGCAATCTGTTTTCGTCTTAAAATCAGGGAAATACATTTATTTACTCTGTGTCTAAAATAACGATTAGTTCTGACATAGGCTAGAATGAAATTCAATCTGCATATGAACTTGGGTGTCTAATCAGCATCTCCAACCTACTACTTACAAAATGTGCCTATCTGTTTCCGCTCACACACCAATACAACTGCCTGTCAGTCTCCTGCCTCGGTAGGTGTCACCTACCAAAAACCTAGATATTACTTTAAATCCCTCTTCTCCCGCCCTTTGTTAACTAAGATACTTCCAAATCATAGCATTGCTCCCACCAAAATA
This sequence comes from Myodes glareolus, assembly GCF_982192425.1. NCBI lineage: Eukaryota > Metazoa > Chordata > Mammalia > Rodentia > Cricetidae > Myodes > Myodes glareolus. The sequence goes on from NC_142053.1 coordinate 51,392,486, forward strand.
TCTCCGATCAGTTTACTTCCCTCCATTACTTCCTCCGTAGTCTGGAAGCACTACCACAAACCTACAGCGCTACAGAAACAGTTGCCTGGCCTCGAAACTTCTATTCTTAATCAAACAAGGCAAACTTTATCCTCTAAGAATTCTCACACTTGGCAGTCTGTCTGATGGGAAGCTGATTTCTCCTGAACAATGCATACACTACCTCACACTGTCGTTCGGGACTCCACTCATATGTAACATTCTGGGAAAGACCTTCTCTGATTAACGAAGTCATTCTGGCCTGCCTCATCACACACACTCACAAATCAGTCTGCCACAAAGCCCCACCTTCCTTTATGTATTTCATTTGTAACATCGTGAAAATCATCCAACCTTTCATTCTTATGAAATCACCCTGCAGGTTGATCATTTATTATGAACTACATGTGTCACACACATCCTTACCACATAGACTAGAACTAAGCTACAGATTTTATCTATTTTTGCTTATCTTTGCAATCATATTTTTAGCATCTAATATCTACTCAATAAATACTATTCAATATGAAATTAATTGAAATGTTTACTCATAGACCTAAATCTTTTTTTATCATGAGAAAATAATTTTATTAAATTATAAAAGTTTCCATTTCTGCCCCTCCTCCCAACACCCTCCCACTCCCCCCACTCCCTCTCCTCCTCCCTCTCCATCCCTAAGAGCAGTCAGGGTTTCCTGTCCTGTGGGAAGTTCAAGTTCCTCCCCCCTTCCCTCCAGGACATAGACCTAAATCTTGATTCTCAGTTATCAACATTATTATTGTATTAAATTATTTTCTATGTGTATATCATAAAATTGCAAAGCCATAAAAATTGATTTTTTTTAAAATCTGGGTTATACATTACTCAAGCTGGCACACATGTGGGGAATATATGCACATAAAAGTCACTGTAAAAACAGATTCTTCAGGAATTAATAATATGTTCTTTGATGTACTAAGAATGTTAATCTATGTGAATAATGATAGAAAAAGAAATTTTGTACTTTCTGATATTTTTCACAACACACTAAAGCACAATAAACATCACAAAGACCCAAACATATAACTTAGATCTTCAACAATTTTGCTCTGAAAATTTTACTCCTGTCTAAAGGGATCACCAAAATGCAATTCCCCCTGACTTTTGGGCAACCTGGGATATTTTAGTGATAGACACCCTCTTACCTGCAAATTTTAACTTTTGGCTACTACCCTGCATAGGCACACTGACAGAATTCACAAGGACTCTGCTGTCTCTTGCCTCAAATAAAGAATCAACAGATCAAATGTCAACCAAGAAAAAGAAAAGAAGAGAAATTCTAACCAAACTTCCCTCTACTACCTGCATGAGTTTTCTGTGCCTGGAGATCCCTCCAGATGCACAGGACACCAAGAAATTGCTCTCAGATGCTGCCAGGGACCCAGGGCACTGATGGATTATGTTTCTCAGACCTGCACTGCATCTAGTCTCATTGCATTCAATCAGGAGACAACACATTTGAGGAAGTCAAGTCTTCTAGCTGCTGTTTGTACCCAAGTCTGCTCAGTGTGGGCAGGAGACTGGGCTCTAGTTTGAGAGGCACTAATGAGGTGAGAAGTTTAATTCTCACTCCAGTGACATACTGATACTTTGTTCAGAGGCTTTCCTACTGACAAGTTTATTCTCAGAGCAGTTGTTACCCAATCCTACAAATCCTACAAAATCAATCCTACAGAAGTCATTAGAGATTTAACAATGAAAATTTTACCCAGGAAAGAGAATTTGAATTGTTACACTAAACAAGATGGTCTTTTCATATCAAGCTCAAAGAATTGCATTTAAAACAAATGAGGCTGAGTGCGTGCAGAGGAGGAAAGGGTGTGGTTCTTGAGTCCTTATCTGAGTAAGTTGATTTCATAGCATATTTACCTCACTGGGTAAAAGTTTTCCCTGCCAGAATTACATTCGAAAGAACTCTACTCCCTACGTAAGGAAAAACAGCTCTGTGCTTAGAAATGCTCTTAAGTGAGATAAAATTATCCACAGTGTTTGCTACAGATTCGATTGACAGGAAAGAGGGGATGTAAACACTGCTCTGCTGACAGTCCTTATGGAAACAGATGGAAAACACAGCCTTGAATGCTTCCTGGGGACATAACTGAGCCCATCATTAGCCCCACGTCAAGAAAGCTTAGTCCTACAAGGAAATAAGATCTTAAACCTCTAATATCAACATCTACTTTATAATTCATAAGCACTGCAAATTGTTTAGTTTAATTTAGTTTAGCTAGGCAATAAATGAAAGAGATCTAGTATTAGCCATCATGAAATCTTGACAGCTCTGCCTTTACCATAAGTGCTAGATCAGACAATTCCTCACTACCTCCACTGCATCTAGTCTCATCTTTGCCTTATATTGCTACAGAAATAGCCTAATGTCTCTGGTCCCATCCTTGCTCTCCAAACACATTCTACTCCAAACACTAAAACCACAGTGATCCTATGGAAATAAAAATTACATCAAGGCATTCTTTGACTCAAACATCCTCCCATAAGTTGATCTCTACCTCCTTTATAGTAAAATTCAAATTCCAATAGGTATTTGGCCAGCCTGAGATTTTAACTTCTTCTGTTTCCAGGACCTGCTCCTTTAGTCACAACTTCCCAGTAGCTTTAAACTTTGAGACCAGTACTCAAATAAATCTTTAGGTATGTGATATTCCCACAGAAATCTGCAGTTTTGCCGTTCTCCAGAAATTCCTATGCCTGTTGTATTCTTCTTCCCAGGCTTGGCCTTTCCTGTCATTGCCGGCTGTAAGTAATCATTTTCTACTTTACATCCCCCACCCTATGTCCTCAAGCATCACGTCCTACCATAAATTTATTTATCCATTCAAGAAGTTTCCACAGACGGCCTACTACGTCCCAGGCTTCGATAATATGGTTAAACTATGGGCTCATTCTAAGACCTCACAGGTCAGTGGAACAGGAACGAGTGTTTGCAGAGCCACAGGAGAGAGGGATCTCAGAGGTCACAGCCATAAGCTCTGTGCGGTGACAGCTAGCTAAGGTGCTAAAAGTCTTCCCCTGCAGGTTAAAACTGTGTATTTTAACAGAAACCTTTCAGAAAAAGAAGACTGCATCTTAGCTGAGAAGAGTGATGCTGGTGGCAGCAATTCTGGGTTCTGTATCAAGCTGAGAGATTTAATATGTTAAGATACAGATTACACAAGAACACTTTCAGCTTACATCGGAAACGTCACTGTTAAGTCTAACTATACAAATGATGTCTGCTTAAAGAATGAACTTTACAAGGAGCTCTTCCCAGAGAGATCCTTCATCTGGCAATGGACGGAGATAGGGACGGGGACCCACGTTGGAACACTGGACTTAACTCCCTAGGTCCAAGCGAGAAGCAGAAGGAAAGAGAACGTGAGCAGGGAGGGCAAGATCAGAGGGAACCTTCATCCGGCGATGGATGGCGATACAGACGGAGACCCACATTGGAGCACCGGACTGAGCCCCCCAAGGTCCAAAGGAGGAGCAGAAGGAGGAAGAACATGAAAAAGAAAATCAGAACCACAAGGGGAGCGATCACCCACTGATACAAGGGGACTGATCTAATGAGAGTTCACCAAGGCCAGTTGACTGGGACTGAAGGAGCGCTTGATCCAACCAGATTCTCTGGAGGAGGCTGGATTCCCTGAAAGTGGTTGGCCCGAAGTCTTTCTAAAAAGCCATTGACAATGACTCTGGGACTTGTTTCCTCTGCATATTCTGGATTTTTGGAGATCCAGTCTGTTTGGATACTCACCTTCCTGGACCTGGAGGGAGCGGGGAGGAACTTGAACTACCCACAGGGCAGGAAACCCTGACTGCTCTTAGGGATGGAGAGGGAAGAGGAGAGGGAGTGGGGGGAGTGGGAGGGTGTTGGGAGGAGGGGCGAAAATGGAAACTTCTATATTTTAATAAAAAAATAAAGAAAGAAAGAACCCTGACTAATAAAAAAAAAATGAACTTTACAAAGGGAACTATTTTAGGGGCTAGGAAAAATGGTCAGTACCTGGCTTCCAGGTTACTTTTGCTGTCCACATCATGCACTCTTGTTTCAGGACAAACAAGTGTGATCCAGAACTTATCTACTCTACATAATGAGAAACTAGAATATAAGTTACTAGATCACGACTGGGATTCCAAGAAATTCTGGAAGAAAAGAAATGTCTTCAACATGCCCAAAATCAGAGGCTTTGAGTAAATTGCAATGGTTATACAAAGTTGGAGTCATTAAACTATACCAATTTATTTAGTTTGGAACAACGTTTTTAATATACTTAGGTGTTGGTTCTTCGCCATTCTTCCTGTTACAGGGCCAGGATTTGGGGAGGACATTTGAAATAAACATGCTTGGCTCCGAGACAAGAGGATCCATGGTTTGTGTGTGGCGTTTGCTCTCAACAAGCACAAGCAGCAGATGACATGCCTATATTGCTAGTGCAAATGAAGGATTTGTACAAGTACTTGATTTGTGTACTAAGATTGAAATTTGAGTTAATCTAAACTGGGCGGTGGTGGCGCATGCCTATAATCCCAGCAATCGGGAGGCAGAGGCAGGTGGATCTCTGTGAGTTTGAGGCCAGCCTGGTCTACAAGAGCTCGTTCCAGGACAGGCTCCAAAGTTACAGGGAGACCTTGTCTTGAAAAACAAAAAAAATATGAAATTTGAGTTAATCTATCTATGGGTAACAAGAACAAGAATCTTCAGTGTGCAAGAAGAAAACTATAATTAAGGGGAGAATACTAAAAGAAATATTGTGATGCTGGATGTGATAGAGTCATACATATATATATGTGTGTGTGTGTGTGTGTGTGTGTGTGTGTGTGTGTGTGTGTGTGTGTTTCCTTTCATCTTGGAGCAAAGCTCGTTAACCTGCGAGATGTTCTGACATACCTTCCTAGAGGGAAGATCCTTATACTCACGGAGCAAACAACTCAAAGGCTTCAGGAAGTCACTTAAAATGATCAAGTGCACCAGAGCCCACCCTTCCAAGCATGTCTAAGTAGTAAGGACTGCTGTAAGATACTCTCAGAGCAGCTGCACTGCCAAGAAGAGGCAGCAGCCAATCAAGCGGTCCACAAGAAGAAAAGACCATTTGGGCTGCCTGCAAGAGGCTCAGACCTGAAAGAGTTATTCTCCAACCTGTTGAGTTTCTTGAAAGTTATGTACTGAACCGAACCCCAGGATTCCCGCTTTTATGAGCAATCACCCACGCTGGGCTGGCTTTTTGGTGATGTAGCTGACTTTGAGTCATTTCTGCTCCTGTAACCCTCACCAATGCTCCTGTTAGAAATGCCAATAACACACATTGGTTCACCAAGCTGAGTTTTAAACTGAATTTTAGTGGCATCCTTAATTTGGTTGGTGATCAGTTCTCTGTCTGGGGTGAGTAAGTGTCTGTTTACACGTCCCTGGGAATATAACAGTCATAGCACTATAATATAGACTTGTGGGATTTTATACTTCATGTAAACTTGGTAGATTTACAGTTCAAAATGCATCTCAGGATACATGTATATTTTATATAAATAAACGCCAAGATGAGCAAAAGTTCTGATATAGCAATAAGCACATTCAGTAGATGATTCATGGTTTTCAAGTATAATTCACCAGTAAATGTAGGACTGGTTGGTTCTAGGGACATAACAAATAAAACAGGTAATGACCTAGGACATGTGAAAGAAAACATCTTTGGGGGGCTGGAGAGATGGCTCAGCAGTTAAGAGCATTGCCTGCTCTTCCAAAGGTCCTGAGTTCAATTCCCGACATCCACATGGTGGCTCACAACCATCTGTAATGAGGTTTGGTGCCCTCTTCTGGCCTCCAGGCATACTCGCAGACAGAATATTGTTTCCATAATAAATAAATAAATTTTTTTTTAGAAAGAAAGAAAATATCTTTTTAAAAAAGACAATACAAACAAATTTAAAAAAAGACAATATTGAATGCTAGAGAGATGGCTCAGACGTTAAGAGCACTGGCTGCTCTTCTAAAGGACTAGTGCTTGGTTCCCAGAACTCAATGGCGACTCACAACTGTAACTCCTGTTTGCAGGAATATAGCGCCATCTTCTGGCTACTATCAGTAATGCATGCACATGGTGCACAGACATAGATGGCAAGCAAAACATGAAATAAAAATAAATGAATCTTTAAAAAAAAAAAGGAAGAAACTATTCATACCGATGTTGAAAGGGTACAGGAGATAGCCTAAAAGAAGCTCCAGTGGCAAAAACTGGGAGTGAAAAGAAAGAGGCATAAAAATCACTGAGGTGTATAGCCAAATTATTTAGTAATTATAACATGAAAATAGATTTACAGTATCAACAGCACAATGACAAAGTTATCAAAATTAACATCACCTATAGCAATAAGCAATATCATGAATTCCTTGATCAAATATACCAGGGCATATCTGTATTATACTTTCCAAATAATTCCTAACTTTAACCTACTTGTGAGAAATTATTACAAATTCACAGCAGAGAAATAATGTACAGAACTAGAAAAAAAGTGTCAAGGTAACAAATTCAGTGAAAGCCTGAAGAATTGCCACAAATTGGGGAAAATCTAAGGAGATGGCAGTACAGGCCGAGGCCCTGCATTACATGTGGACTAAAATGCATACCTTCTGTACTCGTTCCAATCCCCTCTCTTATGAGTAAACAAAGAAGGTGACTAGATCCTTGAAACGCTGCTTAAAATAGACCTGTTATTCCTTGCAGCAGCTTATGTGATGGTGCTAGTGCTAGCTTCGTCATTAACAGTTGGTGAAATTAGTCTCTACTAAGGTTCAACGAAATCACACAATCAGTGAATATTATAGATAGGTGTTAGAGCTAGACACTCCAGTTCCAATAGCTGTGCTCTAAACGTCTGTGCTGTGCTGCCTCCCTTAAGGCTAATGCCAGAGATTTCACATTCTGGAATATTTAAAAATTGAGAGTACAGGGTTCTGCAGTAGTGATTTGCTATTTTGAACTTTGCATACTGCCAAGATTATGCCTTCTGCTGAATCATATTATATATCCAGTTTGTAAATTCACAAAAATATCTCTTGTCTAACAGTTGACATGCTCCTAGTGTGGTCCCATTTTCTAAGTGTAAGTAGAGCCAGGGGCATCCTTGCAGCTTCCTTGCCACACTACCATTCTTGGGTTGAAGTTCTTTTCCTCTGTAATTGTGAGATCAATCAACCAAGTGAACCTACAGGATTCTCAGAAAGCTAACCCCACCTCTAGATTTAACTGTCTGGAACAATGTGGGTGTTTCCAAAGCTGTAAGAAGAAACCATTTGGTGACTGATTATATTCAAAAGTCACTGTGGAATGATTTAGAATGTGTCAGGAAACTGTACTCAGATACCATCAAGAGGGATGGATTTCAGTCATTTATCATAAACCTTCAAATCATTTCTCCTACAAAAAGTTCAGTCTTAATGCTTGAGCTGATCTTACTGCGGTCTCTACAATTCTGAAGCGACACAAGCTTCAATTTCAGAAAGTAACTGCTGTATCCTTGCATGAATATATAAAAGGTTTACTTATCAACTTTGGTGATGAACCAAAGCAAAAAGGGATTAACTAATTCACTGGAGGGCAGAATACCAATTCAAAATATTTTCAATAGGCTAAAACCAACAAAAATTCAATTACACAAATACAAGATGAGGGAAGGCTGACTTGACAGTGGCGGGTCATGTGCAAAGAACTCGGGGACTTTAGCTGACCACAAATGTACTTGAGTCAATAATGTGCTGGGTGTCTAAAATGAATAATTTTAGCGACTGTAAATCTGTATTAACCAAAATAAGCTCTAAACATTCCTTCTGTACATTTGGTCAGTCAATCTGCCTCTGGAATACTCCGACTTAGCTCTTAGCATCACATTTTGAAAAACAATGTCATTTTCAGAATTTCTAAGTAGAAGACCTAGCTTATTGAGCTATTTGGGATAAGGTTTCCATAATGCCTATAATTTCCTTGAAGATGTTTCAGAAAGAGAAAATGAGTGAAGAAAGTATGCAAAATGTTAATAACTTTTAAATCTAAGCAAAGTATGAAAGTTCATTTTTTGAAGTCTATTTTCTGAGTGACCTTGAATAGTTCCATAATAAATACATAACAAATAAAAGGGGGTCCTCATGGAACAATCAGGTTGAAAGGTGATTGCAGTGCCTCTAGGACTTGTCCAAAAACCTATTTCCATAGACACACATCTTTCACTTACCTCACTCATCTATTAGAACTGACTGTATTGGGGATTAACAGGTGTCTGGGGAGCTTAAGTTATATTTTTCACAATGTCTTGTCATTATTGAAATGATTTAAGTTCCCTTCCTCATATTTCAAAAGACTCACCAAAAACATAAAAAGAGGCCAGTGGATACCAAGACCTCCTCATGTAAAATCAGCTCCTGCAGCTTAGTATGGCAAAGTTTGTGTCAATTTGGCACTCGCTAGGATCATTTTGGAAGAGGGAAACTCAACTAAAAAAATGCCACCCACCAAACTGCCTGTGAGCAAACCTGTGGTGTATTTTCTTGAAGAGAATTGATGGGGGGGGCATTTGCTAGCGGTCCTGTGTGCCGTAAGAAAGCAAGCTAAGCAAGCCATGATGAGCAGGCCAGTGAACAACACCCCTCCATGGCCTGTTTCAGATCCTGCCTCCAGGTTTCTGCCCTGAGTCCCTGTTCTGGCTTCCCTCAGTAATGGATTTATAAAACATAAAGTGAAATAAACCCTTTCCTCCCAAACTTGCTTATGGTTATAGTGTTTTGCCACACCAATGGAAACCCTAATTAAGACACTTAACCTCTGATCAGTTTTGCCAATACAAGCAGGACAAGAAATCAACTGAGAGTTTCTCACTCTGATCATCTACCTCATTCAAAGAGCCAGCAGAACTAGATTCTGAGATAATTTGCTTCCCTGTTTTCCAGCCTGTATCAGTACCTTGAATTCCTTACTGCTCCATGTATTCTATAATCTGACTCAATAGTCCATCAACGAACCCCTCATTCTCTTCTGCTGGGTCCTCTGAAATTCAACAGTTCATCATCATATTCCTCTGTAACCTCAATATTTTGTTTGGAATCTCTCTTTCCTTTATTTTGCTATATTGTCAGAGGTTGAGCCCAGGACCTTGTACATAACACTTAACTCTAATTCTGAATAATTCCACATAAATAGTATAATGGTCCTACTGTAAATATTGAAGCAGAAATCCCAAAATAGCTGGACTACTTTTTTGTCAACTTAACACAAGCTAGAGTTATCTGAGAAAATGAAACCACAGTTGAGAAAATGTCTCTAAATATTGGCCTGTAGGCAAGCTTCTGAGGCATTTTCTTAATTTGTGATTTGTATGAGAGGGCGCAGCCCATTGTGGACAGTGTCACCCCGGGCAGGTAGTCCTGGATGGTATAAGAAAACAGAGTTAACAACTTATGGGGAGCAAACAGTTTCATCAAAACTTCTTTTTTCCTTTTCATAACAAAACTCCCCCAAACATCCTCTACAATGGCCTCTCCATTGCCTCATCTCAGTATTTCTCCGACTGACCCAAAACAAGTCATCATGTTCCTCTCTCTCTCTCTCTCTCTCTCTCTCTCTCTCTCTCTCTCTCTCTCTCTCTCTCTCCCTCCCTCCCTCCCTCTCTCTCTCTCTCTCGGACTTCATATATGCAAGCTAATTCTATAAAAATTGATCTATACCCCCACCACCGAAACAAGTTTTTAGCTCAACACTATTGACAGTACTCTTAACAAGAATGCCAACAGCCTCATTCAAGCTAAATCCAAAGGCTAAGTCTTGCTTCCCTTCTTATTAAACTTCATAGCAATATTTAAATTCATTGATTATTCCTTGATTTGGAAACATATCTTGGCTTCTTGCTGCATAAATTCCTGAGTTTATTCTCCCACCTTCCAACCTTTTCTTGGTGTCCTTTAGTAGTTTTTGTTGTATTTTTAGAGTTCAACAGTGAAGTGCTTCAGTACTCAGTTCTTGAATGTTATCTACTAAAAACCTCCAAATAGCAATTTATGATCCTCTCTTGAACTCAAGATGGGGCATATGTTAAATTTAAGGTGTTTATTAGAAACTATATAGACAGATGGAATGAAGGATCTGGAGTTCATTTCATCTGTCTATGTAGATTAAATAAGCACCCTTAAATTTAACGTATATCCCAAACAGAATTCTTGATTTTGTCTTCCTCTCTGATATCTGCCCAGTCTTTCCCATTTCAGTAAATGACACAAGCTCCCATCTAAGTATTCAGGCCAAAACTTCAGGGTACCATCCTGAAGTCCTCATTATTCCTGACACAATACTTTGATCCATCTGTAAATTCTGTCAACTCTGCCTTCTCTCTCAATCTAACTTCTCACCACCTCCAAAGCACCATCACTTCGTGCCTGAACTATTTCAAGAGTTGTTTCACTGTTCTCCCCACTTCTATTCTTGTCCTCTATTCTCTACAAAACAGTAAGTGATATTTTCAAAACATAATTCATAGCACTTCATCTTCCAATAGATTCTGATCACAGTTGGAAAGAATTCAAAACTTGCATTTAACTTTTCCCTTATCTGGCTGGCACCTTACTTACTGAGGTCTTGCTTTCACTGAGAGACATTTACAAGACTATCCTCCCTTGACATCATCCCTGTTTTCTTCCATTGCTTCAATTATCATGGTAGGACCTATAACATCTGTTCATATTCTTTCTTAGAACTTGTTTTTTTTCTTTCTGACTCCTACATCTAGAATACAAACTCAGAAATGCTGCTTTACATTGGTGGTGCATAAATACCAGAAGACCAACTATACCCAGCAAAAATTATCAGTATGGTAATTAAAAAAAAGAATTTTTTTAATTTGGTATGGTAATTAAAAAAAGAAGACCACAAAAAGATCCACAATTGCTTTTATTTAAAATGCAAAAGTTGAAGCTTTATTCTATGGAGAAGAATAAGCATCAATGGTAAGGGAAAGAGTTAGAGAACGCCAAGAGGAGAAAACTTTGAAAAACCCAGAGCCTAAATAAGTTGTCTCATGAGGCAGGGAGTTATTAGGTCTTTTTTCAAAAATGAAACAATAGTTATTGAAATTCTGATATACACCAAGTTCTGTGCAAGTCTGTCACCATAGGTGAGATATACTGTCTAATTTTGTTTAATCTTCACAACTATATGAAGTAGATTTGATTATGAACCCATAGTATAGATTAGAAAATTCATCTTATATGTCTAAGGTTGAGCCTTTCATTAGATCATATGGTCTGCAAATGCTTCAGCAGGGCAACTCCTTTCTAAGAACTGCGCAACAACAATTTACAAAGTGTGATTCCTAGACCCTTTAAGTCTCCACAACTCGTTCAGAACCGTGAGGCATTATTTGCCATTTTTTTTAACTTCTCCTCCAATAAACACACAATGGGGCTTTCCAAAAGGCACATGATACATGATAAGGTAGTGCTCTAAAATGTCACAAAGACGTAAGCCATCATATTCTTTTGTTATTATTAACATTTAAAAACTATAAATGAACTTAAATTGCAGAAACAAAATCATTTGGGAGGTTCTCAGTAACTTTTAAGAGTGTTCACTAGTCCTGTGTTAAATTTAAAAACGTGTCAACCATTCCTAAAGCCAAATAGAGAATCTGAAATTCAAAAGTCTCTAAGATTTCTTCCCATTCAGAATCTGAAAGGTTTCACATAAGTTAAGTCTTGGAATCAACCTAGGTGCCCATCAAAGGATTAATAAAGAAAATATAAAATATTGAGATATGCAGAAGAAAGACGTCACATTGTTTGCAGGAAAGTGATGTGCCTGGAGTTGATCAGGTAAAATTAAATAAGTCATACTCAAAAAGCCAAACATTATATGTTTCTACAGTGTGTAGAATATAAAAAGAAAAGGGACACTGGTGGCCTTATGTCACTTTTGATGTGGCCATAGCAGCTAACGTGATCATGAACCCAAGGCAGCCCCTGCCACTAGAGCTTGTGGACAAGTGTATAGGATCAAGAATCTGAGTTGTGGTGAAGAGCGATAAAGAAATTGTTGTTACACGTCTAAGATTTGATGACTTTGTCAATATTGTATTGGAAGATGTCACAGAGTTTGAAACTACACCAGAAGGAAAGATTGCAAAATTAGATCAGATTTTATTAAATGGAAATATTGACAATGATGGTTCCTGGAGGAGAAGGCCCCGAAGTATGAATGGACTTCCTTGACTTGTGCTAGATTCTGGGTTAAAAAAAACTTTTATGTTTAAATTTTAAAAAGAAGTTTCTGTTAAAGGGAAATACTTTGAAAACATATGCCCATTTTCCTAAGCTAATCATGATTATTTTGGGAAAAAGAAGATTTTCATTTTGTTTTGCTTTTTTAAGACTATAAAATAAAGATGTTTTTGTTAAGTGTGATTATTTTGTTCATTATGTTGAAATATGTAGTGGAATAAATATAGTTATTTTGATACTTGGTTTTAAGAAGAGAAGAAAAAAAGGACATGAATGAAGAAAGAAGACTAACACAGAGCAACAAAGAGAACAGTGAAAGTTAAGGAGAAGAAGAATTAATGATAGGAAGGGAATAAAATACGATCTAAGTACAATATAATATAGGAAATATCATAATAAAATACATTATTTTATAAAGTTAATATGCACTAATAAAAAATTAAGAACTCAGAGATTTAAAGGGAACTGCTTTTGAAAACAGAGTTAATTCAAATTTCTGGTTTATTTAAACTAGTAGTGGCAATTATTTGCCAAATATCTGAGCATTTTTCACTGTTGTAATCACCATAATACATTTTTCTTTGAATACCCACCATCCTATATGATCTCAGCTTCATCAGACCTCAAAACTAGTAATGAAGAACGTGTATCTATTCTCAGCATGCTCTGCTACTTTCTATCTAAGGATTATTTTCTTCAGTGTTTTGTTCTGGATATGTTTTACTCTACAAAATCAATACCTTAGATTAGAGCTATGGGTTTGTTCTCTTTTTCCTTTTGTGATTAATTCAAATTCACACATACATGTATATAACACATTCTGGTCACATTTGTTCCCCTTCTTTCTTCTCCCACTTCTGCAGAGCACCTCCCATTCTGTCAACAATCCCCATCGTTTTTCCATATGGTTTATGCTTTATTATTTGTTTGTTTTATTACTAACTAGGTTTAACTCAGGTCACACGATCAAGCATGAGTATAGAGTTATCCACTGGTGCACAGATAACTCACCATTGGCTACACCACACTAAAAGTAATGGCTCCTTTTCCCCCAGCAGCCATCTACTTCCATCCCCTGGACAGGACAGGGCCCCAATGAGTCCCTTTCCAACCCATGATTGCACATTTACAGGCTTACTCATGTGAACCCTCTATTCAGGCAACCACAGCTGTTTTAAATCCATGAATGTCATGTCATTCCTTTAAGACAGCATTTCAGGGGCAGGAGAGATGGCTCAGTGGTTAAGAGGACTGCCTGTCCCAGTGGACCCAGGTTCAATTTCCAGCATCCACATGGTCAGATCATTTGCTCTCATCTGCATTCCTACAATACTACACACACATGATACACAGGTATACATGCAAGTAAAACACTCATACACATAAAAAGAAAAAAGAGGGTATTTCACAGCTGTTTCTTTCACCACCACCCCTTCTGCAATACCCCCTTAATCTTGGAGGGCCGACAGTGGTGGTTTTAACTAAGGTTTGCTTTACTTCCCATTTGGGTTTTATTTGTTTGTTTTTGTTAGTCTTGTTTGGATTTTTTTTGCTTGTTTGTTGAGTCACCAGTTTCTTGTAATAATAATGAGGTAATTAATATCGGCAGAAAGTATGTTTAAAGGAGAAAAATTTCTATCAACTAATTACATATTGTATACTAGGGACAGTAACTAGGTATATATTGTATTCTGGGGACAGTAAGTACTTCAGCCAGATTCCTTAGCACCTATTATCTCAGTCACTTCCTGCAGTGTTTGATATGCATTATCTCCAATTTTCTCAATGGTTCTATAAATAGTTATTAAGTCTGTGATACACTAGTTAAAAATGCTGTCGGATAATGCTCTTGTACACTGTAAAGATTTGTCACTCATGTTAGTTTAATAAAATGCTGATTGGCCAGTAACCAGACAGGAAGTATAGGTGGGGTGACCAGAACAGAATTCTGCAAAGAGAAAATCACCAATCAGATACAGAGGAAGTAAGATGAGAATGCCTCACTGAGCAAAAGTACCAAGTCATGTGGCTAAACATAGACAAGAATTATGGGTTAATTTAAGTTGTAAGAGGTAGTTAGTAATAAGCCTGAGCTAATAGGCCAAAAAGTTTATAAATAATACAAGCTTCTGTGTGTTTCTTTAGGACTGAATAGTTGAGGAATCAGGCAGGACATAAACTTCCATTTACAAAAAAAAGTGACTGCAATAATTACTTTTATCAATGGCCTTTGAGTGTCCCTTCTTGTGGCCTACACATTATCTGGGTTTGGAAAGATGACTTACTTTTGACAACACAAGAAAATAGTAAACATAATCAAACAGAACTAGAAAGTACTTGTATATCTACCACAAGTGGAATAGACCTAGAGGGTTCCACTGGATAATGACTGAAACATGGCACAGTTATTGTCATCATCTCTGCCTATAGCCAGACATCCACTGAATATATGACTGAGGTTACAGAATCCTCTTAACAAAAATGTATAAATAAATACAGCTGGCATATATTAATCAGACAGTTCCAATCACATCAATCCAAATCACTGACCTACAGAATCATGAGCAAATAAATGTGTATCAGGCACTAAGTTTTGAGGTTGCATATTTTGTAGCAAATACTAATAACAGTGCCTATTTCACAAAGATGAAGACTGGAGCCATAATAAGTTAAGTAAATACTGAAATAATTCTATAGCCAATCACTATAAGGAAGAGAATTTAAAACCTTGATATTCATGTTACTTCGCTATCTTACATCTGCTCTCTGAAATAAAAACACTACTGTTGTTCTCATTTCAAATATGAAGAAACAGGTTAACCAATTTACCTACATCACATCATCAATTAGTAGCAAAGCAAGGATTTTTAAACAACTATGTCTCATTTCAGAGATTGTGCTACTTTTATCCTTCAAGCTCAAGGTTTTAGTTTGTTGAGAGTTCCGGTTACCTGATCCTTCTCCTTTATTAGAGGAACTTATTGCCCTAACACCATATTAGTAAGCAACATGATTGTATTTTAAAATATACAAACATAAAAAATACAAAGAAGAAAGAACAGAGAAATGGAACAAGACCTGGGAATATGAGTTATTTTTTAAAACCATACTACACTAGAAACTATATAACAAAACACTAGAGAAAAGTAGGTCTGGTTTTATAAATAGGAGAAAAGAAAATCTCATTAAAGCAACTAAAGTACTAACAGAAACTTAAGACAGGATCTTGTGAAAAAGGGTATTTTAAACTGAAATCAAAGCAGCTCTCAGGTAACCATATAAACCAAGAATGAAAGTGTTCATTAATGCTAAAAGCACTGCATTGCCTTCCCATCACATTCACAATATGTCTTTCTACTGACTTTCCATCATCTTCATGCTGCTCAGCAATGGAGTTATTTGGGTTGGAAAAGAGAATTGGAAGGGATAGAACATTAACACTTATTGAAGATGGCATAGGAAGAGCACTGGACTGCAACTAACTAGTGAAGTGACCTTGGTCATGTTATTTAACCTTTGCAGATCTGAATTTTCTATCTCTAAGGTCCCTTTGCAGTTCTAAAATTGCAGGATTCTCTGACGATATTAATGCAAAGGTGGGGATTAGCAACATGCATTTCTGTTGAAACCCAAAATTAGAGCAAATAATAACAATGCCCCTTCATTCACTCAACAAGCATTTATTGAACACCTACTATTCATCCCAGGCTTTAATGATGTTCTAGTAATTATAATCCCATAAGGAAACATATTAACAAAAAGAAAATCACAATTCAACATGATAGTCTTGCCATAGGTGAACCAAGCACAGACCATCTGTAAATAGAGACAAGAATACTGAATGCATGAGCTCTCGGAACTAGATTTCCCTTTTGATTCAGTAACAGTTCATCTATATACTAGCTTTATTCCTTAGGCAAATCACTTTGTGTCAGGGACCAGCCTTGACAAAAATACCTCTTGCCAGGGTAGGGATGTGGGTATTAGAAAAATAAGTAAAGAGTATGAAGATGCAAATAAAATAATAAAACAGAAAACATAGAATACTATCAGAAGGGAGTTCCAGTGAATATTGAAATCACCTGCATTTAATTTTTCATATACTTTTATACCCCAATGCAAAAGGGGGAAGAAGGCAGTAAAAGACTTCTTTAACATGATACAAAGAAAAACTCAAACAGTTAATTGCTTCAACTCTTTGAGCCAATAAGCTATCAGCATTCTGTTGTTTAGGAAGTGAAGACACCCTAGACAAAGTATCCTGAAGGCAGTCACTCCCCAGGTAACCTCCTATTACAAAAGAAGAAACAAAAGTATGCTTGCATATCCTGACCATCTGTCAGGGTGGAGTGGATCTACCTGCATGGACCATCTTAATGTCAAAAGAACCAAGTAACAACATAAGGATGTTGTTGTCAACAATTTTGAACAACCTCAAAAATTCTCTGACCTTCAGGCAAGGTGAAAACAGGCTCACATTTTTGGGCCTCCACAACTTGAGCTCTTTGAGCTTCAATTTCCTTGTATGTTCTCATATACTGGGCTCAGAAACTTCAGTGTGAGCTACCTGTATGATTGATTCTCAAACCTTCAGAAGCAACATAAAATCAGACTTGAACCAAAGTAGAGAAGGTTCAACAGAAATATGATTGAGGAAGAAGAACTGAGAAAGAAAACTATTTCAAGATAGCTGGATATGAAGAGGAATATGGAAATGCAACAGTAGTTAGGAAACTGAGTTATTGAGATGAATGGAAAATGTATTAGTGAAACTATAATGAAGGGTCAGTCATGTCAATGTTGAAGTAACCAAGGATGGTGTTGAGTTTTTCTGGCCTGGTAAGACTCTCCACCGACACAATAATCCAAATCAAACCAAATCAGACCAAATTAGAAAGAGCCCAGGTTTAATGGATGCCAGTATTCCAGGGCACCCACCGCCCCACCCAGGAAAACATGGAGAGGGGAAAGGGGAGACCATGTGTTCATTCTCGAGGGGGGGGCAGTTTAAATAGCCTATGGGAGTGGTCTTGAACCTCCCTGGGGAGGGGTCACCATTTGGTAGGCTTTCTTGGAGGTGGAGTCTGGACTGCAGCCACTCCCAGGGGAGGGGGCTTGGAACTTTCCACCAAACAGATGGTGATAACAGTCTATGTGGAAAGGGTGTCAAAGTCTAGAGGGAAAACTCCCCCAAGAGACTATCTACAAGTTCCGTGAGCTGCTGATAGACAAGGGAGTCAAAGCACAGACTCACAGACACTCTTGAGCTCTACCCTTCCTCCATGTTCTGCAAGCAGCTACAGAGGACCCAGCTGACTTTCCAGTTAGCCTGCTCTTTTGCTCCCCACCTAGAGTTGGAATTTTCTTTGGGTCATCAACCAGCTCCCAAATAAAGAAACTGAGACTTTCTAGAAGGTATAGTAAAGAATTAGCAGATTATTATTTACATCTAATTGGAATGCAAATAGAATGGTGTGCCGGGTGAGCAATGGCCAGGGAAGTTTAGGTGAAGCACAATGAAATTAGTTCTTTTATTTTTTTAGATAGGGTTTCATTGGGGAGTTAAAACGAAGCTGGAACTTTCTATCTGCTTCTTTTAGATACTCCACTAGATTTTTATTTTATTTATTTGCTTATCTAAACCACTATACCCCACTCCAGACTATCAAAGTCTTAAGAAATACAGGGAGCTTCAAAATCAGCTTTTTAAAATTTTTTTTGTTTATTGAAAATAGATTTTTTTTTCCTCATTCAACATATCTTGATTTAAGTTTCCCCTCCTCTAATCCTCCCAGTCCTTGGCTGTTATCTCCTAGAAACCTGTTCTTTTCTAATAAGAGACAGAAAATGAGTGGATCCCGAGGGGGTATGGGGAAGGACTTGCTATCTTCTTGTCTCAGCTTCTTAAAGTTAGGATTCACAGACATGCATTCCAACACCCTGCAGGATTAGTCCTGAAAGTCTCTTAGAGAAGGCTCTTCAGTTAACTTTAGAATTGAGGTTAAAATTTTTCATTCAACGATGGTCTTCATTTCTGAGATAACCACATTTTTGGCCTACATAAGAAAATATGAGGTTCACTGATTTAGGAATCCTATGACAAGAGAGTCATGGTACACAGAGCAGCAGTTCCTTTAAGGTGACACGGTGGGATGGACCTGCCAAAGACAGCTTCTCAGACTTCACTTGATGAATCATCTGGTGGTGGCAGCAGCTACGCCTTTGTTTTCACACTCGGTATGATTTGGACCAGATCTTTTTCTGTCATAATACAGCCTTTGAAAATACTGGTTGGTATGCATTCTCTCTAAATCCTTGATCTCTCTCCTTCACTGGGGCAGCTTTATATGGACAGGAGTCAATGGTAAATATGTACAGTAGGAAAATAAGAAAAGAATTTGCTCTGCCTAACCGTCAGGATCATCTGGAGTGGGAAACTGTCAAAACATGTGAAGCCCCACACTACGCTTCCTACCTTGATTAGTTGGCCATTGTCAGAACTGTCCATTCGCACTATGCTGGCTTAGGGCAGTTCAGTTCAGTGAATGCATAATTCTTTTTCTTTGTTACTTGTTTCTCATATACTACATCCCAAGCACAGTTCTCCCATCTTCCTCTCCTCCCAATCTCCCTCATCCACTCCTCCTCCATTTCTATTCAGAAAAGTGCAGGAATCCCAGGGATATCAACCAAACATGGCATATCAAGTTACAATAAGACTAAGCACAAAACCTCATATTAAGGCTGAATGAGGCCACCCAGGGGGAGAAAAGGGGTTCTGAAAGCTGGCAAAAGAATCAGAGACAGTCCCTGCTTCCACTTCAAGGAGTCCCACAAGATGAACAAGCTACACAACTGTAACATATATGTTCAGGGCCCTGGTTGTTGGTTCAGTCTCTGTGAGCCCTTATGTGCTGAATTCAGTTGATTCTGTGGGTTTTCTTGTAGTATATTTGAACCCTCTGGCTCCTACAATCCTTTCTCCTCCTCTTCTACAGGATTCCCCAAGCTCTGCCTAATGTCTGACTGTGGGTCGTTGCATGTATTTCCATCAGTTGCTGAATGAAGCCTCTCTGGTGATGATTATGCTAGACTTCTGCCTACTGGTATAGCAGAATATCATTAGGAATCCATTTTATTGACTTTTTGCTGATTGTTTTTCGTTCTATCCTATATGTCTGGGCTACCCAGCCTCTGGTTCCTGGATCCTCGAGGCAATGTTAGGGTGGGCTCCCTCTCACGGCATGGGTCTTAAGCTGGATCAGATATTCACTGGTCACTCCCCCAATTTCTATGCTACCTTTACCACAGCATATCTTGTAGGCAGAAAAAAAAATTGTAGGTTGAAGGTTTTGAGGCTGGTTGGTGTCTCAATTCCTCCACTGGAAGTATTTCCTAGTTACAGGAGATAGCTGGTTCAGGCTCCACATTCCCCCTTACTAGGAGTCTTAGCTCAGTTCATCCTCGTAGATTGCTGAGAGTTTCCGTTGCACTACGTTTCTCCATCAACTCCAAAATGCCCCCAATTTCAGTTGTCTCTCCCAGTACTCTCCTTCCATTCCTGCCCCACCTGATCCCTCCTGTTCCCATCTCCACCCACTCCCGGTCCCCCTGCAATATCTACTCTATTTTCCTTTCCCGGGGAATGCATGGTTCTTAAGTCCCTAAAGTTCAACACAAAGCTACAGCATTGTTTCATCTTAGGACTGGACGCTCACACAGGGAGAGCACAGCAATATGCAGGTCTATCACTCATCACTGACCCTTGATAACATGCAATCATATTTCTTCTTCTATCTGTGTTCCCTCCTTTCCATTTTCCGCTCTGCTACATCCCAAGGCTTCTGGTCATGTATTAATGGAAGTAAGTACAAGAATACCATAAGCCTCAGCACTACTAGCAAAGCAAACGAATTAATACTTATGCTTCTGATAATGGGAGCACACTTTGAGGCCCAAGTATTTAACCTTTATTTGTACCACTTGCTAAATAACTCATCTTCTCGGAAGATATTCAGATCTTATTCCCAGATCATATTCATTGAACATAGGTGAGCACAAAATTGTCCTAGGAGAGATATATCCCCTAAACCTATTCTCTTCTCAATCTGTCCATCTGCCAATGGCACCACTATCTTACAATCACTGGGATTTGGAATCATTCTTCTCTTCAGTTCTTGTCTAAGTAGTTGTCTGATCGTTTCTCACACATATTTTATGCCTTTCCTCCCTTTCCTCAATTTCAACATTCTGGTTCAGAACTATGACTTCAATTCCTCTCCCTCTAACCAATCCAGTATACAATCACTGAGATATCATGACCGCCAGAGGTTTTCAAAATTCAACATTTTGTGCTTCTTTAACATGTCAAGTAATCCATAAGCCTTTCCAAAATCATGCTCCAATGAACCTATGGACAGTAATAATCACTGGTCTTCAAAGATGTTTTATGTTCCTCCAATTGCTAACTCCATCTTTTTGCTAATGACTCTGGAGATGTGGCTCCCATGAACATCTACATTTGGGTAATATATGAGCTGCATGATAAAAATCTATTCCAGAACGCCTCAGGCATCCTAAATCAAAACATCCAAGAGCAGAACCTAAGAATCTGTGCTGTTATCAAGCTGGGCAGAGTAAATCAGTGCATACCACAGCTGGAGAACCACATCTGCAGTCTTGTGCTTCAACAGGCTCTATTATCTGCACATCTGCAGTCTAGTGCTTCAACAGGATCTATTATCACCTCATTATATGTTATCTAACACTGTGATGCAAATCATTCCCAAAATTAGAAGCTTAGATCAACATACTTTTTACATTATTGTCACCATAGATCAGAAAGATTGATTAGGTGTGTCCTTTGGCTCAGGATCCCCAATTGACTGAAATTGAGTAGTTTGTCTAGCCTACACTCCTCTCAAGGTACAACAAGTGCAAGAGTACCACTAACTTAATTCGCATGGCCATTAGGAAGGGTCAGTTCCTCATAGGCCACTGAATTAAGGGCTTCAGATCGCCACCAGCTGTTCGGGAGTAACTACCCTTATTTCTACACCATATGGGCCTCTCCAAAGTTCTGTACACGATAAGGCAGCTTATTTCATGTTTCATTAGCACGAACAAGCAAATAAAGGTAGAGCAAAAAGAAGCAGTAAGACCAGTTTCTTGTAAGCTAACAATGGGAATAACGTCCCATTATTTTTTTGCTGTGGCATCTTTGTTAGAAAGCAGAGACTAGGTCCAGCACACATGTGATGGCAGGAATGGGATTTTGCAAAGAAGTGACTACCAGAAGGTACGTATCATTATAATGCACTTCAGAAGTGGTCTGCCCTGGCCATCTCGACACCAAGTACATACATTAGCTGATATTCTTGCTTATTTAACCATCTACTACAGAATTGTAAACAACAGTAATATGGCTGACAACAAAACAATACATAATTGTACAATTACCCCATCCTGGCTTCTTACTTTCCAAAAGTCTCTGATTTTAATAAAGGAGAAAGCAATTGATCAAGACCCAAAGTGGGTATTTGGGACCTTCTGACAAACACATATTCATCAATTTAGCCAGTTTTCAACCCTGCTGCAGATTAGAATACCTAGGGAGCTTTTTCTAAAAAAATATTAGTGCCCAGAGTCCCACTATAAACAATCTAAATCAGAATTTCAGATGTCAGAGCTATAGAATCAGCATTTTTTAAAGATCCCTGGGTGATTCAAACGTACAGTTAGGATTGAGAACTCCTGGGCTGGTCCTTTCTTCTACCCTCAGAGTGTTTTTGAAAGCTGTTACATGGAAACTGATTCTGCATAAGAGAGTCTGGAAGCTCCATGTTCACCTGATTTGGAAACGCCCTGTAAATGAGGAAAAAAATAGAAACAGTTCTGAAAATCAGCAAAAAAAAAATGTAACCAAGTGTCCTGAGAGACAGCACCATGTTTGAGACCCGTGTAGGCCAGAACACGAGCACAGGAAGTCACTGTAATAAAGCTGGGAATAGAACTGCAGGTGGAAGAAAGAAAAAAAGAATATGCCTCCTCAGACAGAGGTTGCAAACTGACAGGCCAAATACATTTCATAAATAAGTGTCATGTATATATGTGGGTGTGATGTGTGTGTGGGCTGTGTACAGTGTACATCACAATCAAAGTTTACAAAGACTTATTCATAGACCCAAAGTATTTAACTTGGAAAAAAGATGAGAGAATTTAATATGCAACCTTGATACAATAAATTCTGAATATCTGCATTTTTTGCCTCTGTAGTCGTATAGCATTACTGAAGAATTAAAGTATAAAATATACTGAAATCATCTTGCGAATGTATTTGTTGCCAATGAAATCAGGGACAAAGTAAGTTTCTTAATAACAATATGAGGTTTATAATTAACACCAATATATAGAATTCACATAATTTTTATTAAAAAACACTCAGGAAATGTTCAATAAGTATATATAATTAACCATTCTTACTAATAACTCAGTGTTTCCTATCAGTAAATATTTTTAATCTGGAATAGTGCTTTCCAAAAGTAAGAATGTGTTACCAATATTTAAAATAGTAAATTTATATTTAAAGATATAAATATAAAGATATATCAATGAGTTTTGTCTCTTAAAAACCAGAGGCCATGAAAATACTGCTTGCATTCCTCACGGTAACAGCTAATAAAAAGGGAATGGTGGTTATCTATTCGTCCTCAGTGTTTTTCCAAAACGAAATAGTTCACAATTAGACATCCTTTGGCTTGCTGCCCCCACCCAAGATGTCTGGACATGAACATACTAGGAGGGTAAAAAGTATAGACTCTAGGAGGGGACTGTTTTGTGTCTGAAGGTTACTTTTGCCTGTCAGTATTTAACAGTGTGGCTAATGGATGTGATTTAACAGCAATGTATAAAAGTTTCTTTTTCTGAAATTTAGGGGTAATAATAAAAGCTAGGTTATAAAATCATTAAGAGAACTAAGTGAGTAGGTTAATACATATGAAGGACTTAGCATAGTACTTGGGAAAAAGTAGACACTCAGTAAATATTAGTTATTAGTATCTGAGTTGAGAGTCAGGTACAGCTAGAAAAAATAAAACCAGTTTTTCTCACTTATATGTGCAATCTAAAAAATCAAACTCATAGAATCAGACTAGACCAATGGCTATTGGACAAGTGGTACAAAGGTTCAACTGGATAGGAAAAAATACTTTATACTAAAATAGTTTTAGTACAAAAAAAAGGTATTTAATGGTTGAGGAGGAGAATCACTAAAATGCTCGTCCCTCAAGCATGAGGACCTGAGACCATCTTCCCAGCACCCACATAAAAGGCTGTGCATGGTGGCATGCCTCAGCAGCCAGCACTGAGGAAATGAGATTGAGCTCACTGACCAGGTGACAAGACCAAATCAGTGAGCTCCTGATTTTGCGAGAGACTTTGTCTCAAAAACTAATGCGAGGAGCAATGAAAGAAGAAAACAAATATTGACATTTGGCCTCCACATGTACAGGCACATAGCCAAAGGTGTGTGTGCATGCTTGGGTGCACACATGCATGCGCGCATGCACACACACACACACACACACACACACACACACACACACACACAATTACCTTAAATCAACATGGCTTCCTAAACATGACCTGAAACTGAGAAAGGTTAACACCATTCAACATGCTAATATGAACAAAAGGCCTCCATCTTAGACAAAGAATAAGCAACTAAAGAATAAAGAATGCTGCTGTGTCAGCTCAGCGAGATTCCTAGCCAGCAAGGGGCACTGATCCTCTAGCAGACAATCCATCAGAGGGGTGAGTTTGCTCCTAACCCACAGCAGAAGCCCGGCAAGGAGGAGCTCAGACATTCCCCAAGCCCCTTAACTCCCTGATCACTCTGCAGGGGCGGCTCCACCCTGCCAAGCTCTCTCGCCTCCTATTCCATCCCAGCCTTTACCCAGAAACCCCTTGCTTTATTCCTCCCTTCCTCCTGGGGCCATAAAATCCCCCAGCTCAACCGCCTTGCACACTGGGACTGGGCTGTAAGCGCAACCCGGCAGGAGGGAGTTCCTCTGTTTCAATAGTCTGCCTGCGGAAAGGTAGGTCTTCTGTCAGTGAGGTTCCTGCCAACAAGGGAACATGACCCGGTATCAAAAGATCCAATAGAGAGCATTTGAAGGAAGAGATGGGCAGACGCCAAGGCAAGAATTCCTCCAACAATCCGAAAAACAACATGAAAATACCAGACATGTTATTTTACCCTACAACAGGAGGACTTGAACACCCTAATCCAGAAGAAGTGGAAAAAAGTGCCATTATGAAAACAATAGAGTCCCTTAAACAAGATATGAATAACTCGTTTAAAGAATTGAATGAGAAGTATAACAAAAAGTTTGAAGAAATGAGTAAATCCGTAAATGATACCCTGGGAAACCAAGAAAAAACAATCAAACAGGTAACGGAAACAGTTAAAGAATTGAAAACTGAAATGGAGGCAATGAAGAAAACACAAACCAAGGACCAGCTGGATATGGAAAATCTAGGTAAACAAACAGAGACTACAGAATCAAGCATAACCAATAGAATACAAGAGACAGATGAACGAATCTCAGATTCTGAAGATGCCATAGAGAAAATAAACGCTCTGGTCAAAGAAAACGGCAAATCCAACAAATTCTCATCACAAAACATTCAGGAAATCTGGGACACAATAAAAAAAACCAAATCTAAGAATAATAGGGGTAGAAGAAGGAGAAGAATTGTAGATCAAAGGCCCAGAAAATATATTCAACAAAATTATAGAAGAAAATTTTCCCAACCTAAAGAATGATATTTCTATGAAGGTTCAAGAAGCATACAGAACACTGAATAGACTGGATCAAAAAAAAATCCCCTTGCCATATAACAATCAAAACACAAAACATTCAGATTAAAGAAAGAATATTAAGAGCTGCAAAGGAAAAAGGTCAAGTCACTTATAAAGGTAAACCTATCAGACTTACACCGGACTTCTCTATGGAAACCATGAAAGCCAGAAGGTCCTGGATAGAGGTACTGCAGAAACTAAGAGACCATGGAAGCAAGCCCAGACTACTATACCCAGCCAAGCTATCGTTCACTATCAACGGAGAAAACAAAATATTCCAGGATAAAAAAGAATTTAAACAATTCGTAGCCACAAATCCAGCCTTACAGAAAATAATAGAAGGAAAATTGCAACCCAAGGAATCTAACATTGACAGCACTGCCCACAATAACTCAGACATCTAGCGACCCTTCACAGCCACAACTCAAATAAGGGAAACACACAAACTCTACTACACAAAAATAAAAAATAAAAAAAAACAGAGTCAACAACCACTGGTCATTAATATCACTTAATATTAATGGACTCAACTCACCTATAAAAAGGCATAGACTAAGAGATTGGATACGAAAACAGGATCCAACATTCTGCTGTTTACAAGAAACACACTTCAACCACAAAGACAGACATTTACTCAGAGTAAAGGGTTGGGAAAAGGTTTTCCAAGCAAACGGGAGTGGCCACTCTAATTCTCCAACAAAATTGACTTCAAACTAAAATCATTCAGAAGAGATGAAGATGGACATTTCATACTCATAACAGGAACAATTCATCAGGAGGAAGTCTCAATCCTGAATATTTATGCTCCTAATATAAAAGCACCCACTTATGTAAAAGAAAAACTTCTAGAACTCAAGGCAGTCATCAAACCACACACACTCATAGTAGGAGACTTCAACACACCTCTCTCACCAATGGACAGGTCAATCAGACAGAAACCTAACAGAGAAATAAGAGAATTACTAGAGGTAACGAATCAAATGGACTTAACAGATATCTATAGAACATTCCACCCAAATAGGAAAGAATATACTTTCTTCTCTGCAGCTCATGGAACCTTCTCGAAAATTGACCACATACTCGGTAACAAAGCAAACTTCCACAGAAACAAAAAAAATATTAGTAACCACCTGTGTCTTGTCAGATCACCATGGAATAAAGATAGAATTCAACAACAATTCTAACCCCAGAAAGCCTACAAACTCATGTAAGCTGAACAGTCAACTACTGAATCACCCCTGGGTCAAGGAAGAAATAAAGAAAGAAATTAAAGTCTTCCTTGAATTTAATGAAAATAAAGACACAACATACTCAAACCTATGGGACACTATGAAAGCAGTGCTAAGAGGAAAGTTCATAGCACTAAGTGCTCAATTAAAGAAAACAGAGAAAGCACATATTGGAGACTTAACAGCACACTTGAAAGCTCTAGAAAAAAAAGAAGCAGACTCTCCCAGGAGGAGTAGAAGACTGGAAATAATCAAAATGAGGGCTGAAATTAACAAAATAGAAACACAGAAAACAATCCAAACAATCAATGAAACAAAAAATTGGTTCTTGGAGAAAATCAACAAGATTGACAAACCCCTAGCCAAACTAATCAAACGGCAGAGAGAGAACACTCAAATTAATAAGATCAGAAATGAAAAGGGGGACATAATCACAGACACAGAAGAAATTCAGAGAATCATTAGATCTTACTACAAAAGCTTATATGCCACAAAGTTGGAAAATGTACAAGAAATGGACTTGTTTTTAGATAAGTACCATTTACCAAAGTTAAATCAATACCAGGTGAGCAATCTAAATAGATCTGTTAGTCGTGAAGAATTAGAAGCTGTTATCAAAAGCCTCCCTACCAAAAAAAAGCCCAGAACCAGATGGTTTCAATGCAGACTTCTACCAGAACTTCCAAGAAGAGCTAATACCTATACTCCTTAATGTATTTCACAATATAAAAGCAGAAGAGTCATTGCCAAATTCTTTTTATGAAGCTACAGTTACCCTGATACCAAAACCACACAAAAACACAACCAAGAAAGAGAATTACAGGCCAATCTCACTCATGAACATCGACGCAAAAATTCTCAACAAAATACTGGCAAACCGAATCCAAGAACAGATTAGAAAAATTATTCATTATGATCAAGTAGGCTTCATCCCAGAGATGCAGGGCTAGTTCAACATATGCAAATCTATCAATGTAATCCATCATATAAATAAACTGAAAGAAAAAAACCATATGATCATTTCATTAGATGCTGAAAAAGCATTTGACAAAATTCAACACCCCTTTAGGATAAAGGTGTTGAAGAGATTGGAGATACAAGGATCATACCTAAATATAATAAAAGCTATTTACAGCAAGCCGACAGCTTACATCAAATTGAATGGAGAGAAACTCAAAGCCTTTCCACTAAAATCAGGAACACGACAAGGCTGTCCATTCTCCCCATACCTCTTCAATATAGTGCTTGAAGTTCTAGCAATAGCAATAAGACAACATAAGGGGATCAAGGGGATTAAAACTGGAAAGGAAGAAGTTAAACTCTCATTATTTGCAGATGATATGATAGTGTACATAAGCGACCCCAAAAGCTCTACCAAGGAACTCCTACAGCTGATAAACACCTTTAGTAATGTGTCAGGATACGAGATCAACTCCAAAAAATCAGTTGCCCTCCTATACACAAAGAATAAAGAAGCAGGGAGGGAAATCAGAGAAACTTCACCTTTCACGATAGCCACAAATAACATAAAATATCTTAGGATAACTCTAATCAAGGAAGTGAAAGACCTATTTGACAAGAACTTTAAGTCTTTGAAGAAAGAAATTGAGGAGGATACCAGAAAATGGAAAGATCTCCCTTGCTCTTGGATTGGGAGGATCAACATAGTTAAAATGGCAACTCTACCAAAAACAATCTATAGATTCAGTGCAATCCCCATCAAAATCCCATTAAAATTCTTTACAGACCTTGAGAGAACAATAATCAACTTTATATGGAAAAACAAAAAACCCAGGATAGCCAAAACAATCTTATATAATAAAGGAACTTCTGGAGGCTTTACCATCCCTGACTTCAAACTCGATTACAGAGCTACAGTATTGAAAACAGCTTGGTATTGGCATAAGAACAGAGAAGTCGACCTATCAAATCGAATAGAAGACCTGGATATTAACCCATAAACCTATGAACACCTGATTTTCGACAAGGGGGCTAAAGGTATACAATGGAAGAAGGATAGCACCTTTAACAAATGGTGCTGGCATAACTGGATGTCAACCTGTAGAAGAATGAAAGTAGATCCATATCTATCACCATGCACAAAACTCAAGTCCAAATGGATTAAAGACATCAACATTAATCTGACCACTTTGAACCTGATAGAAGAGAAAGTGAGAAGTAGTCTACAAGACATAGGCACAGGAGACCACTTCCTAGGTAGAACCCCAGTAGCACAGACAATAAGAGAATCAATGAATAAATGGGACCTCCCGAAAGTGAGAAGCTTCTCTAAAGCAAAGGACACTGTCAGTAAGACAAAAAGTCTACCTTCCGACTGGGAGAAGATCTTCACCAACCCGTCATCAGACAAAGGTCTGATCTCCAAAATATATAAAGAACTCAAGAAACTAGACACTAAAACTCTAATTAACCCAATTAAAAAATGGGGTACTGAACTGAACAGAGAATTCTCAACCGAAGAAGTTCGAATGGCCAAAAGACACTTAAAGTCATGCTCAACCTCCTTGGCAATCAGGGAAATGCAAATCAAAACAACTTTGAGATACCATCAGATACCTGTCAGAATAGCTAAACTCAAAAACACCAATGATAGCCTATGCTGGAGAGGATGTGGAGTGAGGGGAACACTCATCCATTGTTGGTGGGAATGCAAACTTGTGCAGCCACTGTGGAAATCAGTGTGGCGGTTTCTCAGGAAACTGGGAGTCAACCTCCCTCAGGACCCAGCAATTCCACTCTTGGGAATATACCCAAGAGATGCCCTATCATACTACAAAAGCATTTGTTCAACTATGTTCATAGCAGCACTATTTGTAATAGCCAGAACATGGAAACAACCTAGGTGCCCCTCAATAGAAGAATGGTTAAAGAAGGTGTGGAACATATACACATTAGAGTTTTACTCAGCGGTAAAAAACAATGACATCTTGAATTTTGCATGCAAATGGATGAAAATAGAAAATGCTTTACTGAGGTAACCCAGACACAAAAAGAGGAATATGGTATGTACTCACTCATAAGTGGATTCTAGCCATAATTAAAGGTCTTTGAGCCTATGATTCGTGATCCTAGAGAAGCTAAATAAGAAGGTGAACCTGAAGAAAATCATATAGTTATCCTCCTGGATATTGGAAGTAGACAAGATTGCCAGGCAACCTTGGGTGCACAGGGGGTGGGGGGGATGGAAGGAAGGGGAGATGGTTAGAGAGAAGGGAGTAGGGAAAGATTGTGGATAGCTTGGGGGAATGGGATGGGGGAGGGGGGAAGGATGGAAATGGAAGCAGGGAAATATATATCTCAATATATATCTCAACTAAGGGAGCCATTTTAGGGTTTGCAAGAGACTTGATTTTAGACGGGTTCCCAGGTCCAAGGAGAGGTCCCCAGATTGTTCCCTGGACAGCAGAAGAGAGGGTGCCTGAACTGGTCTTGGCCCATAACCATACTGATGAATATTTTGCATATTACCATAGAACCTTCATCTGGCGATGGATGGAGATAGAGACAGAGACCCACATTGGAACACTGGACTTAATTCCCTAGGTCCAAATGAGAAGCAGAAGGAGGGAGAATGTGAGCAAAGAAGTCAGGATCAGAGAGAACCTTCATCCGAGGATGGATGGAGATTGAGACAGAGACCCACATTGGAGCACTGGACTGAGACCCCAAGGTCCAAATGAGGAGCAGAAGGAGGGAAAACATGAACAAGGAAGTCAGGACCGCGAGGGGTGCGTTCACCCACTGATACAAGGGGACTGATCTAATGAGAGCTCACCAAGGCCAGCTGGACTGGGAATAAACGAGCACGTGATCAAACCGGATTCTCTGAATGTGGCTGACACAGGGACTGTCTGTGAAGCCATTGACAATGGCACTGGGTCTTGTTTCGTCTGCATGTACTGGCTTTTTGGGATCCTAGTCTGTTTGGATGCTCACCTTCCTAGACCTGGAGGGAGGGGGGAGGAACTTGAACTTCCCACGGGGCAGGAAACCCTGACTGCTCTTAGGACTGGAGAGGGAGGAGGAGAGGAAGTGGGGGGAGTGGGAGGGTATTGGGAGGAGGGGCGGAAGTGGAAATTTTTAGAAATTAATTAAAAAAAAAGATTATTGCACCTACAAAAAAAAGAATAAAGAATGCTGAGAGCAGGAGAAATAGTCTTCCTCAGAGAAGAGAATACCAACTGGTTACCCAATATCAAATAGATTTAGCAGATTATATTTAGAAATATACATATATATGAATATAATAACAATCAATGAAAAATAGGCCAGAAATTTTAAATACAGTAAGGATATGTCAACCTGACATAGTCATCTGAGAGGGAACAAAACCTCAATTGAGAAAATGCCTCCATAAGATCATGATGAAGACAGATCTGTAGGGCAGTTTCTTAATTAGTGATTGGTGGGGGAGGGCTGAACCCAATACAACTACCACTGTTGGCTGGTAGTCCTAGACTCTAAAAGAAATCAGGCTGAGCAGCCATGAGGAACAAGCCAGTAAGCAACATTCTTCCATGTCCTCTGCTTCAGTTCCTGACTCCGGCTTCCTATCATGCTTGAGTTCCTGACTTGACTTCCCTCAGTGATAGACTGTTATCTGGAAGTGTAAGAAAAATAAACACTTTCCTACCCAAGTTGCTTTTGGGCATGGTGTTTCATAACATTGACAGTAATCCTAAAACGTGGGAGTTTGGGGTATGGATTGAACAGGAAGGGGAAGATGATGTAATTATAGTATACTCTTAAAAATAAAAGAAACAATTTTTAAAATTAAAGCATTTAAGCTAATGCATATGTTAAGTAGCTATACATAATCATCCTATACTATGTACACATAGCATAACATCACTGAGTATGTTTGGAATTACATCAAAAGACAAAATATAAAAAGAAACCCACCCCAAATAAAGACCAAGTACAAAAGACATACACTGAAGTTAGAGTCAAAAATCCAAGATGTCAGACAAACTGCTTATGTGGCCTTAAGCAAATTACTGTTTTTCTGTTTCCTTCTCTGTAAAATGAGGGTGAAAATGACAATGTAGAGTCTTTATGGGAGGGCTAAATTCGATAGAATTTTAAAAATTTTTTTATTTTTACATACCAATCACAGTTCCCACTCCCTCCCCTCCTCCTGCTCCATTCATCTAACCCCCCACTACACCCCCCCATCCACTACTAAGAAAGGGTAAGGTTCCCATGGGGAGTCAACAGAGCCTGGCATATCAAATTGAGACAGGACCAAGGGCTCCCTCCACCCCACTTCCACATCAAGGCATCCCACCGTAGGGAATGGGCTCTATAAAGCCAGCTCATGAACCAGGGATAATTCTGGTCCCACTGCCAGGGGCCTCACAAAAAGAACAAGCCACACAACTGCCACCCACATTCAGAGGACCTAGTTTGGTTCCCTGCTGTCTCCCCAGATGTCAGTCCATGAGTTCCTACTAGCTCGGGTCAGCTGTCTCTGTGGGTATCTCCATCATGGTCTTTACCCCTTTGCTTATGTCATCCTGTTGAGCAAGGTATCTGTCCTGCCCAGTCCCGCAGTCATTCAGTCCCAAAGAAACACACAGAGGTCTACATTAATCATAAACTGTTTGGCCTATTAGGTCAGGCTTCTTATTAACTCTTATAACTTATATTAGACCATAATTCTTGTCTGTGTTAGCCACGTGTCTTGGTACCTTCTTCAGCAAGGCATTCTCATCTTGCTTCCTCTGTGTCTGGGTGAACACTCAGTAAAGGCTAGGTATCATTGTTATTCCTTTGTACTAGAAGTTGAGATTCGCACAGCAGCCCCTAGCAAGGACAATTAACAGAGTTAAGGCTTGTGGCAAAGAATCTAAAAAGATGATGAACAATGAGAGATCATGAAAAAGTTTCAACGTGCTTTTGTTTGTTTGTTTGTTACAAGATCTAGGTGTGGATCCCTAGCTGGCCTAGACCTTGCTATGTGGACCAGGCTGGCCTCAAACTTGTGGTAATTCTCTGCCTACTTAAGTACCAAGATCTCAGGGATGCACCAAAATACCTGGTTTGAATGAGATTTTTTTTGTTGGCTTTTTTTTTTTTTGGTTTTTGCAACAGGGTTTCTATGTGTATCCCAAGTTGGTATGGAATTCACTATGTAAGCCAGGCTGGCTCCAAACTCATAGCAATGCCAGATCTCAGTCCCTCCTTGGGGCTGGGATTAGCATCTGATTCTCTAAAGTGCTTTTGAAAGCTAAAATAAACATTGGAAATTTTCCTTGGTGGGTAGTTGAAGAGCCCACAGAAATTTGCCTATTCAATCTATCATACGCAAGTGCTCCGGGAACCCACCCTATAAACCCAAATCTCTTGTAGCCCATCACAGTGTGACCAAGATGATATGCTAATTGTGTCCTTAGACATTCAAAATAATTAAAGTACTAAAAATAATGGTTCCATGGATACGATTTGCCCCTGAAAATGACAGATATGACAAGTAATGGAAGCAGAAATAACAGTGCTGGAGTAGCCCTGCCGTTCCACCCCCTCTTGCTTGGCCTCTGACAAGGTAATCAAAACACATGTGGAAGAGTTGCATTTCCAGCGGGGTGGTGACATTCATGCATTAATGGACGTCAAACTTTAACGACCACAAGACTTGGAAAGAAGAGAAAAGCAGGAGTCTGTCTTCAGCTTCCCTAGTATTGGGATCCTGCAAGTCCAGGCAAGAATCACTGATAATTAGTGACAAAGAAAGTTGGTCTTGAATTTACCCAGGAAACCTGGGAGACAGCAAGAAGGCAAAGAGCACAAGGAAGTCAAATTCATGTTTTAATTATCTGTGTACTCTCACCTCAGGAGGCTGTACCACAGCATCTCACAGATTATCTAAAAAGACAATTTTAATCTCAAGAAGACTTCCCCGTACCTCTGCCCGTGCCTGTGAATTCCCTCTGTTTGCAAATGAGTGTTCATGGACTATAAGTCCATTTTACTTTTAGCCACAATATTTTGGGTTTCTTTTCTCTTTTTTCTCTCTTTTTTTATTGATTTTTAATGAGCTCTATATTTTTCTCTGAATGTTTTGGGTTTTTGAGGCAGGCTTTCTCTGTGTAACAACCCTAGCTGTCCTGGAGATTTGTAGACCAGGCTGGCCTCAAAACTCACAGAGATCCTCCAGTCTCTGCCTCCTGGGTGCTGGGATTAAAGGCATGCACCACCACTGCCCGGCTACAGCAAAATTTTTTAAGTTATTCATTTACTTAGCTTTATTTTATGTGTATGATTATTTTGCCTGCATGGTTTTGTATGTCACATGTATGCCTGGTGCTCACTAAGGCCAGAAGAGGGCACTGGATCCTCTGGTACTGCAGTTTCAGACGTTTGTGAGCCACCATGTGGGTGCTGGCCAGAAAATTCAGGTCTTCTGGAAAAACAGACAGGGCTCTGGACTGCTGAGCTATCACTCTAGGTCCCATAGCAAAATGTTAAATCTAAGCTGTTTTGATCTTGTTTCCAAGAACGCCCCCAAAGCCATCTCTTTCCTAACTCAGCCATTAGGAACTCTCTCATTAAAAGAAGTAGACATTCCAAAAATGTCAGATGATTCATCCTGAGGTCAAGAGCTACAGATCTGTGCGTCAGCATGACTATTGCAAAGCTAGCAAGGATTCACATTTGTAAGGCCTACCCAAATCAGAAAAGGGCGAGAGATAAAAGTCAGGTCAGACCGCCCAGTATTGAGATGGCAGTGGGTGTTATTGCGGAGAGAACGCTGATAAATAATGTTAGTATATGAATTCCCCTTCCCAGAGCCCACAAAAGAGAAGGTAGCACTCGATTTCTAAGCCGCTATGTCTCCAACTTGAACATGCACACAGATTACTCGGGGTCTTTCTTGTTAACGTTCAAATTCCTATTAGAGAAGTTTGCAGCTAGACCAACGGTTCTGCATTTTCTAAGAAGCTTCCAGATGCTGCCAGAAGTGCTTGTCCATACACCGACAGTTTATGCAGCAATAGTCTAAACCACAGGTTCAACAATCTAAGGCCCAAAGTTCAGATCTGTCCCAATCCCTGTTATGTAGCCCTTGCACTAAAAGGGACGTGTCAGTGCTAAAGATGGACACAAGAGCCTGTATCTGATGACCACTGCTAGGGGTCCCAAGGGCAACAGGAAACATGAAATCATTAAGAGTAACAGATTCAACCCTCCTCCAATTTCCTGACAACAGAAAAGCCCTGAAGTCCTGCAAGAGCTTGAGGGAACAGAGATGTGGAAGAGAAAAAGCAGGAAGAAGCCAGCCTCTCTACAGCCTCTTATAAAAACACTAATCATATCGGTTCAGGACCACATTAATGACTTCATTTAACCTTAATTAGTTTCTTAAAAGCCTTATTTCCAACTATAGTCACAATTTTAGTTCACAGCATTGCCCTTAGTGATGTGGACGAAAACTCATACTTGCTGTCTTCATTATATTCCCAATCTTATGAGTAGCCAAAGAAAGCGACTAACCTTTAATCTGATTAGAAAAGAAGGCGCAAAGAGATAGCTCATCCACTAACATGCCACTGGCCCCCAAACCAAATGTCACAATTATTCCTTTAACTTAAGGCTATCTTATTCCAAGGTTCAAATGATAAATCCATTAAGTTGGAAAGCTACATTTTAATAGGAGGCGTTCTTTAGGTTTGGAGGGCTCGACCAGGAACAGAGTATTGTAGCCAAGGCATAAACTATTAGATACACAGCTCTCGGAGTGCACATAAGTCCATTTCACATTCATAAACTGTGGAGGGAAACAGTAGCCCTCCCCTTCGAAACGTGCAGGTTAAGCTAGTCACTGTGCAGGAAGAACTTAGGAGATAGTACATGTGAGTGCTTAATGGGTAGGAGCTGTTATTCTAACTTGAAAATTTGAAGGATATTTTGCAGTCTACTCTGAATTCAAGTCAGTTGCCACCAAGAAAAAGGATAGTCCAGAAAATATCGCACACTTTCTTCCAATTTTCATTCCTATGTTTTATGTAGTTCCATAGAATCGTGTATGTATGTGTGACATAAACGAAGTGAAACTGTCTAGTGAGACAATGGTGGTTGGGGGGGGCATCGGCAACAAAAGACAGAAAATGTACTCAGCACAGACAGTGTGGGTGGGGGGTGTCTGTGTCTGTGTGCGTACAAAAACAGTCAAAATAAGTTTAAGGAATGCAATGAATGGTAAAGGAAGTTGAAAGAATGGTACCCTAATCTCACAGGGTCAATTTCCCTCTAAGAAGAAAAAGAAGTCCCAGTGAGCTGTCTCTCCAAATGTGCAAACTGTCTAAGAAGTGGCCACTTCTTGCCACGTGAAGCACAAGAACACGGGCCTTCATAAGCCAGGAAGAAAACATACCAGAAAACAGTGCTAACATTCACTGCAGTCTCGAGAATTTTCTCTTGTGGAAAAAAAAGGGATAGTCCAGAAAGATACCCGCACCATGGCCAGTGGGGAACTGCCACAGTCAGTCTGAAAAGTGTTAACTTAAGGACAAACTGTGGAAAGTGGGGACAAGACACCGAGGAACAGCCAACAAGCAAAGAAAGAGGATCTGAGAGGAAAAAAAAAGACAGAAGTGTTTTCCAGAAAAAGTCTACTAGTGAAAGGAAAAATCGAGATGAGGCTGATGTGAGGGCAGGGGGGCTCTAGGATGACAGGAGTGATATGAGGGCACCGAAGACCCTTTTTGTGTGAATCCCAATTTCTAAGTCCTCTGGGACAGAACTGCTTGCTCTGCCCCAAACAGAAGCAGGAAGTTTGCCTCCAACTATCTACATCCTGGGGAGTAGACAACAAAAAGACCTTTTGTTGCTGATAACGCCCCCCCCTACCTCAACCATCGTCTTCCTAGACAGCTTTACCTCATGTTATCCATCCATCTATAGTCTATGTATCTATATAAAGCAGAAGACCTAAAAATGAAAGAAAGCATGTGGTATTTGCTGGATTTTTTTCTTGGTGGTAACTAACTTGAATCCAGAGTACACTGCAAAATAGTCTCCAAATTTTAAAGACAGAATCCTAACTCTTACCCATTAAGTGCTTACTATGCACACAGCAATACAGTGCCGGAAGAGCAGCCGAGACACTCTCGTCCTTCATTCAGAAATGACAAAGAAAATTATCTTTGGAGACACAAACCCATGTACAATAATCTGATGAGCAAAATATTCATCAGCCTGCAGACTCTTTACTAAGTATGCAAATGACTTGAATGGGAGCGAGAAAGGAATCAGAAACAGTGGTCCTGTTTACGCATTCCTTGTGTTGACCAAGAGGAAAAGATTTTTCAATTGGCTAAAAAATAAATTACTTGCTAGCTATATTTCTCCTGCTGCCTCCACACTTAGATTTCTTATGGTTCTGTCAGCCTGAATATGTGTAACTCTTCTAGGTCTGGTATTAACTGTTCTGCACAGAACAGCAGAACACATTACTGGACGCTCTGGATGACAAGGACCTACCAAAAGTAAAACTCACAAGACAGCAAGGAGTGAAAGGGCATCTCCACATCCGAGAGAAAGTTGAGGAGAAGCAGGTTCTGCCCCTGCTGTGAACACGGGAATATACGCATGTGTGCACACACACATACACTTCAAGAGTTGCACATGTCCCTTGAGACTTTAGGAAGGAGAGTGATCACCTCAAATCCCTCCCATTCTGACATGCTTCCGGGGATGGAGTCACACAGTCTGGAAAACAACTGGCTATCCTCAGAACTGCCTCGGGCGCCATATGTGCATCAGTTCCAATGCCAACTATGATTTCCTCCTGGGCACATGGTTCAATATATGCTTTTGCACAGGCAGACATGGGCATGAAAGTCATTTTTCAAGAACTACATCTTCAGACATACATATTTCTACACGTAGCCAGGCTAGGGAACTTTCTATTGAGAGGGGGACATCTTGTGGATTATCTCAGAATTGAGCATTTTGTGAAAGAATGCCAGTAATAGAAACAGCACCAGGAAAGGTAAAAGGTAACAGCAGCCACCCTTTATGGAGGGTTTCTTATATGCCCGGTGCAAGGCTATGAACTTTACATTAATAGTTCAACATTATGGGATTAGATAGTAGGGAATGGAAGGGTTATTTTTCCTCATGCAGATTCTCAAAGAGATTAAGTCACTTGACCAAAATTTCACATCTGTTAAGTAGATAGCCAGGATTCAACTTCACATTCCACTGAATCAAAGCTAACCTATACCAAGCATGGTGGTATATGTATGTAGATAGATAGATAGATAGATAGATAGATAGATAGATAGATAGATAGATAGATAGATAGATAGATAGATAGATACTAAAGAGGTGGGGGCAGGAAGCTTGAGGCTTGAACAACTTAGGAATCTCTTGTCTCAAAAATAAATATTTAAAAGGTACTTAGTATGTAGTTCAGTGGTAGGGTGTTTACCTAGCAAATTATGAGGCCCTGAGATCCATACAGCAAAGAAAAATAATAAAAAGTTAATTCACTTCCCTTACGTTATATAGTAAGAGCACCAATGATCTTAGCAGTGGTATGAGAATTTGCACTTCCTGGGTCTCTGATTAAGAGGCTCTGGCATCGCAGTAATTGAGTTTCGTCTTAGTTGGGGTTACTATTGCTAGGATGAGATACAGCAAAAGCAGATTGGGGAGGAAGAGGTTACTCTGGCTTACACTTCCAAATTGCTGCTCATCACTGAAGGAAGTCAGGACAGGAACTCACACAGAGCAGGAACCTGGAGGCAAGAGCTGATGCAGAAGCCACAAAGGGGTGCTGCTTACTCACTTGCTTGGCCTGCTTTCTTATGGAACCCAGACCACCAGCCCAGGGATGGCACCACCAACCATGGGCTGGACTCTTCCCCCATTGACTACTAATTAAGAAAATGCCCTACAGGCTTGCCTACAGCATGATCTTATGGAGGCTTTTTCTCAAGTGAGGTTCCCTCCTCTTTAATGACTGTAGCTTGTGTCCAGTTGAAATAAGACTAGGCAACACAGTTTGACTTCAGTTCTGTCAGGAATCCTTGACAGAAAGCAAATGATCCTGTTGATACATTTTCCTCTTGTTGTAGGGAGTTTAGTAGGAGGGAAACCCGACTGCACTGAGCCTTCCTTCAAAAAGTAAAGTCCTTTGGCTACAGTCACTTTTCCCAGCAAACAAGGCTGTTCCTGTTACCTTTGGTAGGCGTTCCCTGGCATTTTGTGCGTCTGAGATGGGAGATTTCTTGATAGAAATGTCTCTCAGCCCCTAGGGCTATCTACACAAGTGTGATGTGCGTTTGAGTCAGAGTTCACTCTACTTACAGTTCCTTGTCCCAAATTGAATGTGTTAACTTGGGCAGAGCCTACCCATGCTGGCAATTAGACTACACACAGTGCTTACAAAACATCTCTGCCTGGCCTGAGAAGAGACCTAATGAGATTTCTGGAGACCACATATGTTCTGCCGTGACTTTGTTTATGAATACCACCCACACACAACCTCCATGTTGGACTTCCTCCACGTGGTCCTTTAAGTACGTGTCTATGATTTATTGTCCTTGAATACATTACAGTGTCCGTATCTGTTAAAGGGTGAGAAAAGTATCTCCCATGTCATGAGGACTATGGTACAATTTGGTCGTTGCATTGGTCACATTGTCTGACACACAATAAACATTCAATAGATATTAGCTTCTATGCTGGCAATACTGAGAGCAGAAAAGGGTCTTATGGTTCTTGAGTTCTGATTTCTCATTTGAAAGATGATGAAACAGATTCCTAGAGAATAGAAGGAAATTAAAACAAGGAGGCACACAAAACTGGAGAGATGCCCAGCAGTTAAGAGTGCTTGCTACTCTTGCAGAGGACCTGAGGTCAGTTCCCAGCACTCATGTGGAGGCTCACAGCCATCTGTACCTCTAACTCCAGTGTATCTTGCAGCCTCTTATTACTTGCACAGGCACACACACACACACACACACACACACACACACACACACACTGCACATATATATGCATATATATATATGCACGCAAAACACCACACACATAAAACAAAATTTAAAAATCTAAAATATTAAAACAGGGAGGTGCAACTGCTTAGTTACAGAAAGGAAGGAGACCCAAATCTTTCTTTCCTAGTCCAATATGATATAAAATACTGATGTTGGACAAGGAATATATCTCAATTAGTGGAATGCTTGCCTGTCACACAAAGAGCCTTTGTATTTGATCCCTAGAGCACATAACTGGGCATGGTGGCATACGCCAGTAATTCTAACACTGGGGGGTAGCAGCAGTAGAATTAGAAGGTAATTCATCCTCAGCTACACTGTGAGTTCTAGGTCTGCCTGGAATACATGAGACCCTGTCTCAAAAAATAAAAAGCAAAATCTGAAAATGTTATTGTATAAACAGAACTGTGTAAAGTGAGTCCAGTGTTATATGCTGTAAAGGTGTCAGGCATTGGAGACTTTTCTCAGACTCCTTTGGAAATGTGGTAAGAACCTCTCAGCTGCCCTTTCCTCAGCCCAGCCAGATCATCCCCAGCTTTGGTACTTTGAAGCCCAGCTCAAACCATCACCCTTAAGAAGTGTTCCCCCTTCTCTGAATTCTTCCAGCTCTTGTCACCCCCACCATTCCATTTAGCACTCAATCCCCCCTTGTGCTCTTGCATAGTGTTCCACACTGTGACTCTCATCTGCCCAAAGAGACTGGATGCTCTCCAAATGTAGAGAGCATTTTCCTTTTACCTGTATTACCACGGACTGGAGAATTAGGCTGTCTCTTGGTAAATGTGCATATATGCACATATACATACATACATTTTAAATAAATGCACACATTTTAAAACAGTGTGCTCTGGTCTAATACAAAGAAAGACATATGCACGCAATGCCAAGAGCTCATTCAGAACGGTCTTTAGGTACCAGAACTGAGTCATATGCACTATTTATAGAAGTCCCCCCTCCCAGGGTGCCTGAACCGGCCTTGGCCCGTGACCATACTGATGAATATTTTGCTTATCACCATAGATCCCTCACCTGGCGTTGGATGACGATACAGATGGAGGCCCGCGTTGGAGCACCGGACTGAGCCCCCCAAGTTCCAAACGAGGAGCAAAAGGAGGAAGAAAATGACGAAGGACTGCGAGGGATACTATCACCCACTGATACAAGGGGTCGGATCTAATGAGAGTTTACCAAGGCCAGATGGACCGTGACTGAACGAGCATGTGATCCAACCAGATTCTCTGAATGTGGCTGGATTTTCTGAATGTGGCTGGCCTGCAGTCTTTCCGAGAAGCCATTGACAATGACACTGGGACTGGTTTCCTCTGCATATACTGGATTTTTGGGATCCAGTCTGTTTGGATGCTCACCTTCCTGGACCTGGAGTGAGGGGGGAGGAACTTGGACTTC
Organism: Myodes glareolus; assembly: GCF_982192425.1. Lineage (NCBI taxonomy): Eukaryota > Metazoa > Chordata > Mammalia > Rodentia > Cricetidae > Myodes > Myodes glareolus. Next base: position 51,433,319 of record NC_142053.1, read on the forward strand.
CCACAGGGCAGGAGACCCTGACTTCCCTTGGGGACAAAGAGGGAGGAGGAGAGGGAGGGGGGGAGTGGGAGGGCGTTGGGAGGAGGGGCGTAAATGGAAACTTTTTATAATTTAATAAAATTACTAAAAGAAAAAAAAAAAGAAGTCCCCCCTCCCATCTATCTCCCCTTTATAAAATCTGCTCATTCGGTACTTTTTAACAGGGTCAAAATCAAAAGTATTAGTGATTGTTCTGAGCATTTTATACAAATGAAGTCACTGAATCCTTACATTACCCAGTACTGCTATGTCCATTTCACAAATAGGAAAACAAGTTCCAAGTGGTAACTTCTTGGGCAGGAAGTAACAGTCAGGATTTAAATCCATGTGATCTAGCTCTAGAACCCACACTTAACCATTTTTCTATACCAGCCCTCTGCCTTCGCCGACTTCTTCAAAGGTGTGTGGGCCCTTAGTTTACTTCAGTGGGGAAAATAAATATATCAGTAGGAAAACAAACAAGGGTCAGCAAGAAGGCTCAGCAGGACAGCAGGACTTGCCTCGAGAGCCCGGCAAGCTGAGTTTGTTTCCGAGGATCTAACAAAGGCTGAAAGTGAGCACAAACTTCAGGAAGTTCTTCTCTGCCTGCACATGTCCCTTCTGACCACACAAATAATACACACAAAGCAGTGGAGGTTTTTCAAATTCTTTAAGATTTTTTTATTTTGTGTGTATGAATGGTTTGCCTACATGTGTGTATGTGTACCGTATGTGTGACTTGTGCCTGTGGAGATCAAAAAGAGGGCATTTTGTACACTGGAACTGAAGGTACAAACCATTGCGAGGTGTCTTGTTGGTGCTAGGAACCAAACCCGGGTCCTATGCAAGGGAAGCAAGTTCTCTTAACTGCTGAGCCTTCTCCCCAGCGCCAAATAAAATTTTAAACCCAAAACAAACACGAAAAGCCACCCCCAAAATATAGTACAACAAATATGCATGTCAAGATACCTAAAAAGAGGGAGGGAGAAGGCCACTAACACAATGGCCACTTGTTTCATGCTAGCATTATCACTTTTTAGGTTTTACAACCCTTTGCGGTTGATAGTACCATCCCCATGCTCAGACAAAGAAATGGTGCTTGCAGAGGAAGGACCTGAGAATTAACCAAATTATGCCAGTCCTAAGTTCTGGCTTGAGAGCCCTATGCCATTCCTGATCAGATTTTCTGTAGAGTTAGGTTTTCACTTTAAACTGGTCATTCTATTATCATCTAAATATGCTGAAGAATGATTGATACTACAGAGACCCACAAAGAAAGAGTGACCAGGCAAAGAATCAGACAGACAAGTTAGAGATGGTCACTAAAAATCAGAGCTTACAGTACATAAGAATTCTTGGAAAGATGTAATGACTGTAGTGTGAATGCATGCTCTGACCACCAGAGTACCACAAAGAAGTGGTTCTCAAACTCAAGTAGGTTTCAGAAGTCCCTGGTGGGCATGTCACAGGTCAGGTTGCTATGTCTCCATGACAGTTTCTAGTAGAGCAAAACAATTTCCACTTTTTATTTTATTTTTTACTGAGCTATGTATTTTGTCCGGTCTCCTTCCCCTCCCTCCCCTCCCATTCTCTCATGGTCCTCATGCTCCCAATTTACTCAAGATATCTTGTCTTTTTCTACTTCCCATGTAGATTAGATCCACGTATGTCTCTCTTAAGGTTCTCTTTGTTGCCTAGATTCTCTGGGATTGTGAATTATATGCTGATTTTTCTTTGTTTTGTGTCTAAAAGCCACTTATAAGTGGGTACAGGTTATATTTGTCCTTTTGGGTCTGAGTTACCTTGCTCAATATGATGTTTTCTAGATCTACCCATTTTCCCTCAAACTTTAAGATGTCATTATTTTTTTCCACTGTGTAGTACTCCATTGTGTAAATGTACCACAGTTTCCTTATCCATTCTTCAGTCAAGGGGAATTTAGGTTGTTTCCAGGTTCTGGTTATGACAAATAATGCTGCTATGAACATAGTTGAGCACATGTCCTTATGGAATGGCTGAGCATCCTTTGGGTACATACCCAAAAGTGGCATTTCTGGGTCTCGAGATAGGTTGTTTCCTAATTTCCTGAGAAATCACCATACTAAGAAAGAAAATTACAGACCAATATCACCCATGAACATTGATGCAAAATACTCAATAAAATACTGGCAAATAGAATCCAAGAACACATCAGAAAAATCATCCACCATGATCAAGTAGGTTTCATACCAGAGATGCAGGGATGGTTCAACATACGAAACTCTGTAAACATAATCCACCATATAAACACACTGAAAGAAAAAAAAGCATGATCATCTCATTAGATGCTGAAAAAAACCTTTGACAAAATACAACACCCCTTCGTAATAAAAGTCTTGGAGAGAGTAGGGATACAAGGAACATACCTAAACATGATAAAGGCAATATACATCAAGCCAACAGCCAACATCAAACTAAATGGAGAGAAACTCAAAGTGATCCCACTGAAATCAGGAACAAGACAAGGTTGTCCACGCTCTTCATATCTATTCAATATAGTTCTTGAGGTTCTAGCTAGAGCATTAAGACAACAAAAGGAGATCAAGGATACAAATAAGAAAAGAAGTCAAATTCTCACTATTTGCTGATGATATGATAGTTTACATAAGTGACCCCAAAAATTCTACCAAGGAACTTCTACAACTCATAAACACCTTCAGTAATGTAGCAGGATAAAAGATTAATGTGAAAAAATCAGTAGCCCTCCTTTACACGGATGATAAGTGGGCTGAGAAAGAAATCAGAGAAACATCACCATTCACAACAGCCACAAATAATATAAAATATCTTGGAGTAGCTCTAACCAAATAAGTGGAAGACCTGTATGATAAGAACTTTGAAGGAAAAAAAATTGAAGAAGACATCACAAAATAGAAAGATCTCCCATGCTCTTGGGTAGGCACAATTAACATAGTAAAAATGGTAATCTTACTAGAAGCAATCTACAGATTCAATGCAATGCCCATCAAAATCCCAGCAAAATTCTTCACAGACTTTGAAAGAATAATACTGAACTTCATATGAAAAAGCAAAAAACCCAGGATAGCCAAAACAATCCTCTACAATAAAGGAACTCCTGGAGGCATCACCATCCCTGACTTTAAACTCTACTACAGAGCTACAGTACTGAAAACAGCCTGATATTAGCATAAAACAGACAGGAGGGGAGGACCTTGGACTTCCCATGGGGTAGGGAACCCTGACTGATCTTAGGACTAGAGAGGGAGGGGGAGGGGGTGGGGGAAGGGGGAGAAAATGGGAGGTGGGGAGGAGGTGGAAATTTTTAATAAATAAATAATAAAAAAAACACACAGGAAGACCAATGGAACTGAATCAAAGACCCAGATATGAATCCACACACACCTGATTTTTGACAAAGAAGCTAAAAATATAAAATGGAAAAAAAGAAAGCATACTCAACAAATGGTGCTGGCATAACTGGATATCAACATGCAGAAGAATGAAAATAGCTCCGTATCTATCCCCATGCACAAAACTCAAGTCCAAATGGATCAAAGACCTTAACATAAAGCCAGCCACACTGAACCTGATAGAAGAGAAAGTGGGAAGTACACTTGAACACATTGTGACAGGAGACCACTTCCTAAATATAACCCCAGTAGCACAGACACTGAGAGCAACATCTAATAAATGGAACCTCTTGAAACTGAGACGCTTCTGTAAAGCCAAGGATATGGTCAACAAGACAAAACAGAATGGTAAAAGATCTTCACCAACCCCACATCGGACAGAGGGTTGATCACAAAGAACTCAAATAATTGGACATCAGATGAACAAATAATCCAATAATAAATGGGGTACACACCTATACAGAAAATTCTCAACAGAGGAATCTAAAATGGCTGAAAGACATTTAAAGAAATGCTCAACATCCTTAGTCATCAGAGAAATGCAAATCAAAACCACCTGAGATTCCATCTTACATCTGTAAGACTGGCCAAGAACAAAAACACTGATAACAATATATGCTGGAGAGAATGTGGGGTAAAGGGAACACTCATCCATTGCTGGTGGGAGTGCCAACTGGTACAGCCTCTTTGGGTGTCAGTGTGATGATTTCTCAGAAAATTAAGAAACAACCTTCCTCAAGACTCAGCAATACCACTTTTGGGTATATACCCAAAGGATGCTTAGTTATACCACAAGGACATGTACTCATCTATGTTCATAACAGCATTGTTTGTTATAGCCAGAATCTGGAAACAACATAAATGCCCTTCAGCCAAAGAATGGATAAGGAAAATGTGGTACATTTACACAATGGAGTACTACAAAGCAGAAAAAAATGATATCTTGAAACTTGCAGACAAATGGATGGCTATAGAAAACATCATATTGAGTGAGGTAACCCAGACTCAGAAAGACAAATATCATACGTACTCACTCATAAGTGGCTGTTAGACATAAAGAAAAAAAACAGCTCAGAAATCACAATCCCAGAGAACCTAGACAACAAAGAGGACCCTAAGAGTCATACATGGATCTAACCTACATGGGAAGTAGAAAAAAGAGATCTCCTGAGCAAATTGGGAGCATGGGGACCTTGGGAGGGGGTAGAAGGGGAGAAGAGAGGAAGGGAGGAGAGCGAAGAAAAATATATAAAAAAATAAATATAAAAACAGAATAGCCAAGATCAAAAACACTAATGACAGCTTATGCTGGACAGGATGTGGGGTAAAAGGAACACTCCTACATTGCTGGTGGGACTTACGTAAACTGTAAGTAAACGGGTACAGCTCCTTTGGAAATAATTTGCATTTCTAATGAGTCCTCAGGTAATGCTGATACTGAAGGTCTTGAGACCACACTTTGAGACTCACTACCAAAGGCGATTCCAGATATGAAGTTAAACCAGTTACAAGTTTCTTTAGCATCATGCATTATACCATACCTACTTCAGGGTCTGTCTACTTTGTACCCTACAAGTTTAGTTCTAATCAAGAACCAACCCATACTGCAAACAAGAAATCATGGAAGAGCTTCCCTCACAAACATCAGAAAGTATAGCAAACTACACTGAAAAGCCAGTGTTCTTCTTACAAACTTCTTATCACATGGAATCTAATATCCCAACCAATTTTATAGGAAATCTTTCTGAGCTAATGTCAGACCAATCCAAGACTTGGGTTAATGTGTCTGTTCTGTAGTTTGGTAGTTGATATGGTGCTACCTGCTTGCTGACATTCCTGCTGCTAATTTCAGTCATATACTCTAACTTCTAGGGACGTTTAAGGTCATTTTCCACACAGATATCAATCTTTCTACTCTAAATCTAAATCTTCAATTCTCTCTCTCTCTCTCTCTCTCTCTCTCTCTCTCTCTCTCTCTCTCTCTCTCTCTCTCTCCTATCTCTCCTATGATGTTTTCCAAAGTATAAACAAGAGGCCAATGAATGGAAGAAGGAGAACATTGGAAAGACAGAGAATCTTAGAATAGTTTGTCTCTTGAGGGGACTACACACTAAAGCAAGAGAAGGGTTTTCAAAACACATCAACAATCAAGGCCAAGTTTCCCAGAGCCATGTAAAAGAGGGGTTCGGAGACCAAAGCCTCAGTAATGATGAATGTACATTTTGGCTATGATGTTCCTTCTGTGCGTTAGATCTTGTCTGCCCTGAGCAGAACAAAAGCAGGAAACTGAAAAATGAATGAAAAAAAAATAGATGGGCTTATATATATTGTGAGGACTTCAGATGCAGCTCAGTGGTAGTGTTTGTCTAATAAGTATCAGACTCTAAGTTCAATTCCCCAGCACTACAAAAATGTATGCTGTAGAAGTAGCATGTACTGCCTGAATGAATCGCAAAGCTTCCATTGCTTCATTCTTTTTTTTTCCCTTTTCTCTCTTCCTCTTTTTTTTTCCCATTGCTTCATTCTTAAAATGCAGTAGGACAGAGCTGCAGTAATGATTTCGTAAGAGGGCACATAAGTACTCAGAGGAGCTCAGTGTCTGCACACAGTAAAGACTTCATTAGCGGCACTACTACTCCCCACTTTACAGCTACTTTTAACTCATGCTTTGCCAGTGAGATGGACCTTTGCTATGTCATGCTTACCTTACAACTCTTGGTCTCAGTTTGCTATCTGTGAGCACGGAAGAAAATTACAGATTTCCCCCTCGCACCTATGGAGGAATGGGTCCAAAACTCTCCTGTGGAAACAAAAAGTTAAAGGCGCTCAAGTTTCTTATATAAAACAGCATACTATTCATATCACTGTATACTTTAAATCACCTCTGATCTATTGCAAACACATAGTGTAAGCCTAATGCTACAAAAATATTTTAACTGTATTTTATAGAATAATAAGAATAAAAATCTGTGCAGAATCACCACAGACATCATTCTATAAAATGTTTTTGACCTACAGTTGGTTGAATATGCAGATCCACAGCACACGGTGAGTTATAGATGGTTAGCTACGTCTGTCCTATGTGTTTCACCTGCATGGGGCAAGAACAAGACATACAGCTCTAAACAGTGTTGTTAATTGACTTCTGGTAATCATTATTTCATGACAAACAACTTAATAAAACCGGCAACCCAGCATTATTCAGTACCATACCTCATTATTTTCATCAATCATCTCAAGATGAGAGATTTCTGGGTTGATATGAAAGTCATCCTGTGCTCTGTTTCACAGAATTCTTAATTAAAGCTTAAGTCATCTAGAGCTGGAGCTTCATTTACTGAAACCCGGGCAACACATGTCATATACTAGCGCTGAGCAGAGGAAAGAGCTATGCAGCAATGCTAAAGATGCCGGCATGTGTTGAGGCAGACCACCTTTTAGACATGGGAGCAATTGTCTTTATCCAAAAGGCAATGGAAGCTAGTGCAAGGTCTTCATGCGAGGAGAAGGATGCTGTAAAGTCATAGCCGGAGGCCCTCTGCTTTCCATAAGGAAAATAGGAGGCACATGAAGACAGAGAAATCACTTAGGCAGCTATTGTAGATGTCCAAGTGACAAATGTTAGTGTTTGATTCTCTACAGACATCAGTGATGATAGAAAGAAAGAGAAAGCCTTGCATAGTGGCACACACTTGTAGTCCCAGCTACTAGGGAGACTGAGACAGGAGGATCGCTTGAGTCCAGAAGTTCTGGACTGTAGTGTGCTATGCCAATCAGGTGTCTGCACCAATTTCGGCAACAATATGGTGACCTCCCGGGAGCAGGGGATCACCAGGTTGCCTACCGGGGATGAACTGGCCCAGATCGGAAACAGTAAGAAAGACAAACATTTAAAAGGTCACCTAAAAGGTAAAATTAACAGGACATGGGGAGGGGCTTAATATCCATGGAAGAGCAGAGAACCCAATAGTGTACTATTAGCACCCAACTTTTCTTGTTGGAATAAGTGGGTAGTATATGAAGTCTTCCCCTAATATAGATGCTACTCGAAGGGAAGCAGGTTTGGTATATGTATATCACAAGAAAATTTGGAATATGCTGACTTTGAAGTGACTGTAGGATTCCAAATAGTGAAACGAATACATGCATGGGGATTAAGATCAGAAAAAAATAAGTCTTAACTGGAGGTATATATTAGAGATTTATTATCTCTACTAATAATAATTCACTTTGATAATAACCTTAGCCAACCTGCACCTATTTCCCTCTCTTAACTGAATCTATTGCATAGTTACAAGCTCTTGCTTGTTTCAGCCAGTGTTTGTATCTATTTCCAAGTCTTGGCTCTTGCCACGCTGACACTGCCCAGTTAACTGAGCCATGCCTTATTGTAGTCTGTGTTGTAATGCTGTGCTCATTATGTGTTTCCAGATCACAGATGTCTCATCACACAGAAAGACAAACTAAGGCACGCAGGTCATGGTATTAATGTGCTACACAGGAAATGAGATTTTAAACAGAATTCAAGTGGTGGTGCAGAGTGAGAGGTATTTGCTGCACATCTTGAATTTTGAGAACAAAACTGATCACTAGATGCCCAAAGCCAAGAGAAGAGTACAAGCAGAATCCTAATGAGAGCATATCTTGCTTCTTCAACAATGACACGCAGGGAATAGATTGAGATCAGAGATTAGCCATGCAAAGATACCTTGGGCATCAATGTGTCCAAGTCTCAAGAACCTTCTGTTAATCATTCACACTATCGAAATTGTTTTATTCTACATTATTATGCGTGCATTTTCATGAATAATCTGGAGACCTGAAATAGTTATCTTGAACCATAACCTGAGCCTGCTGTAAGCACTTATTTCTCTTTCCCAACTACATCTATTGGTCTCATTATGATCTATAACTATTTCTTTTTTTAAATATTTATTTATTTATTATGTATACAATATTCTGTCTGTGTGTATGTCTGCAGGCCAGAAGAGGGCACCAGACCTCATTACAGATGGTTGTGAGCCACCATGTGGTTACTGGGAATTGAACTCAGGACCTCTGGAAGAGCAGGCAATGCTCTTAACCACTGAGCCATCTCTCCAGCCCCGATCTATAACTATTTCCTTTGCATCTCATTTTGTTTAAAAATTTGGGATACATGGGACGGGAAAGATGTCTCAGTGGTTAAAATCACTTTCTGCTCTTGCAGAGGACCAGTTTGATTATCTACATGGGGCTCACAACCACTTGTATCTCCCGTTCCAGGGTGCCCAATGCCCTCTCTGTCCTCCTTGAACGACAGTCATGCACAGGGTGCACAGGCATATGTACAGACAAAACAGTCATGCACATTAAATTATATCAAATTAAAACTTAAAAAATAAAATTGGAAAAATAAAAATAAAAATTGAGGCTACCATGCAAATATGGTAGCATAGACCTGTAATCCCAGCACTTGGGAAGTGAGTTAAAAAAGTCATCCTCAGGAATTTGTGGCTAGCCTGAGCTATATGAGGCCTTGTCTCAATACAAATGATAATATGTATTTATTTTCTCATTTTCCACAAATTAAATGTTGTCATCAGTCTGGTGGTTTTATAAACATCTGTATCTGATATGTTTGTATATATTGACTTTTAAATAATTTTTCTTTCTTTCTTTTGTTTTTTGTTTTTTTTTAAACTTTCAAGACAAGGTTTTCTCTGTGTAGCGTCAGAGCTTGTCCTGAAACTCACCCTGTAGACCAGGTTGGTCTTGAACTCACAGAGATCCACCTGCCTCTGGGATTAAAGTGCTGGGATTAAAGGCGTGTGCCACCACCACCTAGACTTTAATTTTGTTTTGGGAAGGCTAATGATGCCACTAATTCAAGCATTTACCGGCCTTCCCTTTACTGTCCCACTAATAGAAATTGTAGTATTTCTAAAGAATAGCATGCATTCCATTAGCAATACATAAATTTCTATGAAATGGTACCCAGATTAGTAACTTTCTCTCTTGGTCTCAGTCCCGCTCTGTCACACATGCACACGCGCGCGCACACACACACACACACACTATTTTCGAGGTATCTTTGCAAGGTGTCCAAAAGAGAGAAAATAGGTAAGATAGTAGAGGTAGCGTCTAATTTCAAATGACTGAATTTGGAGGCAGAAATCTAATGTAGAGCGCACATGCGTTGAAGTCTGTAGACAGAGATACTAATGCCTAGATTGATCCTTGTAAGCTGTGTGGCATTGTTTACCTCTATAAGCCTACATTTTATAATCAAAACTGAGGTAAACTTAGGTAACAAGACTGTTATGAGGGTTAAAAAATAATAATTTGTAACATAATACCTAATATAAAGTAAGGCTTCAGAAAAATGTAGCTCCCTTCTCCCTGAGCCTAATAGTGTCCTTTAAACTAAATAACTGTTGGAGCTCAAATTCTTTCTATATGCTTTCCAGGGGGCAGTGTCGATGTTTTACATGCTAGGTAAAGCAAAATTTAGGTCAATTCCAAAAATTATATTCAGGCATTGATATCTGAGGTATATTACATGTTAGCTTACTGTGAAGCCAGATGAGAAATTTTCAAATCTGAACATGGACCTGGGAAATCATCAAATTGTCTTTGTCTTTGTAGCTTTCTCAACTAGTTTTCATCAGATCAGATTTTTCCACAGTTTTTTGAGTTCAGTGACATGAAGTTGAAACTAAGGGGAAGTTTTTTTTGCATAGATAACAGAAAAGCATAACAATCTGAAAGGATAAAAATCTGATCATTTTTGGTATGGTCAGTCTTCAGCATTATGGGGAACCTTAAATTGCATATGAAACAGGTCAAAATAGTAGTTTTTCCATGGGTCAGCTCTATGCAATTCCATCTTCCTTATGGGATTCCAGAAAAATCTTTCTTGCTGTAAATATCAAAAGGCTCCACACTCAAAGGAAAATCAAGAGCTACGTCTAATAAGTTTAAAAACATCCAGAAGAGATCATTAAAATGCATGAGGATGAATACATATATTTTTAAAAGGGAATCAGTGCCAGAGTTGGAAGGCCAGTCATAATGAAAGTGTGGTGGTACAGACAAGAATTGGGAAGAAAGAACGACCTTGAACAAATGAATAGAAAAACTGCCACATTTCTGGCTCTGAATAAAGAGCCACAGTTCATTTTTTATTGAGTACTCCTCGTTTCACGTATACACTTTGACATCCCAAAATAATGTGCATAGAGTACAGAGATGGAATAGCACAATATTACCCAGAACTCCTTGAGACTAGCCTTACATCATTCTGAGGATGAGTTTCTTAAACTTACCTCATCATGCACCTAACAGCCACACCCAATTCTGCTAGCCTCCTACTCTGGCAATCATTTTGCTCTCTGCTTCTGTCACATGGCCAAATATGCAGTAAGCCCCTTGTCTTACCTGTGGCTTCTGCTTCTGAGTTTTCAACCACCTAAACCTTGAAAGTGTTTAACAGAACATATATGTACTGAATATAGGCAGGCATGTCTTCCTTCTCATTTTCTAAATAAATTACAATAACTACTGTACAGCATTTGCACTGTATTAGATGGTATATGTAATCTCGAAGAGATTGCAACAGTGGTTTTCAACCTTCCTAATGACTCAACCCTTTAACAGTTCCTCATGATGTGGCAACCTCCAACCAGAAAATTATTTTTGTTTCTACTTCATAACTTTGATTGTGCTACTGTTATAAATTGTAATGTAAATATCTGTGTTTTCTGATAGTTTTAGGCAACCCCTATGAAAGGGTCACTTGAACACCAAAGGGGTCATGACCCACAGGTTGAGAACCACTTATTTAAACTATATAAGATGATCTGTGACCAGCAGAGCCTTGGCCATGACAGCACCTGGAGAGGTAAGTGTTGAGGTCCCCAGCTGGAGGACCCTACTCTCTAGGCCCTAGCCCCTGAGGTACATCCTGCACCCCATCACCACCCACCGAAGCCCTAGAGATCTAGGAGCAGGCTCCCTATATCCTCAACAACCTCCCACAGCATCTGTGACCACTGAAGCCTTGACCCCACCCACACCTGGAGAAGTGAGTGTCTGGAGACCAGCTCTCCAGGTTCTATCCCCCAGGGGCATATCTCTTGCCCCATCCTCACCCACCAAAGACACAGAGAGCTGGGAACAGCCTCCCCACTCCTAAACCATACACACACACACACACACACACACACACACACACACACACACAGCATCTAAAACCACCAGAACCTTGGTCCTGCTCATACCTGGAGAGGTGATGGTCTGGGTCCATGGCTGGAGGGACCTACTTTCTAGGACCTAGGCCTCCAGAGGCACATGTTGCACCCCACTCCCACCTACTGCAGCCCTAGAGATCTGGGAGCAACCTCCCCACATCCCTGGCCATCTCTCATAGCATCTTCTATCACCTGAACTTTTGGTCCAGCCTACATCTGGAAGAGGCCCAGAGCCTCATCAGCAACAACCAGAGCCATGGACCAGCCTGCACCTGGAGGAAGAATGACCAGCTAATCTGCAGGCCCCACCTGCACCAATTGGAAGGAGAGGGACCCCTGAAGCACAGGCCTCACCTGCACCCATTGGAAGAAGAGATAGGTAGACAACAGTGTAAGAATACAGTCAACAACATAAAAAGCAAATGGCACCTTTAGAAACTAGTGGTTCTACATCAGCAAGACCTGAACATTCCAACGCAGATGAAGCAGAAGAAAACAACCTTAAAAATAATTTTATGAAAATGATAGAGGCTCTTAAAGAGGAAATGAAAAATCCCCTTAAAGAAGTGGAGGAAAAGATAAACAAAAAAAATTAGAAGAAATCTAGAGAGGACAACCAGACAGGAAGTAGAGGTGGGTCAATGAGAACAGGAGAATTTCAGGAAGAGGGAGGCTCCTTCTGCAGTTGTGAGCCCTCCACAGAAGAATCAAGATGTGACCTGTCCTGCCGAAAAAGGTACTGAGCCATGTGGCTAACATAGACAAGAATAATGGATTAATATAAGTTATAAGAGTTAAGAAGCCTGAGCTAATGGGCCAATCAGTTTATAATTGAAAAAAAAATTAGAAGAAATCAACAAATCCTTTAAAGAAAGCAAAGAAAGTCAAGAAAAAACAAATAGATACAGTTCATGACTTGAAAACTTAAATAGAGGCAATAAAGAAAACACAAACTGATGGAATTCTGAAAACTGAAAATCTGGGTAAACAGTCAGGAACTACAGATGCAAGAATAACCAACAGAATACAAGAGATGGAAGAGAGATTCTCAGGTGTTAAAAATACAATAGAGGAAGTAGATTCATCGGTCAAAGAAAATGTTACTCCAACAAATTCTTAACACAAAATATTCAGGAAATATAGGACACCATGAAAAGACTAAACCTAAGAATAATAGGGGTCGAAGAAGGAAAGGAACTCCAGTTCAAAGGCACAGAGAATATATTCAACAAAATCATAGAAGAAAACTTTCCCATCCTAAAGAAAGATATGCCTATGAAAGTGTAAGAAGCTTACAGAACACAAAATAGACTGAACCAAAAAAAAGTATCCTCACCACATAATAATCAAAACACTACACATACAGAATAAAGAATAAATTTTAAGAGCTACAAAGGAAAAATGCCAAGTAATATATAAAGGCAGACCTATCAGAATTATACCTGACTTCTCAGTGGAAACTCTGAAAGCCAGAAGGTCCTGGATAGACATTCTACAGACACTATGAGACCATGAATGCCAGCCAAGACTACTATACCCAGCAAAGCTTTCAATCACCATAGATGGAGAAAACAAGATACTCCATGACAAAACCAGATTTAAACAATACCTGTCCACAAATCTTGCCCTACAGAAAGTACTAGAAGGAAAACTCCAACCCAAGGAAATTAGCTACACCCACAAAAACCCAAGCAATAGATAATTCCACACCAGCAAAACCCAAAGAAGGGAAATACACACACAATACCAACAACAACAAAACTGAAAATAATAGGAACTATAATCACTGATCATTAATATCTCTTAATATCAATGGTCTCAATTTACCTATAAAAAGACACGGGCTTTACAATTCACAATCCCAGAGAACCTAGACAACAATGAGTACCCTAAGAGAGACATACATGAATCTAAACTACATGGGACATAGAAAAAGGCAAGATCTCCTGAGTAAATTGGGAGCATGGGGACCATGGGAGATGGTATAAGGGGAGGGGGAGAGGAAGGGGAAGAGGAGAAAAATATGTAGCTCAATAAAAACAATAAAAGAGACACAGGCTAAAAGAATGGATACAAAAACAGGATCCATCCTTCTGTTGCATACAAGAAACACACCTCAACTTCAAAGGCAGATATTACCTCAGAGTAAAGGGTTGGGCAAAAATTTTCCTATCAAATGGACCTAAGAAACAAACCAGTGAATCTTTCCTAATATCTAACACAATAGACTTCAAACTAAAATTAATCAAAAGAGATGAAGAAGGACATTTTATATTTGTCACAGGAAAAAGCCATCAAGATGAAGTCTTGATTCTGAACGTCTATGCCTCAAATTCAAGGGAGCCGACATTTGGGGGAAAAAAAGATTACTAAAGCTTAAAACACACACCAAACCCCATACATTAATAGTGGGAGATTTCAATACCTGACTCTCACCACTGGACAGGACTGCCAGACAGAAACTAAACAGAAAAATAAAGGAAATAACAGAAGTTATGACTCAAATGGGTTTAACAGACATCTATAGAACATTCTACACAAAAGAATATACCTTCTTCTCAGCACCTCATTGGATCTTCTCTAAAATCAACAACATACTCAGTAACACAGTAAACCTCAACAAATACAAAAAAGTGGAATAACCCCTGTATCTTATCATATCACCATGACTTAAAGTTAAAACTCAACAACACTAATTACAGAAAGTCCACAATCTCATGGAAATTGAACAATGCTCAACTGAATTACCCCTGGGTCAAGGAAGGAATGAAGAAAGAAATTAAAGATGTCCTAGAATTCAATGAAAATGAAGGCACAACATACAAAAACTTAAGGGATACTTTGAAAATAGTGCTAATAAGAAAGTTCATAGCACTAATTGTCTATATAAAGAACCTGGAGAAATCTCACACTAATGACTTAGCAGCACACCTAAACACTCTAGAACAGAAAGAACCAAACTCACCCAGGTGGAGTAGCTGCCAGGAAATAATCAAATTGAGAGCTGAAATCAATAAAATAGAAACAAAAAAATAATACAAAGAATCAATGAACAAAAAGCTGGTTCTTCGAGAAAAATAAATAAGATAGACAAACCCTATCCAAACTAACCAAAAGGCAGAGAGAGAACATCCAAATTAACAAAATCAGAAATGAAAAGGTGGACAGAACAACAGACACTGAGGAAATCCAGAGAATCATAAACTCATGCTTCAAAACTCCGTACTCAACAAAATTGGAAAATTTAAAGGAAATGAGCAATTTTCTGAATAGGTATCACAGACCAAAATTAAATTAAGACTAGATAAACAATTAAAATAGACCTATAACCCCTAAGGAAATAGAGGAAGTCATCAAAAGTCTCCCAACCAAAAAAAAATATATCCCAGGGCCAGATGGTTTCAGTGCAGAATTCTACCAGAATTTCAAAGAAGAGCTAATTCCAATACTCCTTAAATTATTTCACACAATAGAAAAGGAAGAGACATTGCTAAACTCTTTTTAGAATTACCCTGATACCCAAACCACAAAAAGATGCAACTAAGAATGAGAATTACAGACCAATCTCACTCATGAACGTTGATGCAAAAATACTCAATAAAATACTGGAAACCGAATCCAAGAACACATCAGAAAAATCATCCACCATGATCAAGTATGCTTCATCCCAGAGTTGCAGGGATGGTTCAACATATGAAAATCTATCAATGTAATCCACCATTTAAACAAACTTAAAGAAAAAAATCCATGTGATCATTTCATTAATTGCTGAAGAAGCCTTTGATAAAATCCAACACCCGTTCATAATTAAAGTCTCAGAGAGATTAAGGATACAAGGAACATACATAGACATAATAAAGACAATATACAGCAATCCAACAGCCAACATCAAAGTATATGGAGAGAAACACAAAGTGATTCCACTGAAATCAGGAACAAGACAACTCTCTCCATATATATTCACTATAATACTAAAAGTTCAAGCTAAAGAAATAAGACAACAAAAGGAGATCGAGGGCATACAAAATGGAAAGAAAGAAGTCAGACTTTCACTATTTGCAGATGACATGACAGTATACATAAGTGAAAATTCTACCAGGGTACTCGTACAGCTGACAAACACCTTCAGTAATGTGACAGGATATGAGATTAACTCAAAAAAATCAGTAACCCTCTTTTATACAGATGATAAATGGGCTGAGAAAAAAGTCAGAAAAACATCACCCTTCACAATAGTCATAAGTATCTTGGGGTAGCTCTTACCAAACAACTGAAAGACCTGTATGACAAGAACTTTAAATCTTTGAAGAAAGAAATTGAAGAAGACACCAGAAAATGGAAAGCTCTCCCATGCTCTTGGATACATAGGATCAACAGTAAAAGTGGCAATCCTACCAAAAGCAATTTACAGATACAAATGCAATATCCAACAAACTGCCAGCACAATTCCTCAGAGACCTTGAAAGAAAAATACTCAACTTCATATGGAAAAACAAAAAGCCCAGGATAGCCAAAACAATCCTGTAAAATAAAGGAACTTCCAGAGGCATCATCATCCCTGACTTCAAGTTCTATTATAGAGCTACAGTACCGAAAGTAGCCTGGTATTGGCATAAAAACAGACAGGTCGACCAATGGAATCAAGTCAAAGACCCTGATATTAACCCATACATCTATGAACATCTGGTTTTTGACAAAGAAGATAAACTTATACAATGGGAAAAAAAGAAAGCATCTTTAACAAATGGTGCTGGCATAACTGGATCTCAACATGCAGAAGAATGAAAATAGGCCTATATCTATCCCCATGAACAAAACTCAAGTCCAAATGAATCAAAGACCTCCATATAAATCCAGTCACACTGAACCTCATAGAAGAGAAACAGGGAAGTTGCCTTGAATGCATTGGCACAGGAGGCCACGTTCTGAATCTAACACCAGTAGTACAGACACTGAGAGCAACAATTAATAAATGGGACCTCCTGAAACTGAGAAGCCTCTGTAAAGCAAAGGACATGGTCAACAAGACCAAACTGCAGCCTACAGAATGGGAAAAATCTTTACCAACCCCACATCAGACAAAGGTCTGATCTCCAAAGTATATGAAGAACTCAAGAAATTGGTCATCAAAAGAGCAAATAATCCAGTGGAAAAAAATGGGGTACAGACCTAAACAGAGAACTCTCCAACAGAGGAATCTAAAATGGCTAAAAGACACTTAAGGAAATGCTCAATATTCTTAGCCATCAGAGAAATACAAATCAAAACAACTCTGAGATATCTTCTTACACTTGTCAGAATGGGTAAGATCAGAAACACTAATGAAAATTTACTTTGGAAAGGATGTGGAGTCAGGGGAACACTCCTCCATTGCTGTTGGAAGTGCAAACTTGTACAGCCACTTTTAAATCAGTATGTCAGTTTCTCAGAAAATTGGGAATCAATCTGCCTCAAGATCCAGCAATATCATGCTTGGGCATATACTCAAAAGATAAAAATACCACAATATGTTTATAGTGGCATTATTTGTAAAAGCCAGAACCTGAATACAACCTAGATACCCCTCAACCAAAGAATGGATAAAGAAAATGAGGTACACCTACACAATGGAGTACTACTCATCAGTTAAAAAAAAATGACATCTTGAAATTTGCAGGTGAAAGGATGGAACTAGAAAAAAACTATCCTAAATGAAGTAACCCCAACATGTAGTAAAGGGGAGCGGAGGGCTGCATCCCACTACTGGGTTCACGGCTAGCTTTATCTGAAATAATTACACAGAAACTGTATTCATTTAAGCACTGCCTGGCCCATTATCTGTAGCCTCTTATTGGCTAACTCTTACATATTGATTAATCCATTTATAATAATCTGTGTAGCACCATGAAGTGGTGACTTACCAGAAAAGATCCTAACCTACATCCATCTTGGGCCGGAACTTCATGGCGATTGCCTCACTTCCCTTCTTCCCAGCATTCTGTTCTGTCTGCTCTGCCTATCTAAGGGCTGGCCTATCAAAGGCCAAGGCAGTCTCTTTATTAACCAATGAAAGTAACACATAGACAGATAATCCTCCTCCATCACCAACACAGAAAGGCAAATAGTTTGTACTTCACTCATAAGTGGAAATTAGACATAAAACCAGCCTACAGGCCACAGCCCCAGTGAAACCAGGAGACAAGGAAGATCTAAAAGAGCCATACATGGATCCCCATAGGAAGGGAAAATAGACAAAATCTCCTGAGTAAATTGGGAGTGTGGGAGAGGGAGAGGGTGGAAGGAGAGTGGGAAGGGGAAAAGGGTAGGGGAAGGAGAACATGGGGGATTGGAAAGGACAGAGAAGGGGGCAAGGAAAGAGATATCTTGATAGAGGGAGCCATTATAGGATTAGTGAGAAACCTAGTACTGGGGAAATTCCCAAGAATGCACAAGGATGACCCCAGCAAAGTGGAGAGGGTGCCTTAACTGCACCTGATTACCCCTGTAATCAGACTGATGACTACCACAATTGTCATAATAGAACCTTCATCCAGTAACTGATGGAAGCAGATACAGAGATCCACAGCTAGCACTGTGAAAAGCTCCTGGAGTCCAGTTGAAGGGAGGTAGGAGTGAGAATATGAGCAAAAGAGTCAAGACCATGATGGTGATACCCACAGAAACAGCTGACCTGAGCTACTTGGAGCTCACTGACTCTGGACTAACAGTGGGGGAACCAGCATAGGACTGAACTAGGCCCTGTGAATGTGGGTGACAGTTGTGTGGCTTGGGCAGTATATGGGGCCACTAGTAGTGAAACCAATATTTATCCCTAGTTCCTGTACTGGCTTTTCGGAATCCATTTTCTTCAGAGGGATACTTTGCTCAGCCTAAATATAATGGAGAGGGCCTTGGTACTGTCTCAAAGTAGACTATGTTGACTCCCCACAAGAGGCCTTACCCTCTCTCAGGAGTGGATGAGGGTTGGGATGGGGGGAAGGTGGGGGAAGTGGGAGGAGGTGAGGGAGAGGGAGAGGGAACTGGGATTGGTATGTAAAATAAGTTTTTTAAAATAAAATGTATAAGATAATATTCATGGGTTACATGCAAATGTCATATTTTACCTGAAGGACATGAGTAACCTTAGACTTTGGTATTCTCAGAGACTTCTGCAACAAAACCCTGTAGATACTGGAGCTCAACTGCAGGTCGTCTCTACTGAGCAGTTCATGGGTACTTCAAGCTCATTAAATCCAAAGATCAACTTTGAGAGGTTGGCTCCTCTTCCTATTTGCTTATCCCAAGTACACACCACCCTGCCAGACTAAAAGTTTATTCTGGAAATTCCCATATTACCTTCACATATGAAGTATTTCCTCTCTTTTGCCTATAATTTGCAAGTAGTTATCATTAAAGGTTTCTCATCTTTGTCTTCTGAGTCTAAAACTCACTCATTTCCTCCCTGGCCCTTGCCAAAGAGAACTGTACACCAGAGTTCACTGAGAGGATATTATTTTAAACAAAGTTGCGTGGACTCTACCCTGGCCCTCGTTACTCAGACTTGGTAGGATAGGACCAGAAATAAGGATTTTTAGAAATTTCCTGGGTGCTTGGCAGACTTATTGTCGAAGGACTAGCTTTATTGTCACTATTTCAATCCATCCTCTCCTCTCTCGTCTCCTTACTTAGCAAGTTCTATGACCTGAGTTCAGGAACTCATTAATTTCCCCCTGCAGGTTCCAAAACCATATCCAGTTTAACCACAATTGTGTTACCGGGGCTTACTATGGTACCTGATACATTACAAAGTCTCAATATGATTTTGTAGTATGGACAAATTAACCAAGGCAAGAAGGTGGCAGTAAAATATTCAGAATGTAATTTTACATGCCTTGTTGCCATTCAGTTAGATGTAAACTTAGCCAATTTGGTTTATCCAATCATAATCTTAGCACATTTTATTCAGGAATCTTAAAACTCCATGTATGTTTGGTAGGGTGATGCTAGCTGCTTTAACAATTAAGCCCAGTACTTATTGCTTACCTAACAGCCCTATCTAGGTATTCCTGGTCAGCAGGTGACTTTTTATATGCTAACGAAGGAAACCCAGGTTCTTTATGTTTTTTGATCTTGTATCTTTGACACAATCCCAAAATCACTAGGTAGGCATGAGCAACTGCTTATAAAAGTGATATAAATCAGCCAAGCAGTGGCGGCACATACCTTTAATCCCAGCACTTGGGAGGTGGAGCTCTGTGAGTTTGAGGCCAGTCTGATCTACAGAGTGAGTTCCAGCACAGCCAGGGCTATAGAGAGAAACCCTGTCTCGAAAAAAAAATTAATAAATATAAATTAAAAATTTGTTATTCCATTGGCAAGTATTTGACACGTTAAATGTAAGTAGAGCTCTGAATTTATTCACGATGACAACTCTTAGAGATGGGGATGTTGACTTCCGGTGATTGATTAAGTCATCTTTGCCATGCCACATAAGCTGGTAAGCGGACTCTGCGAACTCATTTGACTAGTACAATTACCTGAACTTTAGCTTTAGAGACAACTTACAAAGTCATTTTTATTTCAGAAACTGGCCACACCATTCATCGGCACCAGAAGGAATAGAGGGCTGTTTTCTAGCAAGGCCCCTGAGGAGCTTAGCTGGGAATGGAATGGAGCATTCAATGAGCTAAAGATGCCAACTGGCTCTCCCTCTCCTACTTTGCTCTGTATCTACTTTCTGGCAAGCTAGGCAAAAACACAACGTATGGCTATTTTCAAAGATGGGCTTTTGACCTCAGAGCACCACATCTCTCCTCTGGAGGATGCAATGCCCAAATAGTAGCTCAGCTAAAACAAAGATATTACATCTGAGTGATAGCCCGAGCAAGTTGCAATGGCCGATATTCATCTCCGTCAGGATTTTTGCCGCCTGAACACACATGCAAAAAATCGTTTCGGTATATTCATGCCAATCTTCTAAACTCTCACAGGAAACCTCTGGAAGAAGAGACATTTAATCATTTTGGAATGGAATGGCTTTGGGGGACAGCATGTCTTTTGCTCTATTTCTATTCAAAGTCTTAAAGCACTTCAAGTGCCTGGATCGGCTGATGGATTAGGTGCTGAACACTGAGGCTCCTGAGGTCAATGATTTATGGCAGCTGCAAGCTGTGAAATGTCATTCTGCTGAGAGGGCCATGCAACATTCGGTCGATAGAATTAGCAGACACTTGAGCACGTATTTCAGCAGCAGCTGCTCAGCTCTCTAGAGATGCGCACCATATCCAGATGTAAGTTCCCAGGAAGGGCTGACTGTCCTAACCTCAACAGTTGTCAGAGTCAGGGCTGCTCTAGCTACACTTCTAAGATAACGGGAAATAATGCAACCAATGCAGGCCCTCCCACGAATCCTTATCTCCTCATAATTATGTCTCTTGGGCGAACGATGCTTGAAGTGGGGCACAGAGTTGATCAACTCAGGCTTAACTACTCTGAACCCAATTCTAGCCATCAAAGCAAGAAAATATGTGGCTAGGGAGATGGCTCAGTGGTTAAGCGCATTAGCAGCTTTATCAGAGGACCCAGGTTCAAATCCCAGTGTCTTCATGGCTCAAAGGCATATTTAATTCCTGTTCCAGGGGATTCAATGCCCTTTTCTGGCCTCCGCAGGCACTGCATATATGTGTACATTTGGGCAAAACATACACCCATATACATAAAATAAAAACAAATAAAACTTTAAGAAAAAGAAAGCAATATTCTTCCACCTGTTAAGATTCAAGTGAACCTAACTGACTTACAAAAGCTGGGGCCACATATAAGAGCAGTATTATTGGCATATGGCATCAAATGCTATAAGGTGTTGAAGATAACCAAATAATTCAGTCTGTCTTTTAATGGCCTCCACTGACCCTCACACTAGCATCCCTTTCTGTTATCTCAGCTTTGCCTTCAGACTTGACTTCCCTAGGGTTCTCATTCGTAGTAACCAGTTCTAGGCTCAATGTTTGCACCCGGCCGCACTTGCTCTGTACTCTCCAGTTCAACCACAATTCTTCATACAGCTTCAAAAGTTATCAGTCATGCCTAGGACTAGGGGACCAAGTGGTTGGGATGTTTCCCCATGGAGACAAAGGAACTGGACACTTATCAGTATACATAAAACACTCAGCACTTACTATCCACTACTCTCTTTGGCTGCCCCTATCTCAGCCCCATAGCAGCTGTTTGGGGTAAGCGTTTAGATATGTGTATAAGGCCCCCATCCCATACTGGCAGTTTCCCAGTTGTAGGCCCAAGTTTCAGATAGTTTTGCATTACAGCCCAGTACCATGGGGACACTGTATTAATTATTATCTGCTGATGCATAACCAATGAACACTTTGCAGCTCAAACAACACGCACAACTAACCCATGAGGTTTAGGCTCGGTGTCTCTAAGGAAACTACTGCCATGACAAGGGCTGTATTTCCCTGAGAGGGCTAAAGAAACTCTCATTAGTAGCTGCTTGATGAAGCCTTCTGCTCCTCGCTACCAGGACCACGTCCCAAGGAAAGCTGGCAGAGCCCTTGGATTCATGGCTCTCTGCTCTGGATTAGGACTATAATGTGACCAGCTGCGTCGATTTCCTGCTGCCTGGACTTCCCCAGAGCGAGGAACTGTAAGCAGGAATTCTGAGCGGAATGAATGCTTTCTCCCTTAAGGTGCTTTTGGAAGGGTGTGTCACCACAGTAGTGGAAGAGGGAAAGCATGCCCGCAGCAGTGGAAACTATCATTCCCTGTGTTCCAGATAATCTGTGTGTTTCAGACACCTGCCAAACCTGCTGTCAGCACCGCTTCCCATAAAGCAGACCTGATTCGACTTCTGCCTGCTGAATCTAGGAGAGCTCACTGGATTTATCTCAAAAATACTTGAGGTTTTTCGGCCTTTATTTAGGATAAGAGGCTGGTGCTCCCAGAACACAGTCCATCCCTCTGCCATGGCTGACTATGACTCTCCATACCTCGGTTTGGACTTTGAACCACCCGGCTCTCCTCGGCACCACTTGCGCTACCCTTGCTTGGTTCCTAGGATTCTTGCCAGGATTTCTGTTAGTTGATTCTATTCATTTTTAGCTGATGGTGACCAGAATGCTGAAGCAAACTCTTAGTAACTGAGAGCCCAATGTGTGCATCCTGAACACAAAAAAGCAGCAGGCCTTCTTGGAGAAATGTGAGAGAAAATGAACTTAGTATATCTAGAAATAGCCTTGAGACCTTTTCCAAAGCCCAAAGTAGCACAGTGAACATCAGGAAAACAACTCTCCTATACCTGATTTTTTTCCAAATATGTTATTTTAATTACCATTTGAAATTCTCTATAGCAGAAGCCCTAATAACCATTTTGAAATACAGTCTTATTAGTGTCATATGCATTCACATATTTTTACATATTCCCTATTATTTTTTCTGTAATTTTTCATTTAGTATTATTTCAAATAAAAATTTCACATCTGACACATCAGGCACATCCAGAATTCAGGACGCTCACATAGAGTCATCATGGGTTCAAGACCACCCAGGCCAAGTAGTAAAACTTTGTCTCCAAAAACTCACATGGAGGTTGACAATATGGCTCAGTGGTTAAAACCACTTGCTGCTCTTCCAAGGAACCAGAGTTCAGTTTCAGGGACCCATGCAGGGAAGCTCACAACCATCTGTAACTCCAGCTCCAGGGGATCCAGCATCCTCTTCTGGACTCCACAAGTACACGTGCATGCACATGAGCACACAGAGACACATACACATGCTCGCTCTCTCTCTTTTTCTCTCTCTCTCTCTTTCTCTCTCTCTCTCTTTAAAATTCATCTATTATAAAACTTATTTGTGATTTTGAATAGCCATAGGTTTCTTCATTCCATTGATATTTTTGTGTATTCACTCGCCTCTCACTGATATTTAGTTATTTCTAGCTTTTAAGAGTTAAGATAGAATTATTAGCATTTATACAAGTTATGTTTTTAAGTTTATAAATTAATTTGCTCCATTTTATATGATTTCAGTTTAAATGCTTTGAAAAATAATTTCAGGCTTTGTAGTATTATTTATACCTGCCTATATCTAGAAATATTCTAGATGACTTCTGTAGGCTACCAAAAGAGAAACACATACACCAATACAGCCACAAAACCTTTGATCTACAACACTGTCTTGCCTGCAAAACACACTATGGCAATGATGGCACGAAGCTTGTAGGAGTAACCAACCAATGCCGTATTTGACTTACGGCCCTTTCCATGAGGTGAAACCCATACCCCACACTGCCAAGAACCATTGACTAGATAGCCCAGAGACCCAGGATAAACCAAATATCACTAGTCTGGAAAAAGTATCACTCAAATAATTCCTAATGATATTCCGTTACACACAATGATCAGTGAATTATTCAGTCCTCCCCAGACAAGAACAGATGCAGAGATCCACAGCCAAGCAAGCAAAGAAAGAGAGTCCTTGGAACACAGAACTCTAAATGGGAGGTCTCCATCGATCCCTCCCCTCAGAGCTCAGGGAACCCCACAGAAGAGAGCATGGAAAGAGTGTAAGAGCCAGCGAGGATGGGAAATAAGTAACATGGACGTGTCCAGAATTTTTTTTCTTTTTTTTTTAAGATTTCTTTATTTTTTTTTTACTTATTATGTATACAGTGTTCTGCCTGCATGTACGCCTGCAGGCCAGAAGAGGGCACCAGATCTCATTATAGATGGTTGTGAGCCACCATGTGGTTGCTGGGAATTGAACTCAGGACCTCTGGAAGAGCAGCCAGTGCTCTTAACCTCTGAGTCATCTCTCCAGCCCCCGTGTTCAGAATTTAAAAAAAAAAAAAAACACGAGCCTTCCATAAAAGGTTTTAAAAAGGAGTGGTGTGGTGGTTTGAATGAGAATGGCCGCTTAGTGCAGCTGTCTAGGAATGATTAGGAGGTGTGGCCTTGTTGGAGGACATATGTCACTGGGAGTGGACTTTTGAAAGCCCATGCCAAGCCCTGTTCCCCTCACTTTTTCTCCCCTCCCCACCCCGCGTGCTGCCAGCAGTTAAGAATGTAAAACTCCAGCTACTTCCCCAGTACTATGCTTGCCTACTGCTACACACCACACCATGATGATAATGGACTAACCCTCCGAAATGCAAGCAAGCCCCCAATACTTTAAATGCTTTCTTTTATAAGAGCAACCTTGGTCACAGCGTCCCTTCACAGCAAGAGAATAAATAAGCCAAAAATAAAACGTATTTAAATTACAAGTTCATATAAAAGATTAAAACATGTCACAAGCACTTTTCACACAAGAAATTCATATTCTTTTTTATGTGTATGGACGGCTGTTTTGCCTGGGTGTACGTTTGTGTGACACAGGCATGCAGTACCTGTGGAGACCAAAAGAGGGCATCAGAACCCCAGGAACTGAAGTTAGAGCCGCTTGTGAGCCTTCAGTTCGGTGCTGGGAATCAAATATTGGGACCGCTGCAAGAGCACTTACTGCTCCTAACTGCTGAACCAGCTCTCCAGCTGTAGTAAGTGTATGTGGGACCTTTGTGGTGGCTCCAAACCATGGCTGGTAATGGACAGACAAATACACAGTGCAGACGGAGGTGGAATGTGAAGTTTTATTAAAAACGGGGAGTAGATGGGGAGGAAAGGCGAGAAAGACAGAGAAAGAATGAGGGGGAAGAGGGAAAAGGACAGAGACAGAGAGCTGCCTCTTCAGAAAAACAGCTGGGTGGAGGGGGGGGTGCGAGACCAGTTTGCCTGGGAATACAGAGATCGGGAGTGG
Source organism: Myodes glareolus (assembly GCF_982192425.1). Classification (NCBI taxonomy): domain Eukaryota; kingdom Metazoa; phylum Chordata; class Mammalia; order Rodentia; family Cricetidae; genus Myodes; species Myodes glareolus. Next base: position 51,458,763 of record NC_142053.1, read on the forward strand.
GTGGAGCTTCTTCTTAAAGAGACAGGGGGTACTCTCTGGGTTCATGCTTCTGGGTGACAGGGAAGGTCAGCAGAATCCTAACACTAGTCACTCATATCCTTTCTGAAATATTAATCAAGATTAATAAATTAGGATGGTAGGAACCCTGAAGTATAAATGCTTTGGGGTATAAGGTATTATCAACTTTGGGATGGATGTCTAATTTTTAAAACATATATAAATATACACACACATTCTAGAATAAATTAGCTTGCTAGATTTGAAAATGTATCCAGGCGGAAAGTGATGATGTATGACTTTAATTCCAGCACTCAGAAGGCAAAGGCAGGCGGATCTCTGAGTTTGAGGCCAGCCTGGTCTACAGATCGAGTTCCAGGACAGCCAGGGCTACACAGAGAAATCCTGTCCTGAAAAAAGGGAGAAAGGGAGAGAGATATTTAATGGGTACAGCATTGACTGTTATATACAGGATGCATTACTTGGCAGACAAAAAGAGAAAGGAAGGGAGGGAGGGAGGGAGGGAGGGAGGGAGGGAGGGAGGGAGGGAGAGAGAGAGAGAGAGAGAGAGAGAGAGAGAGAGAGAGAGAGAGGAAGAAGAAAATATCTCAAATGCCTGTACCTTACCCATAGAACCTTTTTTTTTCCTCAAACAGGGCTTGGGGTTTCAAACAAAAAGTTCTCTGCTTTTCTGAGAGGTTTTTTCTTCCTCTCCTCAATGAGTTTTCCGTCCTGAAAATCAGGCCATTTAATTTCTATCTGCTGCTACACCAAAATAAATGCAAGATGAATTAATGATTAAAATATAATGGAACATAGTTTAAAGTGTATGAAATACACTGCTACTGTTATATAATCTCAGTGCTGTTAGGCTTCCAAGCACAGCCTCAAGCTCAGAAAACCCAAAGAAAAATGACCTGTTAGCTCTACATTTATACATTCTGGCAAAAATACCGCACATAAAACTTAAAAGTAAAAGACGAGCTTGGAAAAGGCATTCACAGTGTTATTATAAACAAATACTCTCCTCAACATATAATCAACCCATAAAGAATCAATCATAAAAGGTAAATATCCCAATAGAAAAATAAGCAATGGCTATGAATAAGCAGTTGTAAAAGAAGAAATGCATGTGAGATAGAAAAGCCATCCTCTCCAGCAGTCACAAGTGAAAATTAAAGGAACAATATAATTCTCAAATATATTTAAATAGCCCATGGGAATGTCGGAATCAAGCACACTCATACCTTGTTGGTGGTAATGAATGCTGGTTTTGGAAGACAGTATCCATAAGAAAAGTAAAAGCCTCTGAAATGTATATGCCGATGAAACAATTAGCATGCTAGCATAGGGCATTAGTAACAACATGCACAAGGATGTTCTCTTCTGAGCATACATAATTTCAAAAATATGTAAAATTCTCAGTTGCAATGAATCAATATGCACATTGTTGGAAAATATATGACCAAATGATAGAAAATTGTGTAAGATGAACTGTCAAATAAAAACCATGACTAAGGGCTGAAGATGTAGTTCAATTAGCAGGACGCTTGCTTGCCTAGCAGGCATCAAGTACGAGGCCACGAATTCCATCCCCAGCACTTGATAAAACTGAACACCACGTGAAGATCGGAAGTTCAAGGTCATCCTCACTAGATAGCAATTTCCAAGAGAATCTGGACTACTGGAGACTGTCTCAAAACCGAACAAAGAAACAACAACAACAACAAAATCAACAATAAGTTTCAGGACAGCTCTTTTCAGACACTTGCTTAAAACTCTTTAGTTCCTTTCCATTATTCCTAAATAGAGATTTTAAGTAAAAACCTGTATCTTCTGTCTGGGTCTGGCCTGATACTCAGCCTCACCCTTTCGCACATCCCTCTTTTCTTGTCACCTTCTCTTTCTTTGATGTCTCAGAAAAAGTTTCAGCAAGCACTTTCTGAAAAAAAAAAAGAAAAGAAAACAGAGAACAAATAGTCTAGGGCTTCCAATAGGGCCATGTGGTCTTTGGGGAAGCGCTCCGCACTGCAATGTCTCAGCTCTGCAATTCGAGCACCAAAGCAAGCAGAGATCATGAGCAAAGGAATCGGCAGATAAAATGTCCTTTACCAAAGCTAGAAATGCTCTGGTAGGTCACAGTCTGTCACCCCTGTCCTCAGTCATCCCATAGTCCCTTCAGTAATATACTGTCACTTCTGCTTAGAGAAATCTTTCCTCCCCACCCTCCTTTTCCCAATCGCGTCTTCCAAGGTTGACCCGAACACTTCTTAATCATCTTTAATACTGCGATCCAAAGGGCTGAGACAGCTAAAGGAAAGCCACACCTCCCCGGGGCACGGGGCAGATGCTATGCACTGCTAGCGCGGTGACAGTCACTCTTAGCTTTCATGGGGAGATCTTTACCTTTACGGTGTAAGCACCCTTCCGAAAGCTCACTCTTGGACATGAGCAAAAACACTAGGGAAACGGAAATTTAACTGCCTAATGAACAGCTGTTGGATTCTCCCTTTGCTGCCCGGGCAGCCTTAGCCAGCTGGACCCCCATTACGCCAGCGCCAGACCTCTGACAGACTCCAGGGATGCTTTGGGGGAAACTCTAAGATGATCGCCGCTGATTTCCCCAGCTCCTAAAGACCGTCTCAGCCAAGGTTGTTTGAAGCTATTTGGAGCATTTCTTTGTTCTACTGCAAGGCTAAATAAACTTCAGATGACTGAGCAACATTTTCCCCCTCGGTCAGAGTGAGAGCACTGTCCCTGGTGATCTGGAAGAGGGGCTATTGTGACTAATACTAAGTGACAAGGCTGAGGTTTGGTCCAAAACACAAGTCTCCAGGGCTGTGATTGAGGCTAAATGGCAAAACTGGGATCGGCCTGAATAAAGGGCCAGTTGGGACTGTGCAGGCATTGCTGCTTAGGTTGGCACGATAAGCCAATGGGTTAGTTGGCTGGGAACCACTCTCCAATGCTGCCGTTCCAGGGGCTGCAACATCAGGCCCCGTGGTGGCTTCTCTGGAGCACTTTGTTTTTCTTTTTACTTTTAGTGTGCAAGCTGAGCTGGCAACATGGAAGAAGCAGCAGCAGAGAATGGCAGAGGCAGCAGAACAGCGCAGGCATGGGAAGAGAGGAGGCCATAGCGGAGCAGTTTCGGGTCACACTGTAAAGGCAGCAAGGCAGCCAGCTGACTAACAGCGGAAGGCAGTACATACACAGTTCATTGCAGCCCAGGCACAAAGAGGACAGGGAGTTGAGGCTGAAGACATTAAAGTTTGTGTGAAGAGAAACCAAAGGTTCGGACTACCGGAAGCATTTTAAAAACATATCATCAGGTCTTCAGAACCAAGGGTCCCAGATCCCAGGTTTAGAACTCTTTAGACCTTTGGCTCCTCACAGGGGCCAAAGGTCACCACACCCAATGTCTGCATGCAGCGTGTAACACTTGGAAGGCTGAGTGCCAGCATCCAAGGCCTGCAAAGAGACTGTAGCACTCGAGGGTGCCAGTTGTGATTGCTTCTGCCGCCACTGGCTGTGTCAAATACTAAAGGGAAGGAAAGCTGCCTGCAGCCAGCCCTCAGAGAGCTTCTCCTTGCCTCCCTGGGATTTCTAAATAGAGTAAAAGAATCTTCAGCCAGCATCATTAGTGAAAGTGCTTTGTCAGAAATGTCTTCCTTACATCGAGTCCCAGACTGGTTCTTAAACATTCACAGCATTTAAAACAATTTGGCACTGCATGTTCAACTTTCTGATAATGGAAAAACACCCTCATTAGATTCTAAGTTCTATGGAGACTGCTCTGTTTACTATTACACTTCCAAAATTTACCCAGGGGACAATAAATCATTGTTTGATGTATGGTTGATAAGTGAATAAATTACATACACCAAAGGTTATCTTTAGTCAGTAAGGTTATGGGTGATTTGTTGCTGATTTCCCCCCTTTTGGCGTAAATGTGTTTTATTTTATGTGTTATATTCATAGTTTTGCAGTGGAAGGGGAGATAAACTTTTAAAACAGTGTAAAATCAATGCATTTGTTGTAGGGAACCATGAAGTCAGCTCCAGACACCCCAAAACCAAGTTCTCAGCACAAAGGAGATTTATTTGTCCCAGAGGGACAGACAGCATGAATAAGGGACAAAGACAGGAGAAAGATAAAGAGGGAGAAAGGAAAGGGAACAGGGGAGGGGGTATAAGGAAAAGAGGAAGGGATGTTTGTCCTGAAGGACAAAGGACTGGCTTTGGATAGAGAGGAGACAAATGTCGCACATAGAAAAGGAGCAGTTTATAAAGGCACAAGGGCTTGAAACTCCATGTTAGGATGTGGAGTCTAATTTTAACTGGGTATGTTAATTAGGTGAGCCAAAGGGGGCTTTTGATGGCTGGGCTTCAGTACTTTGATAGCTGGACCTTGGTAGTCAGACTCGGGAGGAGGAATAGACCAAATAAGGGAATAGACCTATGAGGGGTTAGCATCAGGAATGTAATCTAATGGACAAAATGAATAAAAATGCTGCAGGTCCCCAGCGGCTGCAGTGGCAAAAAAAAAAAAAAAAAAAAAAACAAAAAAAACACCCTGCTGAACCCTAGAGGCAATGAATCCCAAGAGCAGCCAGTCCTGGTGCAGTCCCTGAGTGGTTTGGGGGGGAGTGGGCGTGGCTTGTCTCTTAAAGAGACAGGACAGACCATTACAAATCGTTTCTAGCAAGGCAGAGAGAAAGGGGATGAAAGCCTGCCAGAGCCATATTGGCCATGCTCGAGTTGGCTAGAGTGCCTTCATTAGTAAATGCGAGCGATGACAGGGTAATAGGAACACTTGGAACAAAGGCATAATCAGAAAGGGTGGGGTTGCTGCTGAAAGGCTCTTTGGAAGTGGTTCCCAAATGAAAGTTTCAAATTGATCACTGTGTGCAAACAGGTCAAGAGGGAAAGAAGGACACGGCGGGAAAGGGGAGGAAGTTTCATAAACTTGGGGTGGTCGGGAGCTACAAGTGCTCCTATACTGTTACATGAAATGCAAACGGCAGATCATGAAGCCAAAAGAAAATCTTGGCGGGCCTCAAAACAGACCTTATGAACCAGGGTTTGGGATGTGTTTCCACTGCCCCTTCCCTTCTCTTCTCTTTCGCACCTTGCTTTTCCAAAGTGTGAAAAATGGAAAACACCCAAAAGTGCTCCTCGCGAGCGTTCTAGGGCATCTCCGATTGTTCACATTTCCAACCAAAATTTGAGTGCTCTTGTTTAACTGGGCTCCACAAAGGCACGTGTTCCCAACTGAGCGACATGCCAAATGGAGGTCCTTGCTAGAGAGGACCAGCAATAACTAAGATGTTCCTATTTTATAAAGAAGAAATGGTTAAGATGCTTTTCTTAGGAATCATCTGTAAGTTCTCCTCAGCCCCTGCAATTTCAGCTCTTGCGCCATACCCATCAAAAAAAAAAAGGGACTCCCCAGCTATGAATGTGCCAACCATTTTGACCGAGTACTTATCTGCACAGCCACAAAACCAATATCATCAGTTAGGGAAAAAACAATTTCCTCTGGCAAGTAGAGACAGCCTAATTGCTTAATCTGACATATTATTAATGGTTCAAGCCAACCAAAAGCATAATGGATATTGATAACCAGCGGCAGGTTGGACATTTGATGCATACAGTATTGCTGGAAATTACTTACATCAAGGGTTGCAACTGACCGTTAGACTAAATTGCTCAATCTCCATGGGTTTCATTAAACAGTTCCATCAACTTGATAAAGTGGCAAGACAGAAAGTTAGCCCATTAACTATAGCTCTAGAAAAAAAAGCTAACAGAGTGCAGGACATTTACAGTATTTATATTCTGTATCAATGTGAAAATATAAATCTCCTTAGTAAAATTGTACTTTGGGTGTTGGGGACAGTTAAACCCCCTCTCCGCTTAAATGGTCTGTGGAACTGGACCTAAACCTGAGCAATTACCTGGAAATAAGTGTGACTTGGAGAGAGCTGATAGTGACATTGAGTTTGGAGCTTCTGGATGTTCAGGGTACGATTCATCACCCACTGGCCTTTTCTTGAGAAAAAGCTGAGAGCCTCGTCTAAGGCAACTCTCTTTTCTTCATGTCCTTTCCCATTTCCCGAGCTATTGGTCGGGGCTAATATGCAGACAGAAACTGCAATTTCCTCAGACTCCTTTGCTTGGGTGAAGTTCTCAGTCTCATTTGGGCTTCAAAATGGGAATCTGGGAATCACTTCTAAGAAACCACAGGGAAATGATAGCACATTGGGAATTCCAATCTACATCCTACTTGTCCTGGCCTTATTAATACTCAATGAGTAACAGAAGAGAGCCAGAACTTGAATATTAATTTGGCCTCAAGGCTGAAAATGAGAAGTTACTTTATGGGACATAGAGAATAATAAAGACTAAGAACCAAAACAGCAGGACTAGAAGCAACAAAAAGAAACCTTCAGGGCTGGAAGTATCGGAGCATTTCAAAATTCCAATCTGGAGGGTGAGGCAGGAAAATCTGTAAATCAAGGGCAGCCTGATCTACATAGTGAGTTCAAGTCCATCCTACACAGGAAAACATTGTCAATAAATAAATACAGAAAGCAAGTAAACTTGTTTGTGGTATTGGGAAAGTCAAGGAGTTATTTCTCAGCATTGTTCTCAAAGCCAGGGACGGTTGCTGCTTCTATAATACTACAGGTGAGAACCATTATAAACCTCAACCAAAACAGTGGCGAAAGCAGTGCAGGTTTACAAGTGGATATAAAGAAACAGAAACAATAGGGCTGAAGAAAGGGGCACAAGGTGAGAAATTTGGGATGGGAATGCCAACACACAATCCTTCAAATAAAATCAAATGGGTTACACTCCCTGTAAAGCACAGCGTGGGTGCCTGCTGTGAACATTACTGGCTTCTAAATGAAACCCGGAGGAAGAAGACCCCAGGATGTGTCAGAAAAATTCTACGTCTGACAAAAACATTCTTTAAACACTTATTTATATTTTATGGGTATGAACATTTATTTGCCTATATGTATGTATTCTGGGCCTCCCATCGCCTGTGGAGGCCAGAAGAAAGTGCCAGGTCCTCTGGAATTGACGTTATTGGCTGGTTGTGAGTCACCAGGTGGGTACTAGTAAATGAACCCGCGTCCTCCACAAGAGCAGCAAGAGCTCATAACTGCTGAGTTAACGCTTCAGGCCAAATTTTGTGAGTTCTAGCCCGTCCAGACACACACATATAAATGGCTCTAGACAAGGATGTTGCTGGCATAATCTCAGCAACTGGCATTCGCCTACCACCGTACCTTCAACAAAGTGCTGGAATGTGTCTTTTCCTTTGATTCCCCTCAAGAACCCCAAAAGGAAGGCACGGGTGAGGTGCAGGTTCATTAATATGTGCTCCGTACTCTCTCCATTCCCAGATCACATCATTTGGGAGCAAAAATCCTGGTTATTTTTTTACCCTTAGCATGTCCCAAAGAGCCTACAACTCAGCAGGAAATTGAAGGTAGCCACCTGTATACAACGGCAAGATTAAAACTACTGACTCGTGGGGTGTAAGCTGGCTCATTGAGTAAAGTGCTTGATAGGCAAGTATGAGGACTTTAGTTCAAAACCCTATGTAAAAAGTAGAGCACAGTGGCATGTGCCTTTAGTCCCAACACTGGGGACAGAGAGGAAGATCCCAGGGGCTGAGCAGTTGGTTAAACTACTCCAGCGAGCTCCGGGTTCAGTCAGAGAGCCCGTCATAAATAAATAAACAGAAAAATAAATAGAGGCAATTGAGGAAGCTTTCTTGATATCAATCTCTGGCCTCTACAGACAGCTGCTCATGTGTACACACATGCATACAAACAAGCACACACACACACACACGCGCGCGCGCACGTGCGTGCACACACACATGCTACTGACTCAAAAGACAAACCACCAGCAATTGAAGCCCAATTTTACCACTCTGTAATCTTGAGAAGCCAGTTCGCCTGAAGGTCTCACAATATCCCATCTTGAAACAGGAAGCAATAACAGTGCTTTGCTGAGAGTGTCCAGAGAATCAAAAGAGCTAATACTGGATGCATTTGACGCGGGATGTGCCCAGTGCCCAAGAAGGGAGAGTTATGACTAGTGTTACTTGAGTGTTTGAAGCACAATTAACAGAAAGAACCTTAAGAGTAGGGAAAGCAAGAATTAAGGTACAAACCTGTAGAGATTTCCTTGTCCTGCAGACAGATGATTAGAACAGTACGTGCACAAAATGAGGAGTGCATAGACCCAGTTCCAGGAAAGGAACAAAGCACTCTGAAGGTGAAGAGGGAAAGGTATGAGGGAAGAATGTCCTAAAATAGATTCAGAAACCCATCACTTGGCCTGGAAACCTGAAAACTCTGAAGTCAACTCCTCTGAATATTGTTTTCCGATGTGAAAATGTGAGTTCTGTTACATTGGGATCAAAATACCCTAGCATGAGTCGCAAACATCTGGGCTCTTGCTATAAATTCCTGCCTGTGACCAAAGCATAATGAAGTTGGGACTTTCTGTGTGCATTTTTTAACCTGTGTAATAAAGCGAGAGCTCTAGAAAAGGAACAAGTGCAACCGTCCCTATTAGAGTCTATTTAAGTCTATCCGAAGCCAGAAACAGCAAGCACTTGCCAGTCAAAGCTAAATGTTTTCCCAGGCATCCCAGCTGAGCAGAGAGGAGAAGGCGTTCAGATTCAATCAAAAGGAAAACAAATATGCAGGAGGCCAATTGTCCCCTCCAAACCCTGGGATACATACAACCACCTTTCTGCGGTACTTGGGAGAGCGTCCCCAACCCACCCACAGGGGTGGCAGCTAAGTTTGGCACATGAAGGACAACAGCAAGGTAAATGTTCCTTCCTCTGGCTCAGTGGCAGTGCCTGCCAAGATGGAGTTGTTGATCATTTGCATATTTTCACCTGGTGTCCTCCTGGCTCATAAAAGAACTTGTATCAAAATATCAGAGATCCAAAGATGATCACAAACCTATCTCTGACCATAAAGGACAGGTATGTGGCTCTCGTTCTCTGGACATTCTAAGCACGAGTATGGTTAGATGCTGGAATTTAAAGGCAGAAAAATGCTGAACCACGGCCTGGCTCAGGGAGGATTGAAAAGCATGAGACCTTCAAGTTGAAATATCACTGACTCTGCGCACACAGTACCAACCTGAGTTTGGGGAGGGGTTTGAGCATATGAACCACCCAAAACCAAAAGTCTGATGTGAAGGGCCGCTGTGCCAATTCATAAAATACTTTGTTCAACAAGACACTGACCCTGCTTTTTGATCATCTTACTATGATTTATAAACATTGGATTGGAGGTTGCCTTTTCCAAATATTTTGTGGTGTCAAAACTTTTTCCTTAGATGAACATTACTAATTGGCTACACCACTCTCATGCATGAACTATAAATGATTCCATACTAGTATTTCTCTTTTTGATTATTCTTTAAGCTTGTAGTATGGTAAGGTGGTATCCTATACCCCTTATAGAAATCCCCAGAACATTGCAGGGCTATTAGGTATTAGAAACCATCCTTGAGAAACTTAAGTTCAAATCTCATATGCCCCTGTACATATGAGGTCTGTGATACGGACTCAGTTACATGACACCCCAGGTGGTCCTCAGATAAGAGAGATGGTTTCATGAGGGCTGGAAAATGTTTCTAGAACTGAGAAGTGTGAACTTGAGATGTAAGAAACTACAAGAAACACATGGATTGCCCTTGGAATATCCACTTTTGTCTATGGGGTAAAGGGTAAGGAACAGAATTATTTCTATATCAAAACAATCTCAGGAATAGTATAGCATAAAGGGGAAATTTATCATAGTTTCTTAAAGATAAGGCATGGAATCTCAATACAAAATTCTGCTGATTTAAAGCAGCACACTGGGAAAGACCTGATACTTACCAAGTGATGTGGGATTCCCCTCTGTATGCTGTGCATATGTTTTATTACCATTGGTTAATAAATAAGCCGCTTTGGCATATGACAGGGTAGAATATATCAAGGCAGGAAATCCAAGCAGAGACAGAGAAGGAAAGAAGTCAGAGTCAGGCCAATGCTATGTAGTTGCCCAAGAAGCAGGAGGTAACAAACCACGAGCCTCGTGGTAAAATATAAAATAATACAAATGGGTTAATTTAAGATATGAGAGCTAGTTAGGAAAAAGCCTGAGCTGTTGGCCAACAGTGTGGTAGTTAATATAGTTTTGTGTGATTATTTGGGTCTGAGTGGCCGGGAAACAAAAAGCAGTCTCTGTTTACAACCAAGTGTTCATTAACCTGCACTATGTGCTTTCCCCTCAAATAAAAACAATAAAAGCATACTGTTAATTAAACCTTATAATTGAAAGTTTCATGTTTGACAAATCCTGGATAAACTGTAAGAAGTTGGGTATCTACCTGACTTTGAATATGACTTGAATATTTTTGGTAATACAGGTAAATATGTTTTACCTTCATGGCCTGGTCCCTGCTCACCTCACCAGCATTATCTCTTCTACTTTGGCAAACCCTGAGGCTCAGTATTGAGAGAATTGTTTGTGCCTGTTGGGTGCAGTAGAGCACACCTCTAATGTGAGCATCTGATGAGATAAGGTGTGTTCAGGGTACTATGAGTATAAACTTATGCCAACATCTGGCGAGAGGATTGTGAGTTCAGTGGCAGCCTAGGCTGCATACTGAGATTATCTCAAAGAAGCAAAACAAAAGTCAGAAAAGAAAATAATAGTGTGTTGCCATCTTTTAACTGAGTGACCCCAGAACTCTAGATAAGAAATCCTCCTTTGCTGATCCCAGCTTTCTTTGGCTATTAGAGCTTGTGCTGAGATAACAAGAGAGGCCAAGGAATACAGCTGTGCTTTTGAAATAATCTCTGAGAAGAAACAACAAGAAAGTCTAGTTAAGTCCAGAACTTTCAGTAGCCTGCAGCAAACTTCCTCAGCACCCAACTTCAACAGATGCTTAATGATGGGTCAGGCTCCACAGAAACCTGAAGATCCACGTTAGATAAGATGCTCTCTTGGTTTGCAGGGCAAAGACTTTAAAGTGGCATGCCCTGGAGAAACTCGGGCAAAGTTCATGATGTAACTTACAAAGCATTTCAGGGGGAGGAGGGGATGGAAAGGGGAACAGAAATGAGAGAGGAGAAAAGGGGGAATAAGAGGGAAGGAGAGAAGAGAGGAAAAGAGAGGGGAGGGGAATGGGAGGAGAGGAGAGGAAGGAAAAAAAGAGGGGAGGGGAAGAGAGGGGCAAAAAGATTAAAAATGGAGTGAACTGAACAGCAACCTCTTCCCCATAAAACAACATGTCCACTTTAAGCCTTACAATGTGGCTTTATTTAGAATAGGATAAAACCTTTCTGGAGGACCTGCAAGTTGGCTCAGCAATGGATGACCTTGCTGACAAGTCTAATGACCTGAGGTCGATCCCTGAGAATGACATTGTGGAAGGTGAGAGCTGGCTCATTCCCAAAAGTTGTCCTCCATCCTCCACATGTACACCATGGTGCACATGCATGCCCGTACGCACGCGTGCGCGCACACACACACACTTTAATAAAAAAATCTAAAAAAAATCTTCCTGGATTAGGATGAACTTTAAACCAAATGACAAGCATCCTTATAAGAGAACAAAAAGAAGACAATATACACAGAAGAGACACAAAGGACTGACGCACAATCAATAGAAACTCAGAGAGAGAAATTGGAGTTCAACCTGAAGGTCAGAAAAGCAAAGCAGCCAGCCACTGGCTCTTACCTCTACCTCAGTCCAAAATGGTGATCCTAACTCCAAGAAATCTCGGAAATGAGACTGTGACTGAGAGCTGTCTCCTCCCATTCTATAATCCTCTCTAGGACTGAGATTAAAGGTGTGCACCATTGGTGTGGGGTCCTCCTGTCTGTGTGTTGCTTTTATTGGTTAATGGATAAAGAAACTGCCTTGGCCTGTTAACAGGGCAGAACTTAGGTAGGTGGGGAAAACTGGACTGAATGCTGGGAGAAGGAAGGCAGAGGGAGAGACACCATGGAGCCTCTGCAGGAGATAGACGTGCTGAAACTTTGCTGGTAGGCCACAACCTCGTGATGATATACAGATTACTAGAAATGGGTTAAATTAAGATATAAGAGTTAGCCAATAAAAAGCTAGAGCTAATGGGCTAAGCAGTGATTTAATTAATACAGTTTTGCTGTGGTTATTTTGGTTCTGGGTGGCTGGGATGAACAAGCGGCTCCTTGCAACACAGCACTGGGATTAAAAGCACGTACTGCCCAGTTTCTACGGCAACTAGTGTGGCTACTGGGATTAAAAGTGTGTGTCACCACTGTCTATCTGTAAGGCTGACCAGTGGGGCTGTTGTACTCTCTGATCTTCAAGCAAGCTTTGTTTATTAAAATACAAATGAAATGCCACTATAAAGGACAGCATAATAATGATGGAGGCAAACTAGAGCAGACCTGCCACAGCTTTGGAATACCTGAACCACCAAAAGCTAGAAGAAGCAAGAACATATTCTCCAGACCCTCTAGAGAAACAACACTACTAAGACTTACATTTCCAACTTTGGCTCTCCAAAGTTGTTCTAATTCTCTGGGTTTCAGGGCACTTATAGATGGTATTTTGTCATAGCAGTCTTAAGAAGTAAACATATCCAGAGAATCTCTCCCTGAGTGGTTTCCTTTTAAACTGAACCTTGAATCACGAGAAGCTGTCAGCCATGGGAAGACTGGATTGGATAGAACAGTCAAACGATGAGCAGAACGTCTAAAGGTCCTGAGGTAAAGATACCTTGATGAGTTCACAGAACAGGAATAGCAGCAGGATATCTGAGGGTGGGGGACAAAGAAAGGTTTATGATATGGAAGATTGCCAAGCAGATGGGCCACAGTAATGAATTCAGCATTTGATTTATAAACGATGGAACAATTTAAGGTTTTCCACTACAAATAGAGGGAAATCTTAACTCCTGACTGTGCACTAAGACAACAACCAAGATTTGCCTAACCCTAGTACTGTCGTTTTCACCAATGTTATTCTACCCTTCCTCATGATTTTCAGTGAGTGAGGTTTTTTTCCTTCCTCAGAGTCTTTATCCTCAGAGTCTTCTCCCCTGAAACGATCTCGCATACCTCTGACTTCCTGGCTCTTTCCAATCATTTTTGGGTGTCAGCTCACATATTTCCATTATTTTTGCCTGGCCTTAACATCCTATTTTTTATTGTTACATATGTTTGTTATACAAAAGAATGGGCTTCATTATGATATTTTCATGAGTGTATCCATATGCTTTTATCATAGCCCCCATCTTCTCCCTTCCTTTCACTGCTCTGCCTCACGGATAGGCTGCTTCATCTTCAGAACTGCTGGAGTATATAATAAAAGGGTGAAGGCTGGGAAGATGACTCAGTGGTGGTCAGTTCTCAGATCCCATGCTGCTAACTATAACCCCAACTTCCAAGGACTGGATGGTTTCTTATAGACTCTGCAGGCACTTGCAACCACACACGCATGTTCCTTCACAAAACACACACACATAGAAATATCATCTAAATAAATAAATGAGTAAGATGAGGGAGATAAGAAGTGATGGAAATTTAAGCAGTTATGTTTGGAGAGAGGTATTGTGATGTGCTGCATACAGATACGTGCTTGTGTGCACACACATACAGAGACCAAAGGTCTTCTTCATTCGCTCTGTGCCTTTTTGCCTTGGGATAGGACTTCTCACTCTTTGGGCTAGTGTGACAGAGCAAATGCACTGCATGAAATGTTGATGTTACAGGAACATGCATTCATACACAGCCTTTTACGTAGGCGCTGGGGATTCAATTTCTGGTACCCATTGAGCCATCTCTTTATCTTCCTGCTAAAAGTTACATCTTTTTTTGTTTGGTTGGTTTTTGAGACAGGGTTTCTCTCTGTAGCTTTGGAACCTGTCCTGGAACTCACTTTGTAGAGCAAGCTGACCTTGAACTCACAAAGATCTGCCTACCTTTGCCTCTTGAGTGCTGGGATTAAAGGTATGTGCCACTACCACCCGGCTGAACTTACATCTTTTTAAAATATTACTTTCCCTACTAATTTACTGTGTCCCAATAATGTAAGATGAACAATTATTCACTCATCAATACATACTAATTACCCATTAGGAGGCAGGCATTGTTCAGGATCTCTCAGGAAACAAAATAGACAAAGCTTTTGTCCTCTTGGAAGCTTATCTAATATAACTCAGTTGTGGTGTGGTTGAGAAGTTAAAAGAGGCCTGGGGGAAAACATGAGACAGTACAGGGAAACAAATCTAGCTGCATTTGTGATGGCGTTTGACAGGAAGGGAAGTTGATAAAACTCTGAATAGTAGGTGCTAGAAATCACGTTTTCCAGGACCAAGGATGCAGATCTGTGGCAAAGTGCCAGGAATGCCAGGGATGCCCAAGGCTCTGGGTTCAATCTGCAGCAAAGTGCAAAGTGGGCGTGCCTGCAATATCTCAGGAGGTGGAGGCAAGAGGAGCAGAAGTTCAAAGTTTAACTACATAAGTGAGTTTGGGGACAGCCTTAGATACATGAAATTCTGTCTCAAAAAGAAGCCCTGGGTCAGAGAGATGGCTCAGCAGTTAAGAGCACTTGCTGCCCTTGCAGTTGGAGGCAGCTCCATAGCTCCACTTCTCAACGATCTGGTGCTCTGCAGTGCTCTCTTCTGGCCCATGCTGGTGCTAGCCATGCATGTAGTGCACTTATATACGTGGGGGAAAACATTCATACACACAAAATAAAATGAATAAATCTTTCATTCCCACCACAGAAGTAAACATCCTAATGAAAGCCATTATTATATATAACTAATATATATATACTGACCAAAATAAATAAAATCAAAAAGAAGAAAAATAAATCACATTTTCCACTAAGTATTCTGAGTTTTCCCCAATCTTGTCACAGTACTTCATGTTGGTCCTATTGGAACATACCCTGTACTGTGTTAATTTGTCTTTTTCCTGTGTCTTCAAAACACCATACCAAAGCTCATGATATGATACATAGCAGAGAATAGGTACTCTATACATTTATTAAATAAATGTTTTTATTATAGTCACCTCTCAGTATTCATGGACCATTGATTTCAGGACTTCTTGAAAATATCCAAATAGGTTTTTATAGGTATGAAAAGAACTCCACAGGAGCTGATCTAGGCTAGAAACCTAGGTCAGAACAGGCCTGAGGCAATGAACTCCACAGGAGCAGGACTGAACTAGCAACTTAGGTCAGAACAGGCCTGAGGCAATGAACTCCACAGGAACAGGATTGAGCCAGCGGGCCTGAGATAGCAAACCCCACAGGAGCAGGTACAGGGGAGCAACTGCTGAGTCAGAGTAGGCCAGAGCCAGAGACCTCTGCGGGTCCACGTATGAAGTCGAACATTTGAGGGAGTAGACCTGAGTCAGTACCCGTGGGTCCAAGTGTGAGTCTGGGATCTCCAAAGAACTAGGCCTGAGCCAAGATTTCTGCAGTTCTGGGCATCAGTCTGGGACCTCTGAGGGAACAGGCAGGAAACAGAAACCTCTGAAGATCCAAGCATGAGTCTGGGATCTCCGAGGAACTAGGCCTCCAAAGGATGCTCCATCGAGCCACAAGGACGTGCTCAACTATGTTCATAGCAGCACTGTTTGTCATATCCAGAACCTGGAAACAACCTAAATGCCCCTCGACTGAAGAATGGATAAGGAAAATGTGGTACATTTACACAATGGAGTAGTACATAGCAGAAAAAATAAAGACATCTTGAATTTTGCAGGAAAATGGATGGAGCTAGAAAATATCATTTTGAGTGAGGTAACCCAGACCCAAAAAGACAATTATCATATGTACTCACTCATAAGTGGTTTTTAAGCATAAATCAAAGAAATTCAGCCTACAAATCACAATCCCAGAGAACCTAGGCAACAATGAGAACCCTAAGAGAGACATACATGGATCTAATCTACATGGGAAGTAGAAAAAAACAAGATCTCCTGAATAAATTGGAAGCGTGGGGACCATGAGAGAGAGTTGAAGGGGAGGGGAGAGGCAGGGAGGGAAGCAGAGAAAAATGTAGAGCTCAATAAAAAATAATATAAAAAATTCAAATATTTTAATTCTTACCTCCCATACACAGAATGATGTAATATTCATACATAGCATTTTATGTTTTCCCACAGACTTTAAATCATCACTATATTAATTAGACTACCTCATGCATTATAAAACTACATAAATAATTGTCATACTACATTGTATAGAAAATTATGAAAACAAAATGTCCATACAGGTTCAATACATATGTAAATGTTTTCCAAATATTATGATCCCAAGTTTGCTGTAATTTATGAATTTGGGATGTACAAAAAATGAGGTACACTGGGCAGTAGTGGCACATGCCTTTAATCCCAGTAATTGGGAGACAGAAGCTGGCAGATCTCTGAGGACAAGGCTAGCCTGGTCTACAGAATAAGTTCCAGGTCAGTCAGTGCTACACAGAGAAACCCTATCTTGAAATTTAAAAAGTTTAAATCAAACAAGGAGGATGGACTATGTTGCTGATAGTCATCATATTTATTATTGAGTAAATTTAATGATTATATAAACCAGGTTCCTTATCAGGATAGTATTTACCATCCTGTGGAAATTTTTTTGTTTTAATCTGCTGAAACTTCGATCTGGTCTTGTATTGATGCAATATTTTCCTTTCTAGATTGACTTAGGATCTTCTATTTAAACCATAAAAACATTTGTGCAAATACTGGAAAATTACAATGACTCATTGTGACAGTTTAGCCTGATTAAATATTGCACAGTGTCATGAAAGTAAAAGTTGGAGATTATAAATACACTGCCAGAGATATTAATAAGGAACCAAATATCCATTCTGGTTGCTATTACACTTTATCAGCAGCCAGAAGCATAGCACATCTTTAGATAATTGTCACCACAGTCATCTTACACAAGCAGAGCTGAGAAAAATCCTAGAAATGAAACTTTTTATCATTTCATTTATTGTTACGGTGGGAGGGCAGTGTCCCTGTGTGTGTGGAGATGAGTTCTCCCCCTCCCTCCTCCACAGTGGCTTCCAGGGAATGAATTCAGATCATCAGGCTGTATGGAAAGTGCTTTCACACGATGAGCCATCTCACTAGCCTGGAATTAAGTTTTAATAGATTCAGAATTTACATTATCTAAAAAATGGACAACCAAAATGAATGTGAAATAAATAAAAATGTCACATGCAGCCACACACCAGCATTTAGAAAGCAGTAGCTGGTGCTCTCACTTTAAAAACCATCTTTCCACATCCCTAAAACACCTACTACTATAGAATTTCTCCAGTTACACAGTGACTGAAATGATGTGACTAGCTTCAGATCTTCAAGTCTGTTACAGATTAATGTACACAGATGCCTGTAAGCTGTCTAGCACTTACTTATGAGTGAGCAGTCAGAAGAATATGCAAACATGGTAGGTTGATTCCAGGAGCTTTCCTGTCCTGAAAGGAGTCAGTTCAATTAGACAATACAGTGACTGTGGTTCCCCCTTCTTCTCTAGCTAAATCTTTCTAAAGCAGCTCCTTCTCTTATGAATGACCATCATTTTCCACATTATACAGTTAGCAAAGCAACTGCCTAGCGGTCACACTAATTACAACAAAAGTCCAAAGTCCCTGTATTTGATATGCAATAACTGATTAGAATAAACAATCCTGGAGAGTCTCCGACCCAGAACTCCATATCCCTCACCCCAAATTCCACCTTGTCTCACCTCAAATATCCTCCAACCTCCACACAACATTCACACAACTGACCAAAGGGCAATGGGTGCTTTCTCCAGCTCCTTGTGTTTGTCTTATACCATAACTAAAATTCCACAAACACATAGAGAATGTGACATTATTTGCATTATGATTTTCCACAAAATTGTTCTGAAAATCTACATGTCAGTACCTGTGGTCCAAACCAAGAAGCATTAGTTACACAGAGTAACACATAACACTTGTTATCATGGAACTGGGGAAGCTGAGACAGAATTGTAGGAAATTCCAGGCCAGACAAAGCAACAGTGTAAGACTCTATTTCAAACAAAAAATCCAATATAGAGGATGGAGAGATGTCTCAGCAATTAAAAGCACTTGCTGCTCTTGCAAAGGACCCAGATTCATTTCCCAGGACCCACTTAGCAACTCATAAGCATCTATAATGCCAAGTCCAGGGGATTCCATGCCTTCTTCTAGCTTCTTCGGGCACTGTATGTACAAGGTGCTCTGACAAACATGCAAACAAAGCACCCATACACATAAAACAAATATAAATCTTTTTATATATTAGTAGATTAGATTGTGTATCTTTTTATATATTATAATAGCAATAATAATAACAGCACATGGACAGAATGTCACTTTGTGATACTCCTGCCTATGACGAATAATATAATCCTAATCATGAGTATACATCAGTCAAATTCGGAGATATTCTTACAAAAAATACTTAGCCTGTAGCTTTCTAAATTTTATTGTTTTATTTCTTCCCCCCTTAACATCTCTTTTTTCCTTCTCATTCCCCTATTTCTAGTTTTATCTGCAGGAAAATTCTTAGTACATATTTTACACATTTAGTAGTGAGAATAAAATCTCGAGATAATAGTTTTCAAAACTCTGATGAATGTAAAGATAACCCATTTTATTTTAAAATATGAAACATTGAAGATATTTTAATATTTTGTTTTCATTTTATGTGTATATGTACTTTGCCTGTATATATGTCTGTATACTAAGAGCATGCCTGGTATCTACAGAGACCAAAAGAGGGCGTCATATCCCCAGGGACTGGAGTTACTGATGGTTGTGGCCCACCATGTGGGTGCGAATCCAACCTCTGGAAGAGCAGCCAGCACTCTTAACCGCTTAGCCATCTCTCCAGCTCGCCTGAATCTTTTGAAATGTCATGGTTATGAAAGAAGATTTCAGATTAAAGAAGGGTCGGAGAGACATAACAATTGTGTTGTACATGTAAGAATTTTCAAATAATAAATGAAATATCATTAAACATTAAGAAAACAAAACATAAAAATAAAGGGGCTGAAGATATAACTCACCCTTAGAACACTTGCACAGGTTGTTTGAGTCTCTGAAGTTCTGTGTTCATCCTCAGCATGAACAGAGACTTATATCTATAATGGGTGACCTTAGAGAGACAATTTAGAAATTTGAGTGAAGTCTGCAGATTAGAAAAGAGTAGTGGTAATGTTCTATTTTGCATAACTGTACTGTGGTTTTATAAACCAATGTCTTTGTTTATGAAAATACACACTAATTTAAGGATAAAGGAGAACTTGTTCTCCAACAGACAAAATATAGATATTCCTAACTAGAGATAATTATAAAGTAAATGTGATGAATGTTAAAATGAGGAGAACCTGTGCAGAGTTTAGCATGGAGATGGTTTCCACTACCTTTGCAAGTGTTCTGTTTATCTAAGGTCATCCTTCCTTGTTCTTCTAGTCTGTTTGTCCCACCTATCTTAAAGAGCACACAATAAGATTTAAATCAAAAAAATAACTTCACTGTGATTTCAAAAACTAAGCCTGGCAAAGGACACAGTCAAGAAGACAAAACAGCAGCTTACAGAATGGGAATAAATCTTCACCAACCACACATCTGACAGAGGGCTCCAAACTATAGAAAGAACTCAAGAAATTGGCCATCAAAATACCAACTAGCCCAATTAAAAATGGGGTACAGAGCTAAAAAGAGAATTCTCAACAGAGGAATCTCAAATGGTCCAAAGGCACGTAGGGAATTGCTCAACATCCTTAGTCATCAAGGAAATGCAATCCAAAATAACTCTGAGATGTTATCAAAAACACTGACGACAGCTTAGGCTGGAGGGAATGTAGGGTAAGGGAAACACTCCTCCATTGCTAGTGGGAGTGCAAACTTGGCCGAACTCCAGTCGAAGAGAGGGAGGAGTGATAATAGGGGCAAAAGGGGCCAAGACCATGATGGGGATACCCACAGAAACAGCTGACCGGAGCTAGTGGGAGCTCACTGACTCTGGACTGACAGCTGGGGAACCTGCATAGGCCCACACTAGGCCCTGTGAATGCGGGTGACAGTGGTGTGGCTTTGGCAGTCTGTGGGGCCACTGGCAGAGGGACCAGTATTTATGCCTTGTGCATTAATTGGTTTTTTAGAGCCCATTTCCTATGGTGAGATACCTTGCTCAGCCTAGATATAACAAGGAGGGCCTTGGTCCTGCCTCAAGTGATGTGACAGACTTTGTTGACTCCCCCCATAAGAACAGGGGATGGGGGAGGAGGCAGGGGGGGAGCAGGAGGAGGGGAGGGAAAAGGAACTGGGATTGGTATGTAAAATAAGACTGTTTTAAAAATAAAAATAAATAAACAAGTTTGGTAAGATTATTTGAAGGCTGCTTGCTACCCCAACCATTTTTTTAAAGATTTATCTATTTATTATGACTACAGTGTTCTGCATGCATGACAGAAGAGGGCACCAGATCTCATTGCAGATGGCTGTGAGCCACCATATGGTTGCTGGAAATTGAACTCAGGGCCTCCACCAGAGCAGTTGGTGCTCTTAACCCCTAGGACCAGTGCCCTAAAGGGATAAGTGGCATCTCCACACAAGTTGCCTTGTTGGTTGTCAATCCACTTGCCAAGCACCACTGCCTGTTCTGAGATATCCGTAAAACATGCCAATGTCCAGCAAAAGTCATTGCCAGGTCGGGTGCTGTGGCACACACTCACCTCCCGACATTCAGGCAGGCGGATCTCTGTGAGTTCGAGGTCAGCCTGGTCTATGCAGCGAGTTCTAGGACAGCCTGTCTGGGCGCGGTCTGGGGGGTTGGGTGGGGGGATCTTGCTACAGGGTGCCATTTGGCCACATGAGGGCCTGCTAAAAACTTTTCTTTCTAACTTAGGAATTTCCAGCGCCTTAGGAGGAAGGTGTGGGGAGTTGCACCACCAAGATATCCATCTTCAGGTTTCTCCTCGGCTTGCAGATGGGACAGAAAGTAAAAAACTTAGCAAAGCGTCCGGGTGGGGGTGGGGGGGGCGGCGGCGGCGGCGGCGGCGACAGCGGCAGTCTGGGCCGAATCGGCAGCGCATACCTTTAACTCTGACTTTGAGGCCAGCCTGGTCTACAGAGTGAGTTATAGGATAGCCAGGGCTACACTGAGAAACCCTGTCTCGAAAAAAATGTTAATAGATAGATGATAGATTAGATAGACAGAGAGACAGACAGACGGGTAAAACTTAGCAAAGCAAAACTCCAGCTTCAGTGTAAAATGCACGCATTGCCAACCCCCTTTGCCCTTTCACTGAAGTACATTCAGCTCCCCACACCTCTTGTTCTTGTTGACTGCCATACTCGTCACCAGCACTCTGGCCCAAACAGGGATTCCCACTCATGGATAAGACTGATGTCTGTAATTATCACAATGGCAGAATATGGCAGTGCAATGAGGCTGGACAGATGGCTCAGTGGTTAGGGCACTGGCTGTTCTTCCAGACGGCCTGGGCTCAATTCCCAACACCCACGTGGCAGCTCACAACTGTCTGTAACTCCCATTCCAGAGTATCTGATGCACTCTTTTGACCTCCTCGAGCACCAGACACACACGTGGTTCATAGGCAGAAGACAAAATATTTGCATAATAAATAAATACATGAAAAAATATCAAGATGATGGTAGTGCAAGAAACTTACAGTGGTGAGACTCATGCTGGCAGAATGTCACCAAGGGAAATTTGAATACTGGCAGGAATCTATGCCTTCCCAAGCTGCTGAAGAAGAATATAGGGACTTTCATCAATCTCCTGAAGTCACACCACAAGTGCCTAATGGGAGCCTGGTCTCCCCCAGTGTGGCGAGGAGACAGAGTGAGTAGGAGCTGGGAGGGATGTGTGCATTTCAGAGCTAAACACTAAACTTTAGAAAGGTATCCACTGAAAGGTGCCGCCTGAAAAGGAGATGGAAGAAAACAGATCATACACCTCAGGGGGCTTGGCAAGTTCCCAGGGTTATTACAGCCTACGAGAAAGTTAAATAGATTCAGGGTGTGTGTGCACGTCGATAATCCCAGTACATTGAAGGCTGGTCGATCCAAACTCAAGCAGCGCCTGGGCTAGCTGCATCGTGAACTCAAGGCCAGTCGGGAGTAAACAGTGAAATGCTCTCTCAAAAGAGTGCAAAATACTGACACAATTGTAAGGCAAGCTGCTCACTCTTTTGTAACTCCTTTCCTCCATCTGCCCAAAGCATAGTCCTCCTTGGTTTCTTGGTTTTGCTTTGTATTGTTTTTGTTTTGTTTTATGGGGGGAGGTGTTTTTTGTTTTGTTTTGTTTTGTTTTTTTCGAGACAGGATTTATTTCTCTGTGCAACAGCCCTAGCTGTCCTGAATTTAGTTCTTGTAGACTGGGCTGGCCTGGAACTCACAGAGATCCACCTGCCTCTGCCTCCAGAGTGCTGGGATTAAAGGCGGCATACGCTGCCACCATCCAGTTTGTCCTCTTTGTTTTAAAGCAGAAAGGCAAGATGGGTTAGGACTCCTGGGACAATTGGTACTACCAGAAGGTCAAAATCTACTAAAGAAAAAGCAATCTGTCACAATAATAAAATGAAACTATCTAGTGCTCACCATTTATATTTTAAGAGACGTTGACTACTGATGCGATTGCAAACTCACTAGTTACTTTCGCCATGAGTCACGCGTGATGGCCAACACAGTAACTGAGGGTGGAGGTAAACTGTTGTAGGTTACAGACCCCTGGAGGGCAAGGAATGTCTGTCTTCCATGGAAGAGCATGTACCAACTGTAATTTGACTACCTGGGATTTGCACATTTCTGGTGTCATGTGTTTAGAATGAGTAATTCATAATTAACTATGAGTTGGGAGTCAGTCTGAAGGATTTTTAAAGAAACATGCCACTTCAAGCTGACAAACATCCATCATGCACTCGACTTTGTGATTTGAAATTATTACTTGAGCACAATTAAAACTACATTCCTTAAGATATAGGAAGACAAATAGCAGCAAGCACTACACAAAGACAATCTTCGTGAATGAGCTTTCTTCTACACTAACATTTGAATCACCATACAGCTTGTCCTTTAACTAGAAATATCTAGGTCTGTAATAAATACACTCGACAATTATCACATGTACTCACTCATATGTGGTTTTTAAACATAAAGCAAAGAAAACCAGCCCACAAACCACAATCCCAGAGAACTTAGACAACAATGAGGACCCTAAGAGAGACGTACATAGATTTAATCTACATGGGAAGTAGAAAAAGACAAGATCTCCTGAGTAAATTGGGAGCATGGGGACTTTGGGAGAGGGCTGAAGGGGAGGGTAGAGGCAGGAAGGGGAGCAGAGAAAAATGTAGAGCTCAGTAAAAGTCAATCAGAAAAAGAAAAAAGAAAGAAATACACTCGAGGTTTTGGCTCGTGGAGAAAAGTGATGCGATGTAACAAACAGAAGCATCCACGGAGTGCCAAAATTATGACAACAGTGTCTATAGCTAAGCCAGGCGGTGCAGTTCCTGTCTATCAGGACATCAGCTTGTTTTTCCAGACTAAACCCAAGGGTTCCGTTCCCCATGACACCTTTCTCTTTACAGACATACTCCTGCCATCCAGTAGGTCTTTCCGGTATTTCTTTCTGCCCAGCCCCCTGCTGTACCACTAGAGCCATCAGCTATGCCCAGATCATCCATTTGTCTGCTTCCTTATTTCACCATTCTCTTCTGCAAAAGATTCTGGCTGGGTTTGACCTCTTAGCTCTGTATTTGATAACCTAGCATCCCTTGGCACACACCTGGATATGTGTATTTTTTCCCTACATGTGGGTTATATTTGCCCACTTGCTGCTCCTTTTCATAGTAGCCTTGCAGCTGATTCTCCAGGGGAAGTTAAAGTACTGTCGATCTGAGAACCAAGCCAGCCGCTTGAAGCCTGGCTGCCCAGTAGAGGGAGCTCCTGATCAGTGTAGGGTGAGGCTGGCAGCTAACTCCCCTAAAATGCAGGCTGGCACTCAGCTTGCCAGGATAATATCCCTTACTTCTCAAGAAAACCTGTCTTTTGTCCAGGCCAGCACAAGTAACTGGCTAGAACCGGTGACGGTACCTGTCCAGCTGCAGGTGTCCTTCCAACAAGATACGTGTTCAGTTCATAATCTAAGAAGCAGAAAGGGTAGGAAGATTAGTAGCATCTGCAACACGCATTAAATGAGGTGCCAAAAATGCCTCCAAAATAGAAATTCTTGTTTTAATTACAGAAAACTGGAAGTGAGCCCAATGCCAAGTGTTTACCTTTGCTTTAACTTTCTAAACAGTCTGTGACGCAGAAGCCATCATCTTCCCTCTTCACAGATAAAGAGCTTCAGGTTCAAAGAGACTTTACCAGTTTTACCAACTTTCCGATTCACATAGAAAATAAAGATTCAAAATCTTTCTTAGCTGATTCTGAGCCCCACGCCTGTCTACTGTGTTCTACTGCTTTTTGTACAAAAAAGTCAACAGCCACTCTCCAAGGATGAGGGTAGTAAATAGGGCCGGCAGGGTGGCTTACCAGGTATAAAGCCTAGCCGCCTTCCATCGCTAAGACCCACACAATGAAAAGAGAGACCTCTGTCTTCTGACCTTCTCCCGTAAGCCACAGCATGAGCTAGCTCTTTCTCTCTCTCTCTCTCTCTTTTCCTCTCTCTCTCTCTCTCTCTCTCTTTCTCTCTCTCATTCCTAAATAAACAAAGACTATTTTAATTTTTAAAAAAGAAGCATAAGAAATATGCACAGATATATGATTATAATGAAAATACTTTTGAGGGACAAAGAGATGGGATCAGCAGGTAAAGATTCTGCCACCAAGTCTGACCATCAGAATTCAATCCCCAGGATGCACATTGTAGAAGGAGAGAATGGGCTCCTGTACACTGTCCTCTGACCTCTATACTTGTGTGTCAAGGCACAATCACATACACAGAAAGGAGCAGACAGACAGCCAAGACATGAACGTAGTTTTTAAAAAAAAAAATAGGAAAGGTGACCCACATAACAAGAGAAAAATTAGGCCTGGTGTTGAAAACCCAGAGCTAGCAAAGTCGTGGTCCTTGGAGGAATACCTACAATCAAACCAGCGTAAGTTCTAACTACGCTCTCAATATTTGTCCTTATTTCCACAGATAAGTGGAGATTTCATCTCTCATCAGGGAAACTTGAATTTACAAGAGATGGAGACCATTACACCAAAAAAAAAAAAACTATCAATCAAAATGTGGAGTAGTGGGTTCCCAGCTTAATGGATAGGTACATCTACAAAACAACTCTTGCACCTAAGGTCAGGGAGCACTGCAGAAGAGCAGGGCGGAAAGATCACGAGAGCCAGGGTAACCGGGAGTTTGCTGTGAGACTGTGTCTCCTAGGGTTGTCAGCAGCTACACCCGTAAAGCCTCACCAACATGACTGCCCAAATATGAGCTGAACAAGGAGGACAACAGATACGACGGAGTAGACAGGGAAAGACAATGACAACTTAGCCCTACACAAAGAATTACAGGCGAGTACGGAATGCTGAGAGCAGCAGACATAGTCTTTGCCAGGGAAGCGTATACCAGGTGGTTATCCAATAACAGATATAACAAATTGTTAGCCCTGTAAACAAGTAACATTATAATTATACAGACTGAGCCGGGTGTGTGTGTATGTGTGTGTGTGTGTGTGTGTGTGTAAAACAACAATAAATGGAAAAAATAGGCTACAAATTTGAAAGAGAGCATAGAGGGTATATACAGGAGAATTTGGATGGAGGAAAGGAACGTTATGTTATAATGTCAAAAATAAATATTTTTTTGAAAGTAATTTTATTAAATTATGAAAGTTTCCATTTCCGCCCCTCCTCCCAACACCCTCCCACTCCCCCCACTCCCTCTCCTCCTCCCTCTTTGTCCCTAAGGGCAGTCACGGTTTCCTGCCCTGTGGGAAGTTCAAGTTCCTCCCCCCTCCCTCCAGGTCCAGGAAGGTGAGTATCCAAACAGACTGGATCCCCAAAATCCAGTATATGCAGAGGAAACAAGTCCCAGTGTCATTGTCAATGGCTTTTCAGAAAGACTCCAGGCCAGCCACATTCAGAGAATCCGGCCACATTCAGAGAATCTGGTTGGATCACGTCCTCGTTCAGTCCCAGTCCAAAAATAAATATTTTTAAAATAATAGGAAAGTTGCCACACATAGTGAATATACGCCTATAATCCTACCCACCTTGGGGGGGTGGCGAGAGAAATATCTCAGGGGTTAACGACTGGTTGCTCTTGCAGAGGACGCAAGTTAAGTTCTCAGTACCCATACGATGGCTCAAAACCATCTGCAATCCCAGATCCAAGGTACTGGATGCTGTCTTCTGGCCTCTTAAGGCATTAGGTGTGCATGTGGTACACAGAGGTGTATGCAGGCAAAACATCTATACACATGAAATAAAATTACTTTTTAAAAAAAATAATCGCCATGGATGGAGACAGAGACAGAGATCCACATTGGAGCACCGGACTGAGCTCCCAAGGTCCAAATGAGGAGCAGAAGGAGGGAGAACATGAACAAGGAAGTCAGAATCGCGAGGAGTGCATCCACCCACTGAGACACTGGAACTGATCTAATGGGAACTCACCAAGGCCAGTTGGATTAAGACTGAACGAGTGTGTGATCAAACCGGACTCTCTGAGTGAGGCTGACAAGGAGGGCAGACTGAGAAGCCAATGATAATTGCACTGGGATTTGTCTCTACTGCATGTACTGGCTTTTTTGGGAGCCTAGTCTGTTTGGAAGCACACCTGGATGGTGGAGGGAGAGCCTTGGACTTCCCACAGGGCAGGGTACCCTGACTTCTCTTAGGACTGGAGAGGAAGGGGGAGGGTGGAGGGGGAGAGAAATGGGAGGAGGGGAGGAGGTGGAAATTTTTAATAAATAAAAAAATAAAATAAAGCATCATCAGTGCAATAAAACCTAGGAGATAAAAGTACCTGCCACCACTACTGATGCCCTGAATTTCATTCCCAGGACACACATAATGGAGAAGAGAACAAACTCCACACGTGTGTCAGGGCACATTTGTGCACATGCACAGTAAATAAATAAATGAAATAAAAATAAATTTTAAACACGCTTTGGAGGAGGAGGTAAGAGGACCATGAGTTTTAGGTCATCCTGGGATACATGTTGAGCTGGGAACCAACCTGAGAGACCCTGTCTTAACAAAAGGAACAGGAAATATGGTCAAATAGGTTACAACTACATGGGTTGGTTATTGGGTGGCTCATATTTTTAGGAAGCTTGTACATGTGTCACCTAAAAAACTCCAGCACTAGGGAGACTGAAACAAGATCATAAGTTATCTAGTGAAACCCTGTCAACTAAAATAAAATAGCCTTTAAAATTCGTTCTAATAAACCAGAGGAGACAAAACAGTTCCTCCCATCCAATTCACTAACTGAGCCTGAGAAGCCTGTGAATACAGCCTGAAAGGGGTGTTGAGAAGCAAACAGCACAGTTTCTGTTAGATCTATCACAACCTTGGCTCTGAGCACCAATCCCAATCAGAAAGGCTTATTTTGGGCCAGTTACGGCCTTATTCTTACACTATTACAGTTATGTAAAATTTGTGTTGAAATCAATTACAGTCTTGTGTTTTGTTTTGTTTTGTTTTGTTTTGTTTTGTTTTGTTTTGTTTTGTGGGACAGGGTTTCTCTGTGATCCCTGGTTGTCCTGGAAATCACTGTGTAGATCAGCGTGACTCTAGAACTCAGAGATCCGCTTGCCTCTACCTCCCCAGTGCTGGCATTGAAGGCATGTGCCACCACACCCAGCTACAGCTTTGTTTCTTCGTGTCTGTCACAGCAGTCCCTGTTAGGCAACCAGGGCAAGTGCTTCTCTCCAGCCGAGGTGGAAATACTTGTAGAACTCATTGAGGCTTAGGATGGCCAAAAGTTTGGTACAAACAGTCTTGGCTAAATATGCTTGCATACCTGTCTCAAGGCATCCATGGAGTATGCAGGACAGCTGTCAATACTGTCAAGGCAGTCAGGCTGACTGTTTGAACAGTCCTTTTGCTCAGACAGCCAGTTGGTAAAGCAAGAAGTCTAACAGCTATTAATTAGAGAGCCAAATCGCCCTATTCCCATCGCATCTTTGTTTCTTTATAGGAAAATTGACACCAAGAGTGTCTACAAATATCAGCTTAAAGAACTATCATTAATATTAGCAGTGAGAACCTTTCCAGTTGCTTGGGGGCAGGGACAGTGAGATGGCTTCGGGAGTAAAGTCACGTGATGCCAAGCTTGGCAACCTGAGTCCCATCCCTAGGACTCAATGGCGGAAGGAGAGAAGCAGTTCCTACAAGTTGTCCTCTGGCCATACGTGTGCCTTGGCTTGTGTACACACACACACACACACACACACAAATAAATAACTGAATCAAAATGTTTACAATCAAATTATTGCCATTCTCAAAGACTAAACCCTGGGTCCCTCTTCTCCTGACAATGAGAATCACTGAGATATCTCTAAGCTCCTCTCCCTCCCTCCCTCCCTCCCTCCCTCCCTCCCCCCCCCTCCCTCTCTCTCTCTCTCTCTCTCTCTCTCTCTCTCTCTCTCTCTTTCTCTCTCTCTCCTGTGTGTGTATGCACGAGCATGATCACATCTTCAAATTTTTTTTCTGTTTTAAATTTGTTTTTTAATTTATTTTTCTCTCATATAATACATCCCGGCTACAGTCCACCCCCACAACTCCCCTCGGCTTTCCAAGGAAGCAAAGTGTCCTATTTTCGCCTGCTGGAGAGTAGCTGCCACGGCTCTATTGTCTTGGTGTACAAGGGGATCTAACTGTACTGCTGTCTGTCACCTCTGGGCTGTCTCCATCACGTTCACACTCAGTTCTTTATGGAAAGAAGGAAAGTCAATGAGAAGAGCGTTCCATGTTCCTGAGCAGGGCCCCATGAAGCTATTTTTGCAAGCCTTCCCATCCCTCTCTGGCAAACAACACAGCAGAAAAGAACATGGAGGCTTGGGGACAGCCCAATCAAGCTCAGGACTGGTGTGGCAGATGATGCAACTGTCGGTCCCCACTCCACTTCTGAGTGAAGCCTGATAGAAAGTTACACAGCAAACCCTGCCTATGAGTGCGTATTTCAGGGGTTCCTTGCCTGTGGCTATTAATGAAAATGAGAGAATTCCAGGGAGGTTGCACCTGTTTGGGAGGCTACCCTAAAAAGCTCGGTTTAAAGGAGTTCTGGGACACTAGACAGAAGAAAAACCGGCACTGCAAACTGTCATGCCATGCACCTGAGTTAGCACGGGGGTAACGAAAGATAATTCTCATGCTATTCACCCCTCCCCCCTTTGCATGCCTACTGATATCGTGATGGCTCCAGTCTTATTCAGACAGCTATACTGTTGAGGTATTCAGGGGTGTCGCTTCCCTGTCATTTGTAGGAGACACAAATTGAAGCAGACTTACTGGTCCTCTGGCACTTGGCACCTTTCTACCTCCTGTCTCAGATGTTCCCTCAGTCTCGGGTGCAGGAGTTGTGCTGTAGATGGATTAATTAAGGCCGGGCATTCCACGGTCAGTTTTCCTCTGCATTTGACCAGTTGTGATTAGCTGTAATGGCCTCTGTCTTCTGCAAAGAGAAGTTTTCATTTATTTATTTATTTATTTTTGATTTTCGAGACAGGGTTTCTCTGTAGTTTTTGGTGCCTGTCCTGGAACTAGCTCTTGTAGACCAGGCTGGTCTCAAACTCACAGAGATCTGCCTACCTCCGCCTCCCAAGTGCTGGGATTAAAGGCATGCGCCACCACCACCTGGCGAGAAGTCTCTTTTTTAACATAATTTCTTTATTGATTCTTTGGAAATTTCACTTCATGCACCACAATCCCACTCACCCCCCAGTCCTTCCACATCCTCCTCTCCCCCTGCAGCAACTCCCAAACAAAAAAATTTTAAAAATCAAAGCAAAACAAACAAAACAAAATAAAAACAATAGAATCAAAACAACACAACAACAATAACAAAAACATTTCCTGCCTCTCCAATACCTCTTCATTCGTCCTGGTGGCATTGGGAGCTGCGGTGTGTCACACAGTATATATATACCTTTTTGTTCAACCAGCTTTTCTTGCAAACGTTCATTGCAATGAGTCACTGGTCTGGTTCAAAGCCTCTGGCTCCTGGCACACCATCCTCACGGGACCCTCACTGAAACTCCTCTCGGATATCCTGCAACTGCCACGTCATGGGGATCCCGTTGGCGTCACGCTAAAGAACTAGTTCCTTCGATGGGATAGATGTTAGGGCGAACCAACTCCAGACCTGGCTGTGGGCCTGGGTGCTATTGAACTGTCAGTCCAGGCCACTGGAGCCGCCCCCTCACGTGAGGGGGTGGGGCCAGCTCCCCCGTGTCCACGCCACCACAGTCAGCTCTCCCCCCCACCTGTGGTAAGGGGTGGAACCATCTCTCCTGAGTTGGATGGGGGAGCTGCTCTCCCAAGAGGAACTGGAGTCAGCACTCTCGCTTCAGCGCGAGGGGCAGGGCCAACAATCCCAGGGCCAATGAAGGGCGTGGCCAGCTCAGCATGATCCCCTGATTCCACCTGCAGAGTTCTAATGACCCCCTAAGGTGATACAGGTTACGGAATTCAACACAGACCCCAGCAGCTGCAGGACGTTGGCCCTCGGGCACGCAGCTTGGGTGCAGATAACATTCTGGCTCTGGGTGGAAGCACGGACCCCTAAGCTCAGGATGGCTCTGATTGTACCACGGCCCCCAGGCACTAACCAACAAGGCCACAGGTTGCAGTCCCAACCCCAGGCTTTGGTGTAATCTTTGTTGGCAGCACAGACTCTGCGGTGGAACCACAGACCCAGACGTGGCCCTCCACAGCAGCCGGGTCTGGATCTCACCATTGCCCCCCCCCACCCCAGGTAGCAGTGCGGATCACTCAGATCGGCATGGCCTCAGTGACGGCATGACCCTCAGACACTGTTGTGGTCCCAGATCTCTAGCATCCATGTGGCCTTCGATGGTAATAGGAACCTGGGACATCAACACAGACCCTGGCTGCAGTAGGGCCTTGGACCCAGAAACGGCCCTCAGCTGCAACTCTGGCCCAGATGTCACCACGGCATCAAGTAGCAGCATAGGTTACTCAGATCTGCCTGACCCCGGATGCAGCATGTCCCTCAGTCACAAACATGGACTCAGTAGCTGGCCTGACCCCAGGGCATCCACACTGCCTCGGTAACAACATGGGCCACAGACTTCAACACAGACCCTGCTACAGTAGAACCACGGACCCAAACATAGTCCGTGATGTCACCACAGCCTCGTGAGGCAGCACAGGCCACCCAGATAGTTATGGCCCCAGCAGTAGCAAGGCCCTTGATTAGAGAAGTTTCTTTCGCGAGGAATGAAAGATTTATCTATCTGTGGATGTAAGGATAACGTTCAGAATACAGTTAGAAATTATATATAGAAAAGTTGGCCAAACCCCAAGAAAACTACAAGCAAATAATGACTGTTGAGATAGGGAGAAGTAGTCTCCCCCAGGGATGAGACCCCCCCAATTGGTATTTAATACCAAATGGTCAGACCTGAAATAATATACATACACGCAACACAAAATGGACTCAGAAGGTTGCGTTATATATTATATAATACTAATAAAGGAGACCATAAATGTGAAAGAGAGTGAGGAATCGTGACAGGGACTAAATAGGGGAGAGGGATGCAAGAAATAATATAATTTTTTAAATTGCAGAAAAGAAAAATCACATGGTACCCCAAAACTATGTGCAATGTTTTATATATTAGTTAAAAACAAAATTAAAGGAAAAAATAAACTACTTTTTTTTAATTTTTAAAGTTCTAAAAAAAATGTATGGGTATTTTGACTGCACGTATGTCTCTACACCACATGCACGTCTGGTGCCTGCAGAAGCCAGAAGAGGCTGTCAGAAGCCACGTGGAGTTACAGAAGATTGTAAGCCATCAGGTAGACGATAGGAATCAAACCTGGGACCTCTGGAAGAGCAGCCAGTGCTCATAACTGCTGAGCTATCTCTTAAGCACCTAAACTAACCTTAAAAAAGAAAGAAAGAAAGAAAAGATACTTCTCTGCTAAATGAATTGAAAAAAATAGTACCGGGTTTAGAATGATAAAAAGGAAAAAGAAAAGAAAAAATCTTGGGCCAGCAATATGGTTCAATAGGTAAATGAATTTTTTGCCAAGCCTGATCTGAATTCAATCCCTGGGACTCACATGGTAAAGATAACTGACTTCCACAAATTGCCCTTTCTCACACACGCACACATGCACACGCGCGCACGCACACACACTGGGTAAATAAATAAGTTCATGAAAAGAATAAAGCCTGGGGAAGGTCCTTGTGAAAGTTATATTTAGAACCTCTTCACTCCTCAAGGAGGATACTAATAGTAGGAATCCTAGCTGCAGAAAACTCAGTCATTAGGGCAGTGGGGAGTAGGCGTTCCATGAGAGTAGACTCGGTACCCTTCCCTTCCTCACAAGCAGTCTCTCCTGCCGGTAAATGAAGGAGACCGCTGAAACACTATTCAAAGAGAGAAAGATAGTTCACACTTACGAGGGTACCGGGGCCGAAGTCTGCTCCCACATGACAGAAACCTAACGTTGGCTTTCTCATTTAGCCCAGGGAGGTAGAATGATGGGGCCTCATTCACACATTAAAGTAAACCTTTATTTTCTTCTTGCCCATTCCCTCGATTTTTTTCAAATTCATAAAACTTTTAGACCTTGGTAAGCTAACCAGATACTATATTTGAATTCGGATCAGGGGATTCCTGAATTCAGAAAACAAATTCTTACAGGAAATAAATTGCCTAGTTAGTTTGGAAAACATAATCTTTTTTTCTCCTCGTTAATGTTTATTATAGAAAAATTCACAATCATATACATCTATATATATTATATATAAATGTAAAATCACTGATGATCTCCATTCAAGTGCTTCCCATGTCTTCCTGTGTATGTACTGTTGTTGTCATACTATATAAATAAATAATAAAATATAAAAATAAAATAGAAATATAAGCCTGAAATCTGCTTATATTCTTTTTTAACAATAAACCATATTCAATCATCTAACTTTAAGGTTCTTTAAGGATAGGTAGGAGATATGACTTTAAAATCTGTGATTTCTTGTGCCTTGTAGTCAGAAATGGTGTTCTTTTTTTTTAAAGAATCTGTATTTTTTTATGAATATTTGTCTGTATGGTTGTATTGCACCATGTGCATGCCTGGTGCCCTCCAAGGCCTGAAAATGACATCATATCCCCCCTGAAAAAAACAAATACTACTGTTCTGCTAAAGGATCACAGCAATAGCCGGGCGGTGATGGCGTACGCCTTTAATCCCAGCACTTGGGAGGCAGAGGCAGGTGGATCTCTGCGAGTTCGAGGCCAGCCTGAGAGCTAGTTCCAGGGCAGGCTCCAAAGCTACAGAGAAACCCTGTCTCGGAAAAAAAAAAAAAAGAAAGAAAGAAAAAGAAAGAAAGAAAAGGATCACAGCAGTAAAACGACTCTTAATAACATCTGCTGTACTCAAAAGATCAGTGCCTTGCCCAGCATCATGACAGAAGCATCCTCCTGCTGCAGATGGGAACAAATACAGAGACTCACAACTGGACAACATGCGGAGTGAGAACACTCGGCCCTAAATGGGACGTCTCCATCAAATTCCTCCCCTCAAGGCACAGGGAGCTCTGAAGGAGGAGACAGAAAGGTTGTAAGGGCCAGTGGAGTGGAATACACCAAGGAAACAAGGCCTTCTAGACACCACAGGGCTGATGTCCATATGAACTCACAGAGACTGTAGCAGCATGCACAGGGTCTGCACAGGTCTAAGTCAGATGGAGTCCCAGTATGGAGAGGGGAAGTAGACACAAACCCCCATCCCTAACCCAGACGCTGTCTCCAGCTAAGGAAAAGTTAGTTTTCTCCAGCAGACTCTCACTACATATATAAACCACACTTAAGAACAGGCCCCATACTCCGCCAACATAAAATGAATACATTTGCTATTGGGGTGGAGTCAAAGGGAACTGTCTCACAATGCTTTGTCTGGGCTTTTATTTATCTTACAGGGTTTTTTTTTTTTGCTTATATATCATGGTTTCAATTTTTATGTTTTTATGGGATTTCTGTGTATGCAAATGTGTGTTCTCTATGTCTTTATATGTTTCTTGTTCTTTTTCTTTGGCCCTCTTATTCTGTTTGTCTGTTTTATCCTATTCTACATTTTTATTTTATTTTGCTCTATTTTATTGATTTTTTATATTCCTGCTTGTTTTCTAATGATAGAGAGAAGGAAAGGGTGTGGATTGGGATGAGTGGGTAGAATCTGAGCAAAGTTGCGGGAGTGAGTGGAAACTGATCGAAATGTATTGTGTGAAAATAGGAAAAAATCTATTTTCAATTAAAATCTCTGTCTCTCTATATATCATGTATATATGTAATATATATATATATATATATATATATAGAGAGAGAGAGAGAGAGAGAGAGAGATGGGGGGAGGGAGAGAGAGAGAGACAGAGGGCAGAAGGTTGGAGGGGCTGCCTATGGAGAGGCCAGCAGCAGCTCATTCACACCACTCTATGATTTCTAATTCTTTTCCCTATAAGCATATTCTGTAGCCAGACATGAAACTCTTTTTAACTACATGCCCTAAATAGTCACCCCAATTATTAACCGCAAAAGACTGACAGGTATATTTTATTAAATACTATAGTTTTATCCATATCAGAATCCAAAATCACCATTTTGTCCAAGCCCTTTCTTTTTTAGGAGAGGGATGTGTGCATAGTTGACAAGCACTCTGCCCCTTAGCTACACTATTAGCCCTGGCTTTTAAAAGTCAACATAATTTCTAAAAACTGTGCGAGACACATTGAGGCTTCTCTTACCGTCCCCCCCCCCCTTGGAGAATCACAATTTTCTGTTTCCTTCAGACTCTTAGGATCTTCCTACACTGGTGATGGGAGAAGAAAACTCACAGAGGTTATTTGCATATTTACCTTTAGTCTTACAGGAGGAAGGAAAATAAGAACATAGAGATATTTCTGCTCATGACTATATGTGACAAGAAAAGCGGTTTATTTTTCCATGTCCTACCCTATCTTGGAGCCCAGGGTCCCTGCAGGTTCATTCCATGAAACCAAAACTTTTGTGCACTAAATCACAATCTGAAGGCTGAGAAAGGAGACATTTTTGTTAGAACCAGGACGCAAGAAGATCACGAATCTAACACCAAGCTGAGCTGCATAGAAAGACCCTAACTGGAAAAAAAAAAACTACTAAGATCACGTTAGGTTAAAAAAAACAGAAAATAACAAATACCAGAAACGTAAAGAGGAGCCAGGGAAATGTCTCAACAGGTAAAAGCACTAGCCTCCCAAATCTGACGACCTGAGCTCAACCCCCAGAACCATGTACAAAGCTGGATGCAATGGCACACAACTGTACTCCACGTACTCCTATCACAAGATTGGGAGGCAGACAGAGGATAATAACCTAGAATTTTATGGACCAGCTAGCTAGCGTGGAGTATTCATCCTGGCAGAAACAAGAGAGATCCTACCTCAACAAGGTAGAAGAAAAGAACCAACTCCCAAAAGTTATCCTCTGACCTTCATACGTGAACCTACTTTTATACACACAAATTAATTAATGAACTGATCAAATGTGAAGAGCTCACACTCCCTTCAAAAAGGCTAGCAGATGGCTCATCAGAGAAACACACTTGCCTTGCAAGTTTGGTTTTCTGAGTGTCATCCTCAGGAACTATAGCGAAAGGAGAAAACCAACTTGGACCTCCACGCCCAGACCATGGGACACATACACACATAAATAATAGTAATAACAGTAATAATAATAATAAACATTTTTCAGAAAAATAGCGCTTTATCAATACTGTTTCTGCCGCTGCTGCCTGTTTTATTTTTGCTATGTAGAGCTCATGCTGGATTTGAATTTGTAGCAATCTTCCTGCCCATCTCTCAAGTGTTGTGGTTATAAGCATGTACCATTATATCAGACACTATTTGGTCTTTAGTTTGGTTTAAGGTTTATTGCTATTATTATTAATTATTATTATTGTGTATGAATGTTTTGCCTGTGTGCATGTCAATGCGCCATATGCTTTTGCCTGGTGCCTGCAGAGGACAGAAGACAGTCCTGGATCCCCGGGAACTGGAAATGCAGACAGTTGTGAGCCACCACATAGGTACTGGGAATGGGAGCTCTGCTCTGCTCCAAGAGCAGCCAGTGCTCTTAGCCTCTATCTCTCCAGCCCCTGGTTTGGGTTTGTTTTTTTTTTTAATGTATGGTTTGATTCAGCACGCAGGTGGTTTTACTGAGGTAAATCCCCATCACTGCTTAGGAGAATATGAAATGTGACAGTTGCTATGTAAAACAGTCTAGTAATTTATCAAATAAACCATTATCAGCTAAGACATAACTTGGGTATTATGCAAACTAATCGCAAACAAGTATTCAAACAAAGCTTCTGCATAAATGTTCATTGCAGTGCCATTTAAAAATCACTGAAAGGTAAAAACAAATCAAATATCCTTCAGTCAGTACATGGGTAAGTAAAATGTAGTTTATCTGCATAATGGAATTTTATTCAGTCACTGAAAAAAAGGATTTACTGATAAATACTACAGCATGAACATATGTTAAGTGAAAGATGTTACATAGAGAATCATATTCCATGATTCCATTTACAGTTAGTTTGCTCCCCTTACCCTCAGGAGACATGTTCTAAAACATCTCCTATAAAACAATGGATGCCTGAAGTTTCATACAATAGTCAAATATATATAATATAATAGTATATATATCGTAATTTTTTAAATATATATTTTTTCTAAATACACACATGAACCTATGATATATTCGCATACCCTAATAGGTTAATAAAAATAAAATAATTATGGCAATATGTAAACAAAAGTTATGTGAATATGGTTTCTCTCTTTCAAAATATATTAATGTAGGTATATGTTTATGTTTTTATCACAATTAAAATGTCCCTTTGAATGGTATCTTTTCTCCTTAAATTCCTTTTTATTATTTATTTTATGTACTTATTACTGTGTATATATGTATGGTGTGCTTAAAGAGGCACCCACAAGCCATAGTACATGTGTGGAGGTCAGAGAACAAATTTTTGGAGTCAGTTCTTTCCTTGTACCTTGGGGCATAGGGACTGAGCTCAGGTCATCAGGCCTGGACTACATGTGCCTTTTGCCCAGTGAGCTGCTACCTTGTCAGTCTTTGACCAAATTCTTTAACTCTGAATATGAAGACAGGCTAGAATATGGCCCTGTCTTCATCAACAGCTTCTTTCATTAATACTTTTCAGTGGAAATCTATTTCCAGTGCTGATGCCGTGCACTTTCCACGTACAAACGTAAAGCCAGTTCATCCCACTTGTCACACACTTTGGCTGTGACATTTACAGCTGCAGTGGAGTCAACAAATCTAGTGAGAATTACGGTTTTCTTCTCCACCATTTCAGAGAGCAGGAATTCTTAGCCTCTGTCTCAGCAACCTCAGCACACAATCTTTTTCTTAGTTCAGGATTCTTCACCATAGGGTGAGAGAAATGGCCCAGCGGTTAAGAGCACAGTCAGAGAGCCTCCAGAGTGCCTGGGCTGAATTCCCAGAACCCACACGGTGGCTCTGATAGGATGCCACTCCATCCTAGGGGATCTGATGCCATCGTTTAGTCTTCATGCATGTAAGTGGTGTACAGACATACATACAGGCAAAGCACACGAGTGCACAAAATAAAGTTGAAATTAATTTTTTCACCTTTTTGTATTTAAAAATAATGAGATACATTTATAGTCAGTGGTCTATTAATAGCCTTTAGAGTCCACCCTCAGTACTAAATATCTAAAACCTTGCCTAAGAATTTTCATGCAGCTAAAACTAGAAATAGGATCGCAAGAAAAAAATAGAGAAATTGGAGAGAGGGCGAGGATAATAAAATGCATGCGCCCTGAACACAGAGGTGGTAACTGGAGGAAAGAAGGGAGTGCCCAGTTCTTTCCTTCCACCTTCGGAGCAGACGATCAAAGTTACAGGGTTTGGAGTGGTGCATAAAGAAGGGAGTGGGGGGGGGCAACAAAAACAAAAAAGATGAAAA
The DNA here is from genome assembly GCF_982192425.1 of Myodes glareolus. Taxonomy (NCBI): domain Eukaryota; kingdom Metazoa; phylum Chordata; class Mammalia; order Rodentia; family Cricetidae; genus Myodes; species Myodes glareolus. The sequence goes on from NC_142053.1 coordinate 51,497,061, forward strand.
CCAGTATCGTGTATGCTAAATGAAATAATAATTTTTAAAATGGAAGAAGTCTCACCAGACGACGAAGGCTCCCACCTTTAGTTGAAGGCCAGCCTGGTCTACAAAGAGAGTTCTAGGACAGCCAGGGCTACACAGAGAACCCCTGTTTGGGGGGGGGGGGTAAAAAAGGCATAAGTCTCATAAGGTTAGGCAGTTGGGTTCCAGCTTATAATTTCAGCACCTGGAGCAGTTAGGAGGTTGAGGTAGAAGGATTTTTTGAGTTCCTGGACAAGCTGACAGCCTGCATGCCTGCATCACAGAATGAGATCCCTTTTAAATAATAAAAATATTCTCGGACAATCTGCAACCCCAACACTCAGAAGGCTTAGATAGAAGGATCACCCCATAGTGAGTTTCTGGCCAGCGTGGGCCGGAGAGTGAAATGATCCTGGCTCAAAAAAAAAAATTTTTTTTTTCATATGCTACCTTTCTTTCGAAAGGATCCAGCATGAGTAAAGTCAGAAGGGAACATTGAAAATGTAAAGGAGGAAAACAAAGATTATCATATAAATCTGGATGTGAATACACGGAGTCCACAGCAAAGAAAATGGGCTGCGGAAACAGCCCGAGGCTTCACCAGCCCAGCGAAGTTGCTAATAATTCTTGCCCTGGGTATTGTGAAGGACCACCGCCCTCGAGACTAAGCGACTTACTAGTGGAGACTACTATTCTCATCCACCTTCATCATCGTCGCTTGAATCAAGAGGCGGCTGAAAGCGGTTAAAAAAAAATCTTGGGTTCAGGGAGCTTCCTCTGAGTTGAGCTCAAGTTTGTGGACGGAACTGAGAATCTCAAGCTCCGCAGACGCAAAATCAAAAACAAAAAGGGCGGGAGCTCTTTTTCTTTCTTTCTTTTTTCTTTCTTTTTCTTCTTAATAAACCGGCGGCAGAGTACGTGTAAATACATATTTAATGTCTCACAAAGTGCTTATAGTAAGGAATCCTCCCATTGGTTTCTCGCACTTGGCACATTTGGAGAGCGAGGTTACGAACTCCTTATGGCTGCTTTGTAGACGCTGGCCCAGAAGGCCCACTGAATGGTTTATGGGTTTTTCTCCAAATGCCTGGACAGGCCTGCACCCCTCACCACCACTCCTTTTTCCTTTCCCTCCCTCCCCTTTCTGGGATCATTTGCCTGTTTTCTTCCTCCACAGGTCTCCTAAGGAGAAAATCTCCAAGGATTTTCTCTGGGAAAGCACCTTGGCGTTTGTTAACGCCAAGGGCTGCACGCACTGGAGTCCTCCGCGGCGGCGGTTCTTTAACTATCTTGTGAAAGGTTTTGTACAGACACGTAAAATTTTCATTTCTGAGTATGTAACTTGAAGTAAAAACGATCTGATTTTTTAAAAATATAATTTAAGGAATGTGAAGTTGGGAATTAGAAGAGTTTCTTTTTTCTTTTTCTTTTTTCTTTTTAAGAGACGATCTCACGAAGCACAGACGTTGAACCCAATATTTAGCTGAGGATGGTCTTGAACTTGGGAATATCCTCCCTCTGCCTCTCAAATATTGGAATTACAGACATTCACTACCACACCAGACCTATTCAGAAGACTCGTGAATTGGCCTCTTCAGATCCAATTATCTAAATGCCTGGGGAAGTTTAGAGCTAAATTTTATTTGTATATAGAATCTATAAAGTGTAATAAATATTTTTGGCCTTTTTAAAAAAGAATCTCTAGCTAAAAGATATATTTTAGGGATTTTGTCTAGCATATGAGAACTGTTCGCTGGGACCATTATTTAGTATAGTAAGGGTTACTTTACCATAAGCACTGAATCATTACAACAATCTAATAAAGCAAATACTACTCATCCTGTAGGCAGATGTAGTGCATGTTCCACAAGAGGAGAATTTACGTCCCAGAACGGGTGGCCAGCAGCAGTGCAAAGTGTCCTCAATACCCTGAGTAACACAGATCATGAGTTGTTTTGGAAATTTCAACAGGATGTGTTCCTGCTGGAGATGGCCAAAGGTAACTAAAGGCAAGGAAAACAGACATGGGGTGCCTGAGGGCAGGCACGATCCACTCAGAGCCTGCACTATTAATTTCTCACCTAGTTTCTGTGCAAACTGAAGCCTTAGCTTAAAAACTCGGCACAATGGATCCCAAATCTCCCGTTCAGAGTGATTCAGATAAAGCTCTGGTAGGAAAGGAAGGGGGCCTAGACTGAAGCAGAGACTCAGATCTAGATTTGAAGCCCCCCCCCAACGCTCGCTCTCTCTCTCTCTCTCTCTCTCTCTCTCTCTCTCTCTCTCTCTCTCTCTCTCATCCTTATTTACAGCGTTGAATTAAGGCATAAGTTATTAAGTGAAGATTTTTGTAGTGAAACTTCAAAGTTCCGTGGCCTCCTGTGAAAGAAGGGCTCTTGTTTGTGTTTAAGGGAAAAAAGTGAAAATGCTAATAAAAATGACTGTTAAACGTGGGGTAAATCGTGCTGGTGCCAAACACGGGGACCACAATTATACAGTATTTTAATATTAAGATTATGAACACGCCTCGAAGCACTTGCGCACATCTTTTGGAAAATTATACAAAAAATTATACAGCCCTTTAAAATTTGACGTGCCATTTTCTAGACTGGGGGGGGGGGTGTAAAATAGTCCCAGAAAAGGGGAGGAGGCACGGGAAGGACGAAGAGAGAGGCGCAGTACTTTCGCGAGCCATTAGTTTCCATACTCCGAAATCGGAATTAGGCGCGCTTTTGATATAAGGGAAAATGTAGAGCAAGTTGGAAAGTAAAATTATACAGTATTTAAATATTAAGGATATTAACACACCTCGAAGCACTTGCACACATCTTTTGTAATTATACAGCCCTTTAAAATTTAACTCGCCATTTTCTAGCGGGGGGGGGGGGATGGCAAAATAGTCCCAGAAAGGGGGAGGGGAAGAGGCGGGAAGCGCGAAGGGAGAAGCATTCTCGCGCCTCTAGAGTTTCCATACTCCGGAATTAGAATTAGGCGTGCTTTCGGTGTAAGCGAAAACACAGAGCAAGGTTCTGTAATGCATCCTGAACTAAGAGACAGAGCAACTTGGCTCCGCAAAGGTGCCAACCGCCAGGAACCGAAGAATGGGTTCCGCTATCATTCTTGGGCGCACTAAGTATTTGGCAGATTTCTTTATGCCGTCTGGTGCGGGTTCATTTCTAAAAACTACGAAGCTCTGAAAACATTAGAACAGGGGAATAGGGTTTTCTTGACGCGCACAGTCACCACCCCGGAATTCGCTGCAAGCTCCTCTGCTATGCTATGCTATGCTCAGAGAAAGTTTCGTGAACTCCGATTTTAGATCCATCTCAAACAGGCTCAAGCCTAAACATAGGTCCAATTCACCGACTCAAGGTGAGAGCAGTACGAAATGAAAAAGTCCTAGTCCTTAGTCACCGAGCCCTTGGAAAGAGGGTCGAGACGAGTGCCCAACGCCAGAAAACGGATGCATTTTGTTAGAATGCCTGTTCGCAATTCCTATGTCAATATCTTTTCCTTTTGGGAGGTAAACACCAAGGGGCCAGTGCATGTTTCAGAACATTGAAAATGGAGTTTGGAACATTGGGTAAATACTTCGGGTTTTACGAGCTGACGCGAGCTCGGAGATGCGAGCTCGTAGCCGTTAAAATGGTATTCACAACCCTGGCCAATCCCTTCCTGCCCCCTGGGACACCCCTATGGAGTTTAGAAGTTAGTTAACCGCAAATAGAAACCTGTCTCCGCGCGGAGTAAGCTCAGTGTCTGACCGGCACTAAAAAGAAATGCGCGCCTAGTTACCAGCGCACCCCCTGCAGGTTCCACCCACTCCTAATAGACGTACTCCTGTATCTTACGGGATCTGTCCAGTGGAAGCACACCACCACGTAAAATATGATCCCTACGCGCCGGCCACTCTATAAAAGGGGAGTCACTCCCGGATGAGCGCCACTCTGCTCCGGGAAAGCCTGCAGGTACCACCTCCAGCCTAGGTCTCCGCAGTGTCTCAGACGCCGGCAACTCAACCCGCCCGCCCCTCTCCAGCCATGGAACCTCACAGCAAGTGTGGCTGCGACTTCTGCACTAACTTCGGCAACTCCGGAGGACCAGTGAAGGAGGAAACATTTCAAGGTTAGTCCTCCTCGCTGAGAACTTTATTGCGCGCGCAAACTGACGAGCGCCTTGAAGCTCGACAACCTTCGAGATCGCCTTGACTCCTCACTCGTCCTGCCCTAGCACCCCGGGCTTCAACGCCCCGGTTTTTCTTTTCTGCTTTCTTTCTTCCCCAGATTCACAGCCTAGCTTAAGTTCAACAATTTTGGCGGGCGCAGACTACGGGGGAAATAGAGAATTCGATACAAGTTCCTACTCCAGTTTTGGAGCTGGCCAGAAGGAGGAAGACTTCTGCCGCGACCTGGGTAGATAACACTGCAACTCCTAGAGCAAACTTAATTCGGGCTCAGCCCAGGTTCAGGGAGGTGCGCGCTGCGCAGGGGTGGGAATCGGGAGGCGCGGTAGGGAGGCGCGCGACTGGTGCGGTCATCGCCGCCCCCTAGAGAGAGCCCTTGGCCTTTCCCGCGCGCGTGTGGCTTGAGCGCAAACGCTCTGGTCTGTTTGTGTTTTTCCCCTCCCCCAGACTCTCAGAACATCTTTGCCTCGACGTTTCTGGAAGAAACAAACTACCAGGAAAACGAGGGACTCAAACCCGCTAGTGAAGAACCAACCCTCCCTTTTGAAGAAACACCGCCAGCCTGGGAGGGGTTCGAAGCCCTTGAGTTTCAAGGCGGCTTCCTGGAGGCCAACTCTCAGCCGGAGGAGAAGGCTGCCGCCCCCGAGCCGCAGCCCCAGCTGCAACCCTTGCCGCTGACCCCGCTGAAGACCCCGATGCAAGCGCTGGGACAACCCCTGTCGCTGCCCCCGCCGCAGCCCCCGCTGCTGCCCCCGCCGCAGCCCCCGCTGCTGCCCTCGCCGCAGCTCCTGCCGCAGCTCCCGCCGCTGCCCCGGCCGCAGCTCCCGCCGCAGCTCCCGCCGCTGCCACCGCTGCTGCCCCCGCCGCAACTTCCGCCGCAGCCCCCGCTGCAGGCCCCGCCGCAGCCCCCGCTGCAGGCCCCGCAGCAGCCTCCGCTGCAGCCCCCACTGCGGCCCCCACCTCAACCAAAGCGCCGTCGCTACCGCATCTCCTTCACTCAGCTTCAACTGCGGGAGCTGGAGGCCTCCTTCCAGCGTGTCCAGTACCCCGACGTGTTTGCTCGGTGAGCGGTTGTTTTTCTTCTTTGGCGCCCATTTCGCTGGCGGGCTTGGGGGTTTGCTGGGTAGTAGCTCTTTGGAGGCGGGAATCGGCTAGGGAGCGCCAAGAGCCTGGGGTCCATCTTAGATCTTTCCGCTGGGGCAAAGCTAGTGCTCACCGGCAGGAATTGGCGGGGGGGAGGGGCCACGGGGAAAGGGGGGCGACGGAGCGACGGAATGGGGGTGGATGGGGCGGGGAGCGGGGCGATGAATGGGGCGGGGCGAAGGAATGGGAGCGGGGGCGGGGGGAGGAGCCACGGGGAGGGGCCTGACGGAGCGAGCGACCGGAGGGGGCAAGGGGCGAGGCAAGGGGGGAGGGGCAGCGGGCGTGGGCTGGGGGTGAGCGAGCGACACTCTGGGAAGTGAGGGCGGTGGCTGCGGGAGCGGGGGCGGGATGCGTCGAGCGAGGAGGTCGCTGCTCTACCAAGCTGGAACCCGCTTTATTTAAAATATTAATAGTCTGTAAGCATAAATTTCGAGTTTTTGTTTTGTGCAGTTTGGCGTTTTAAAAATATTATAGTAAAAAGTGACTTTCCGCATTTAGTGAACTTTAAAACCCTTTGATTTTGCGCGTGAGGTGAGCGCCACGGAGGACCCCAGTAGGGCGCGGCGGCTACATCTGCCACTCTTCCCCACGTAGCCCTGCAAAGCGCTGAAACTTCTAATTGCGCTGTGGTTCTGACGCCATAGGGGGAAGAGCCCATTCATTTTAGCCTGGGTGAAATGAGGGGCGGGGTCGTTTGGTGTATGTAAAGAAGGCAGAGTCGGCTCTGACTTCGCGGCACTCAGTCTTCAGATTGGGAACAGAAAAGAATAATTTCTACTGGGCACACTTGGGCCTAAATAGTTTTGTATTTCCTTCTTTGAGAGTTTACCTCTCCCTCTTAGAATAAACAGAAATATTCAGGCCCTTAAGGACCATTTGAGGGTTAGGAATTTAGCTCAGCGTAAAGAGTTCTTACCCAGAAAGCCCAAAGTCTTGAGTTGAGTCCGGAGCAGCAAGACCAGGGTGGCAGGTGGACGTTGCACTTTATGGGTAACTTGGCAGTTTGATTTTTGTACAGTACAACCTCTCAAGAAAAATATTTTGAGGGTTGTTCTCTACTGCTTCACAAACAGAAAAAAAGTCATATTTAGTTAAGTAGCAGACATTTTCACACATATTCCTTTTTTAAATGTTCAGTTGAAGAGATAACTTGTGACTGGGAAGCCACTCCCTAAATCAAGTCTCTGCATATTATAGAAAACTGCACTGGGAGGTGGGGTTAGATTTAATGTACATCCATATCTTTCTTTTTAGCCACAACTCCAATACTAAACATTACTTATTTTCTACCATCAGAATGGAACTTGCCCAACGCCTGGGTTTGCCTGAGTCCAGAGTGCAGGTTAGTAAATTTTGGAAAAGCAATTAGGTAAGACAGGTATTCAAAAACACATTGTAGGTAATGTTTTGTCCTGGGAATTCTCAAGTTGGTGTGTTTCTTTGGTCTTTTCTCTTTTCAGTGTGTGCATGTCTATAGGGGGTGGGGGGATGTGCCCGCACTCGCCCCCCCCCAGCCTTGATGTGTGAATACTGGGGATTGAATGCTGGGCCTCCCAAATGCTGTTTAGCTGGCTACTAAGCTACATCCATGGCATTTTCCTAGCATATGTAAGGTTCAGGGCTCATACACAACCCTGCAAATGAACAAAAATAGTATTAACAATTTCATATTGTTTCACTGACCTTTGAAGGATAGAAAAGTTATAAATGTGTGGTCTGAGATAGGTATCTTTCCGCATTTCATACAAGTTCAACTTCATGAAACTACAGATAAAGTTCAAGTAACTTTTGTATTCAGAAATTTCCTCTTTCCAGGTTTAAAGAGAAAATTTTATTTTCTAAGTTGCCAGAAAAACTATTGAAAGTCCAAATGATGTGCATGCTTTATTTTACTGTGATGCTCATTGTATTTAATGCTAACCTAATTGATCACATGGCCAAGGGATCCAGAAGAAGCATCTGGTTATTTGAATTTTCAAAGGGCAAAAACAAGTTTTTACATGTAAGGTCTTGTTTTCCTTTTTGGTGATTTTTATTTTAACCTATATTTTCCGGAATCTGAAAGTGCTCTCAGGCTACCTTCTTCTCTGTGTTAATGTAAAATACCTTTTCCATTTATTTAGGTATTGATAAATTTTCTATTTCATGAAATTAAAAGGTGACTATATAGGGTTATGGGGAAAATGTTTAAAACATAATTGAATCAAATAAGTAGTAAGTAAAAAATAAGTATAGGCGTCTTTTGTCATAGAGTCCATGTGTGTATCTGTGTATCTGTTGTTGAGACATACAGAACATCACCCCCACCAAAGCAGGCCACTGAGTTAGAGTATCTTGATGCCACGGGCTACTCCATTAGGCAGACCTAACTCAGGTTGAGAGGTCAACAAAGCAGATTCTGAGGAAAAGAAAAACTTAAGATTTTCCGAGTGACACTTTACACACACACACACACACACACACACACACACACACACACACACACGCATGCACGTGGATGCAAGTAACACACCTCCGTCCAAGGCCCGGAAAATAGTTAAAACAGCACTAAAGGGGGAGAAGAGAAATACAACAGTATTTTAAACTCTACACCAGGCTTAGCTCAGTAGTTCTAATTTTAGTGGCCTGTAGGGTTTTTTTTTCTTTCCTGTTATGACAATAGTTGTCCAATATCCTAAACAAATGTTTCCCCCTCTAATTGTAGATTTGGTTCCAGAACAGAAGGACCAAGTGGAGACAACTTCAGCGGGCACATTTATGCAGGAGCATGTTTCCGGTTGCCATGAGTCCCCCTGTGGGTCTATACATTGATGATCATTATGGTCCTATCCCTATTGTGGAGGTTATTTGGAAGTATCAACCTGTGGCGCCCCAGCCAATCCATCCTCAAATGCTGCCTCTCCCACCCCTGGTTCCTCCACCATTCATGCCACCTAGGGCACCTAGGGCACCTAGGGCACCCCATCCACCTCCATTTCCCTGGCCAAATGTGCCACCTAATGCTCAAATGCCCAATGCAGGTATGGGATATGGGCCCAACCCCAATGGCCAGTTCTAAGGTCCTGAAAACTGAAGTCTACATCAGTTTTCCTGAAGTGTTTCCAATAAGATTCATTCTGTTTATAGACATTGTTAAAAGTTACTTATCAAATACCTGTTAAATGAAATTGTGTGCAAAGTTAATGCCTTATTCTCTATGTAAAGTTATGAGTTAATGTTCAATAAAAGTTTGGTTTAGTAGCACATTGGCTTTGAGAATCATCCTGGGTTAAGGGCATGGGTGGAAATTGCTAAGGGAATGAAATTTAAACAGACTATTGCAGAGGCCTCCTTTTATAAGATGGTATCCCTAGGTTACTCTCAACAGGATTTGTTCATCATGAAATTTTCCAAGAGCCCAAAGCGAGTATACATAGAGTAACACGCGGTCTCTCTGCACACCTCACCCTCTCCATTACTATTTTGCCCAGGTGAAAGAGCACATGCATGTGCCAGACCAGATGATTTGGGGGGTGTTTCAGGGAAAGGAAGCAGTCATTTCTAAGCAGGGAGATGTTGGGGGGGGGAATAGCAGCCAGTCACCTGACCAATGCCCTAATTTTATAAATCAATGTTTTCTCATTTGTGGAGGGTATAGCGTTTGTAGGCATTCTGGCCCTATAGCTCTGCTGTTTGAGAGAAAGGAGAGTTAGCTCATCAAGACTGGAAAGGGAGGGGGCAGAGAGATCTTTCAGGAGGTGAAAGTGCTTGAGACAAGCCTGACTAAGTGAATTTGATCCCTGGAACTCACAGTGGAGAGAAAGAACTGACTCACCAGATTAGTCCTCTGTACTTGACACATGCGCTGTGGCCGATGCATACCAGCACTCAAGGTACATCACACATACATAAATAAATAATCGTTTAAAATATAAAAAAAGACCATAAGCTGGGAGTGGTGGCTCATGCCTTCAATTCCAGTCTCCTGGAAAGTAGAATCAGGCAGTTCTCTGATTTCGAGGCCAGCTTAGTCTATAAAGTGAGTTCCAGTCCAGTTAGTGATACATAGGCAGACCATGCATTTTTTTAAAAGTAAGATAAATATAAAGAATGATAACATGATATTGCACCCTTCCCTTACTCACAGGCAGGAGAGTCTGTTGCTATAGATTTCCCAGCTTAAAAAGCAGAAATTTCACCATGTATATATTCTTTACATTAAACAACCCGGACAGAATCCTAGTTGCTAGAGGTGAAACACTGAAAGGAAATCTGTTGGTCTAATGTTGCTCCAAGCAAAGGATGATGTTTTAGAATAATTCTTGCAAGCCAGCAGTCATGGCTAGAGTAATAAAAAGTGGTTGAGTATGCATGAGGCCATAGGTTCTCTTCCCAGTGCTGAAACTCGGAAACGATCAGAATGCTGTTTCATTTATGCCAGTCTCCCCAGGCAGACAGCAGCCAAAACCAAAACGCAGCATGGAGGAAGGGGACCAGAATCGCAATTTTGAAAGCATTTAACTTTTCAAAGTAAGAGGTTTATATTTGAATAATTGCCGGTTATTTTATGAGCGTGATTGTACTGTGAAGTTATTGTAGTTCCTTCAGATAAAATGTTGTATCTATACCAGAATTTGTAAGATGAAATTGTTGTAGGCCCTTCAGGAAAAAAAAGTGTCAAATGTACACCAGACTTGCCACTCACCGGAGGTAGAGACATCACAAATCACTATTGTGGCATCATGGTATATTCTGGTGTATGACCAGAATTTAGGAGACTCAATTCTAGAAGTCAGAGACCTGCTGAGGCAACATAGTGAGCATAGTGAGACTTCATATCAATGAGAGAGAGGAAAAAGAAAGAAAGGGAAGAGAGAGGCAGCCAGAGAAAGCATGGTAGAAGGGGGCTACTTGCTCAGGAAAACACTGTTTAGTGTTGTAAATTTGTATTACATTTTATTTATTTATTCGTTCATTTATTTTTCTCTCTCACACACATCATGTACATACACACATACACATGCGTGCACACACATGCATGCTCCCTCTCTCTCTCTCTTTCTCTCTCTTTCCTTCTCTTTCTCTCTCACACAAGCACACTCAGTGGAGGTCAGAGGAGAAGTTGGGGAAATCAGCTCTCTCCTTTCACTATCTGGGACCGTCATCTGCAGAGCCATCTCACCCTACCAAACCAGTTTTCGTGACTCACCCAATACTTTTCATTCCTTTTTCCCATCCACAACTGTGGATTTCAAACACCACCAAAAGCAGTTGTCTATCTAATGTGATTCTTTTACAGCAAGGACAGCATCACTGCCCCATGGGCAGCTTAGAGGAAGGAACATTCAGGAATGCATTCCCATGTATGCCCAATCTTGTCTTTTCCAGGTGATTTTGAAATCCAGTAATTCTAACTTCTTGTTGCTTCCCCTCTGAACTATGGGATTTTTGTACAAAGAAAAGTTTCAGGAACCTTTCATGCCTTGATACCTTTAGGCTCAAAAGTCAAACATTATCCAACAAAAAATCTCACACTTGGCTGAAGAGATGGCTCAGAGGTTAAAAGTACCGGCTGCTCTTCCAGAGGACCCAGGATTAAATACCAGGACCCATGTGGCAACCCACAATTATCTGTAACTATAATCCCAGGGAATTGTACACCCTCTTCCGACCTCTGAAAGCACCAAGGACATACCTGGTGCAAAGACATACATGCAGGTAAGACATCCATACACATAAAAAGAAATTTAAAAAATTGATTTCCCATAATTGACTCTCCTATTGGGCCTGACATACACAAACAAAAAAGTTATTTCTTCTCTTGGTAACTTGGTAGGTGGGAAAGTAAAACTGTGAAAACTCTTTCACATAATGTATGAGGGCTTCCAGAGACCTGGACACTATTTTTAAAAATCATACAGATTTCAGCAAATTACTGTTCTCTTCAGTATTTAGAGTACTCTTCAGTAGTAGTAGTAGTAGTAGTAGTAGTAGTAGTAGTAGTAGTGTGTGCCTGTGTGTGTCTGTGTGTGTGTGTGTCTATGTGTGTGTCTGTGTGTGTGTGTATATATATGTGTGCGTGCGCGCGCAAGCGAGCACCCGTACTCATGCGTGTCACCGCACATTTAGAAAGGTTAAAGGAAAACTTGCAGGAGATGGTTCTCTCTTTCCACCATGTGGAGCTCAGGGCATCATATTTGGCATCAAGTGCCTTTATTTGCTGAGTCATCTCACTGGCCTAAAACTAGTTTTTTGTTGTTTTTATTTTTAAACAATCTTTTTTTATTTTACGTACCAATCCCGGTTCCCTCTCCTTCCCTTCCTCCAGCTCCCAGTACCTTCTCCCAACCATCCTGCATGCACCTGGAGGTGAGTTTCTGAGTTACTCCCTTGGCACATCCCCAGCACCACCCCCACCCACTGAAGGCCCAGAGACCTGGCAGCAGCCTCCCCTTATCCCCAGCCATCCCCCATGACCTCAGCGACCCGGGCTCAAGACTGGCCCCACCTGCACCTGGAGGAGGTGAGCGGCTGGCCTCCCAGCCCTGCTCTGTAGGCCCTAGCTTCCCCTCCCTCCACATCGCACATCTCAATTGATCTCCACCCCCACCCACCAAAGCTCAAACTAGATTTTAACTGAGAGATGTGCCAGGCAAGGTAGCACAGTACTGTAATCCCAGCATCCGGTAAACAGAGGCAGTTGTAGCCCAGGTTTGAAAGCAGCCTGTTCTACATAGTGAGTTTCAGGCCAGCCAGCGACTTAGGAGACACTTTTTTTCCCCTAAAAGATGGGTTGGGAAAAGGTATTCTAAAATAATCTCATATAAAATATTCTTCTTAAAGTGCATTTCAAATTTCCATAAGGCACAGAGCAGAGATATTAATTATTTAGAAGCTAACCATCTTATAGTTATCAGTACCAGGTGATTTTCAGGCGTTAGTTTGGACTGAAAAGTTGCAAAGCCGACCTCAGGAGAAGTGCAGAGACTTGATAATTCTACTACCGGCCTGAAATCCTGGATATGTTCTTGTCCTCTAAAAGTGTTTTGCACTGAAGCATACAGGGTGGAAAACTCTCAACAACAGTTAATTGTCATCTTCAAATTATTCAGATAGAAGGAAGGTAGGAAGTATTTGGGTAGGAATAACAAGCTTTTACTTATTAAAATTAAATGTATGTTACCTGGAAAATGTTTCCAAACCGAAGTAATCAGAACTTTGAAGATCCAAACCTGAAAGTGACTGAGAATCAACATCTTAAGCCATTATTTGAACTACAAGTATTTAGGAAAGAGGACACACACACACACACACACACACACACACACACACACACACGCACGCACCATGAATGAATGTTAAAAAGAAGAAAAGTGAAGTACCTCCCTTGAAATACATGGGAAGATTATTGTTTAAACCAGGAGGGAAGCCGGCAGGGGAATCTCTGTGAGCTTGAGGCCAGCCTGGTCTACAGAGTGAGTTCCAGGACAGGCTCCAAAGCTACAGAGAAACCCTGTCTTGAAAGAAAAAAAAACAGGAGGGAAATTACTATTAATTATATATACAAAAAACCGAGAGTTCTGCTCAGACCACCGGAGAGGAAAGATATAAGCTGGCCTGCTGGAAAAGCTGTCCCTATTTCAGTGCTGTGGAGTTCTATCCAGAGTGCTGAGGAGTTCTGTCCAGAGAATGCTGAGGAGTCCCATCCAGAGAGGAAGAGATGGGCAGGCGCCAATGCAAGAATTTCTCCAACAACCTGAAAGGCAATATGACATCACCAGAATCCAGGGATCATGAAACTAGAAGAATTGAACACCCTACTCCAGAAGAAATAGAAGAAATCAACCTTAAGCGGAACTTTATGAAAATAATAGAGGAACTTAAACAGGAGGTGAAAATCTGTGGTAAATAAATGAAAGAGAAGTACAGCAAAAATATTGAAGAAATGGAAGAGACATATAACAAAATGTTTGAAGAAATGAGTAAATCCGTAAATGAAACCCTGGGAAACCAAGAAAAAACAATCAAACAGGTAACGGAAACAGTTCAAGATTTGAAAACTGAAATGGAGGCAATGAAGAAAACACAAACCAAATGCCAGCTGGCTATGGAAAATCTAAGTAAACAAACAGAGACTTCAGAAACAAGCATAACCAATAGAATACAAGAGATAGAAGAACGAATCTCAGACTCTGAAGACACCATAGAGAAAATAAACGCTCTGACCAAAGAAAATAGCAAATCCAACAAATTCTCATCACAAAACATTCAGGAAATGTGGGACACAATAAAAAAAAACAAATCTAAGAATAATAGGGATAGAAGAAGGAGAATAATTGCAGATCAAAGGCCCAGAAAATATATTCAACAAAATTAAAGGAGAAAATTTCCCCAACCTAAAGAACGATATCCCTATGAAGGTTCAAGAAGCATACAGAACACCGAATAGACTGGATCAAAAAAAAAAAACATCCCCTCGCCATATAATAATCAAAACACAAAACATTCAGATTAAAGAAAGAATATTAAGAGCTGCAAAGGAAAAAGGTCAAGTAACTTATGAAGGTAAACCTATCAGACTTACACAGAACTTCTCTATGCAAACCAGAATGAATGCCAGAAGGTCCTGGATAGAGGTACTGCAGAAACTAAGAGACCATGGATGCAAGCCCAGACTACTATACCCAGCCAAGCTATCATTCACTATCAACGGAGAAAACAAAATATTCCAGGATAAAAACAAATTTAAACAATACGTAGCCACAAATCCAGCCTTACAGAAAGTAATAGTAGGAAAATCACAACCCAAGGAATCCAACATTGCCAATACTGCCTACAATAACTCAGACATCTAGCGACCCTTCACAACCACAACTCAAAGAAGGGAAACAAACACACTCTACTACCCCCACCCCCCCAAAAGAAAGAAAAAGAAAATAACCGGAGTCAACAACCACTGGTCATTAGTATCACTTAATATCAATGGACTCAATTCACTGGAGAACTACCAGAACATCCAGGAAGAGCTAATACCTATACTCCTTAATGTATTTCACAATATAGAAACAGAAGAGTCATTGTCAAACTCCTTTTATGAACCTACAGTTACTCTGATATCAAAACCACACAAAGACACAACCAAGAAAGAGAATTACAGGCCAATCTCACTCATGAACATCGACGCGAAAATTCTCAATAAAATACTGGCAAACCGAATCCAAGAACACATTAGAAAAATTATCCATTATGATCAAGTAGGCTTCATCCCAGCGATGCAGGGCTGGTTCAACATACGCAAATCTATCAATGTAATCCATCATATAAATAAACTGAAAGAAAAAAACCATATGATCATTTCATTGGATGCTGAAAAAGCATTTGACAAAATTCAACACCCCTTTATGATAAAGGTGTTGGAGTGATTGGGGATACAAGGATCATACCTAAATATAATAAAAGCTATTTACAGCAAGCTGACAGCCAACATCAAATTGAATGGAGAGAAACTCAAAGCCATTTCACTAAAATCAGGAACACGACAAGGCTGTCCACTCTCTCCATACCTCTTCAATATAGTGCTTGAAGTTCTAGCAATAGCAATAAGACAACATAAGGGGATCAAGGGGATTTGAATTGGAAAGGATGAAGTTAAACTTCCGTTATTTGCAGACGATATGATAGTGTACATAAGCGACCCCAAAAACTCTACCAAAGAACTCCTACAGCTGATAAACACCTTTAGTAATGTGGCAGGATACAAGATCAACTCCAAAAAATCAGTGGCCCTCCTATACACAAAGGATAAAGAAGCAGAGAGGGAAATCAGAGAAACATCACCTTTCACGATAGCCACAAATAGCATAAAATATCTTGGGGTAACTCTAACCAAGGAAGTGAAAGACCTATTTGACAAGAACTTTAAGTCTTTGAAGAAAGAAATTGAGGAGGATACCAGAAAATGGAAAGATCTCCCTTGCTCTTGGATTGGGAGGATCAACATAGTAAAAATGGCAATTTTACCAAAAGCAATCTATAGATTCAATGCAATCCCCATCAAAATCCCATCAAACTTCTTCACAGACCTTGAGAGAACAATAATCTCTGGCGATGGATGGAGATAGAGACAGAGACACACATTGGAACACTGGACTTAACTCCCTATGTCCAAATGAGAAGCAGATGGAGGGAGAACGTGAGCAAGGAAGGCAGGGTCAGAGGGAACCCTCATTGGATGATGGATGGAAATAGAAACGGAGACCCACATAGGAGCACTGGACTGAGCCCCCAAGGTCCAAATGAGGAGCAGAAGGAGGGAGAACATGAAGAAGGATGTCAGGACCGCGAGTAGTGCGTTCACCCACTGATACATGGGGACTGATCTAATGAGAGCTCACCAAGGCCAGCTGGACTGGGACTGAATGAGAATGTGATCAAACTGGAGTCTCTGAATGTGGCTGACATGGGAGCTGACTGAGAAGCCATTGTCAATGGCACTGGGTCTTGCTTTGTCTGCATGTACTGGCTTTTTGGGATCCTAGTCTGTTTGGATGCTCACCTTCCTAGACCTGGAGGGAGGGGGGAGGACCTTGAACTTCCCACAGGGCAGGAAACCCTGACTGCTCTTAGGACTGGAGAGGGAGGAGGAGAGGGAGTGCGGGGAATGCGAGGGTATTGGGAGGAGGGGAGAAAGTGGATATTTTTAAAAATAAATAAGTAAAAAAAAAACCCAGAGGAACAGACCTTATTTTGAATTGTTTTCAATCAACAGACATTTCCCTTATGCTGTAATCATGTAGCGTTGTGCCTAGTACTGGGAATGCTGCTATGGGCACAAGTGGCTCTGCTGGGGAGTTTTATCCAATGACTTAGGTCAGCTTTTATTACTTTCACAGTTGTTGAAGACTTCAAGGTAAAGAACACTGTCTATACAGAGTCTTTAACTGTGCTTCCTGATGTGAGAATCCAGGTTGGTCTCATTTTAATTGCTGTAGCCCAGGGCCTCCCACTGATACAAGAGGAAAAGTTGGTACAAACTGGCCCACACAGTTTGGCCAGGCGTTCTCAAACCTTGAATGGACAAATGCTCGGGAGGAAATTGCTATCTCGATACAAATCTCATCATAAACCCCCTTTCTGGGAAAACAGTGCAAGAGATTTCAGGAGGCAGGATTTATTTGCACCTTCCGTACTGTCCTTCTCAATTTTTCAAGGCAAGCCCTCAGCCCAGCATCTCCTTCTTAGCAAATGTATTCTCACTTGCTTTCACATTCTCACTTGCTTTCGAGGCGCCTTCACACAAGAGTACCTTAATTTCTCATGTGAGACCGACAGATGGCCCAAGTCTCTTAGGAAAAGGTTGAGAACAGGATTCCAGCCCTATTCTTCCAAGAATTGTACTTTTTTCTGCTGGGAGACACCTGATTTAAAGGAAGGAACTGCAGGGACTTTCAGTCACCCAGCACCCTTCATTTTACACAGGAGGGAGCCCGGGTTTGGGACAGTGCGACGACCTGTCTAAGATGGCATGCAGAGTTCTCTCAGGAAAAGGCAAGCCTCTGTGTGATTCTGTTGCTCCCCTGGAGCCAAATACTGCCCAGTGAGGAGCAGTACACCACAGCCCAGTTATAACTCCTTAGTGTTTATCCCCCTCCATCTGCCCAGAATACTTTCTTTTCTTCTTTTTTTTTCTTTGATTTTTATGAGCTCTACATTTTTCTCTGCTCCCCTCCCTGCCTCTTCCCTCACCCCTTCATCCCTCCCCCAAGGTCCCTATGCTCCCAATTTACTCAGGAGTTCTTGTCTTTTTCCACTTCCCATGTATTAGATCTCTATATGTCTCTCTTAGGGTTATCATTGTTGCCTAGGTTCTCCAGGATTGTGATTTGTGGGCTGGTTTTCTTTGCTTTATGTTTAAAAACCACCTATAAGTAAGCACATGTGATAGTTGTCTTTCTGTATTGGAGTTACCTCAGTCAAAATGATGTTTTCTAGCTCCATCCAGGCAGAATGCTTTCTTTTTTAATATTTATTTATTTATTTATTATGTATACAGTATTCTGAGGGCACCAGACCTCATTACAGAGGGTAATGAGCCACAATGTAGTCGCCGGGAATTGAACTCAGGACCTTTGGAAGAGCAGGCAATGATCTTAACCACTGAGCCATCTGTCCAGCCCCAGAATGCTTTCTTTAAAGAGACTGGAATCTCCTCCCCAAGATTAGGTACTGGGCCACTTTATCTCTAAGAAAAGTAAGCAGTTTCTCCTGAAGACATGCAGTATGGTGTCCATTCTCCACTTCTGAACAGCAGGGCCTTGAGAGAGTGATACAATTTGGACCCTCCTCACAAAAGGCTGAGTGTGCTTCCCCTTACTTCTCCCAATCCCTTGGAAAGCTGTGTCTCTCAAGTGGCACCACAACACGTAAGCAGGAGCCAGGTCTGGGCTTGTGCCGAATTAACGTTCTTGTAAAGTGGGCGAATAGTTTGGAAACTGTCATTATACAATTTGCAATCATGTTGAAATATGGTTATTTATGCTTTGTCTTGATCAGTGCGCATAGGTCTGTAGGGCTTCCCACGCAAAGCATAGATCTTAAGGAGACTAGAGTCCCGACATGGGCATGCAAATATTTTTAGACTCTAGGAATACGAAAAGACTCCTGAAACATACTCTGTTGTGCTTCGCAGACAAAGAGACACAAGTGATTGAAGAGGCGGCATACAGACAAGGGTAGCATGATTGTTATAGCTGGACCCTCCAGAAACATAGTCGACACAGAAAACTAGGGCCTCTGAAGAATGCACTGTTCCAATATAATTTTCCATTTCAGGACTAAGCCATTAGGGTTAAGAACACTGGCTGCTCGGCCAGAAGACCCAGGCTTGATTCCCAGCACCCACATACCAGCTTACAACTGTCTGTAACTCCAATTCTAGGGGACCCAACACCAATGTACATTTTTAAAAAAGGAATAAAAGTCAACAAAATAATGTAATATCCGAAAAATATACAGTATCAGTACTGAAATTCTTTGCCTCTTTCTTTCCCTCCAATGATGGGTGCACAATCTCTGCAGTTAGGGGCACATCTCATCATGCCCTGGGTACTTTTAGAATAATCTCATCACACAGTTGTTAGTACGGGACTATCATTTTGTTCCCTGACACCACAAAAAAAAATGAGAACGGGGGGGAGGGGGAGTAATGGGATACATGTGACATGAAAGCAAGAGAGAGAGAGAGAGAGAGAGAGAGAGAGAGAGAGAGAGAGAGAGAGAGAGACTACCTGGGGAAAAGGAAGGGAATGAGCTAGAAGGAGCAGTGGGTTTGAGGAGGGCAGGAGGGGCTGAGAAGAAGTAGAACAAAGTATAATATGCTACATATGGATGAAACTTCCATCACAACACTCATTACTTTATATAATCATTTAAAATTAATTTTAAAAAATTATAAACATTACCCTGGTGCTTAACTGCCTTTTGGGAACGTGTTCCCCATGCTGTATGACCTCACCCAGTCTTGACTGAAGGGGAAGAGCTCAGTCCTGCCTCAACTTAATGTGCCATGCTTTGTGCAAGCCCATGGCAGGCCTGCCGCTTTCTGAATGGACATGGAGGAGGAATGGATGTGGACAGGGGTGGATGGGAGTCCCGGGAGGGAGGGAAGTAAAACTGTGGTCAGTTTGTAAAATAAATGAAAAAATGCTAATTAAATTAAATTTTTTTTAAAAAATTAAAAAGTATAAACATGTTCAAAGAAAGAAGTTCCTGAAGAATAAATATCTAAAAATTCCGTAAGGGTGTTAAGAATCATTTACTAAAATAGACATTTGGCTCACACCTATAATCCAGCACTCAGGACAGTGAGGCAAATGAGTTCAGGGACAGCCTGAGCTACATACTAATTCCATGCCAGTCCAACTACAGAGTAAGACACAGGACAAATAAACACACAAAAGAGGTAATTTATTGAGAGGTCATTTCTTTGGTCCCTAAAATCACCTGCTTCTTATATTCCAAACAAATGTGACAGAAATTGGGGATGGCAATAGCACTCGAGAAGCAGTTAATAAAATGGAAACACAGTCAGCCTGCATTGCAAGTTATAATCACTTCCCCGGAGCCTTTATGTTTGTAAACTGCCCCAAGCCTTTACAGTCTCAGTTTCTGTCAATACGAGGAAAGTTGCCAGATACAGCGGGTTGTCCCTGTAATCCCAGCATCTGAGAGACTGAGTTAGGAAGGCCCTGTCCATGGGGCCCACCTGAGCTATACAGTGAGTTCCAGGCCAGCCAGGCCTAGTGTGAAACTGTCTGAAAAGAAAAGATGGAATATTACTCTTTAAAAAATAAGAACAATATAAAGCAAAGCTTTAATTTTAAGATGACTCTCAAGAAACAAGTCAGATTCAAAGCTAGGCTGGTGCCTGTGGCTGAATCTATCTCATGCAAACTTCTGAAGTTTCTGAGCTACTGAGGAGCAATGGGGAAGCTCTCAAAACTCAGTGAAACTACCAAATGAACAGGCAAAAAATATCCACAAAAAAAAAAACACTTGGTCGTCTTAACTAGAAGAGAAAGTACTTTATTAAAATCTAACTGCCAAGCCACAGTTCCTCATCAGGCCTTTTGACTTGGGCGGGCAGAAATCAACCAGCGGCCCCACCCCACCCTCCACTCCCCCACCCCCACTCCGTGCGCTGCGCGCACCTCTGGTCAGCATCATTATTGTGAGAGAATACAGGGTGGGGCTTGGGAGAAAGAGGCAGAATGGTTCATGACCTGGGGAGAGGGGCAGATCTTAGCGGGTAACACTGGTAAGGAACCAGCTGATGTGGATGGCCTGCTTGCTACCCAGGTCTATGATGATGTCCAGGTACGAATGTGACACCATAGGGGTCGTGCCGATCTGAGAGGCCTGTACTGCCACCAGGGACCAAGTGGTGTCCGGGCCTGAAATACTGCCAAGGATCTTGTCTGAGTCCATGGTCCAATCACAGGCAGAGTCTGTGTCGACAGCCTTGGCCATGTTGTCACCTAGGGCCCCTCGGATGTCAGGGGTCTGGACGACCACCTAGAACTGTGCTAATATCCCATGTCTCTGCCGGAGGCACACAGAGCTGAGGGGCCTGCACTACCACCCAGGGCCATGGCATCGTCTGGGCTTGGGCTGCTGCCAAAGATGTCCAGGTCTGTGGCGTGTGGAATCTGCGATCTTTGTTGAAGTTTGTAGCTCCTATCCCAGGGCAGTAAGGACAGAGCTATACAGAATGGCCCCGCCCCGCCCCTCACCGGCTGCAGCACTAGGGAGAACTGGTCTTGCCCCTCACCAACTGCCACACCTACTGTAGGCTTGGAAAAGCTGCTCCCAGGGTCACAAGAATGGGGGAGCTGACCCTGTTCTTCACTGGCTACAGCACTCCGGAGAACAGGTCTCTCAACTCATGCACCCGGGCATCACAGGAGAGCAGACCCTGCTGGAAGTGGGGCTAGGTGATCCAGAACCTGTGTGGGGGACCTGAGGCCACCCCTCATCTACTGACCTTCCCTCCTCACTCCCTCTCCCCTCCCTGCCTGTAGCAGTAACAGAGCCGACCCGGAGATTGGAGATCCTGAGATTGGGAGAGCTGGAGAGGGGGCCTTACACTTTATCTGTGCAGCACAGCAGGGCTCACCCTCATTATGGGCTGGAATGTAGGTAAGATGGCCCTGAGGGCAGGAGAGCAGGAGAGCTGACATACCCCCACTCCTATGCTCCCTACAGCAATCAGGAGAAAAGGCTCTGTTCCTTGCCTGGGGAAATGGGAGAGCTGGCCCTGGAGGGGTGAGTGCAGGTCAGCAGGACCAGGGGCAGGAGAGCAGGAGAACTGGTTCTGTTCCTTGCTGCCGGCCTCATTGGGTGAGCTAGCCAGCACAGTGCTGGAGAGCTCGCCCTGGTGGTGGTGATGAGGGAGAGCTGGCGGGCTGACCAACACAGCCACTACCCAGTCCCAGATCCGGGGATATGAGTTAGCCCACCCCAGTATCCACCTTATCCATAAACCGCAGGAGCATGTGAAGGGGCTGGACCTACAGATCCAAAGCTGCAGGATCTCCATGACACAGGACAACATCAGGATATCAAAGAGGAGCCCCAGTGAGGGCACAGTATCCATAGCGTAACAGAACACTTAAAAAATATATGAACTAAAGGGTGTATTGGGTAATTTACTAGGCCACTCTACAGCTTCCACACCAGGAATTTTCATTCATAGTCTCTCTCTCTCTCTCTCTCTGTGTGTGTGTGTGTGTGTGTGTGTTTGATTTTTTACTTGTTTAAATTTTGTCTTGTTTTTGTGGACGGTTGCAAGGGCAAATGTGAGTGGGTAGGGAGATGAGTGGGATCAGGATGCACGATGTGACATCTACAAAGAATCAATAAAAAACTTTAAAACAATACTCTGATGACGAGGGAAAGAAAAACAGAAATTTAAAATAATTACCCTATAAATGAAAAATGTGTAAGCAAAGATAAATATAACAAGAGGAATAAAAATATAAATATAAAACTTACTCTGCGCTCCCGCGGCCTAGCGAGCAGGCAGGACCTCAACATGCAGAACGAGTTCGTGGACCTGTACGTGCTGCGGAAATGCTCCGCGAGCAACCGCATCATTGGTGCCAAGGACCACGCGTCCATCCAGATGAACGTGGCCAAGGTTGACAGGGTCACAGGTCGGTTTAATGGCCAGTTTAAAACCTACGTTATCTGCGGGGCCATTCGCAGGATGGGCGAGTCAGATGATTCTATTCTCCGATTGGCTAAAGCTGATGGAATTGTCTCCAAGAACTTTTGACCAGAAGAGATCGGGGGAAATCTGTCATAAATAAAAGTGAGGAAAAGTAATATATATATATATATATATATATATATATATATATATATATATATCTTAAAAACACTAAATTTCAATTTTAAAAAGATTTCTAGCTAGTCTCTTTGTTTTGTTTTAAGATAGGGTCCTCATTTTGTAGTCGTAGAATGCAGTTACCCCCACCCCAGTCTCCCAAGTGCTTCAATTACAGGTATGTGCCAACATTCCCAGCTTCAAATTCTACTGAACTTTTTTCTCTTTTTTGAGACAGGGCCTCTATTTAGCTCAGGTTTACCCACACCTCACTGAGTAACCCAGGCTGGTTTTGAACTTGAAGTTACTTTCCAGCCTCAGCTTTCCAAGTGCTGGGATTACTGGAATATACACTACCATGCCTGATTCAAATTCCATTATTGATTTTTTTTAAAAAAAAAACCTTAATATTATAGGAGTGGATTACAAATTTCTTTCAGTAACTGAAGGACAACTCTGACAAGCAGTTACTTACATATTAGCAATGCTGGGATGAATTGATTATAACTTTGTTATGAGATCTGCATCTCTCTGACTAGCTTGTTCTGTGTCAGTATTTGATAACCTCCCTTATGTACGCTGCAAAATAAAGCCATCGCCAGACATAGAGCATATGTTCTCCAGAACTGTGAACTAAATACACCTCTATTCTTTTTTTTTCAGGCTTTTAAAAAAAGTTTTTATTTATTTATTATGTACACTGTGTTCCACTGGCATGTATGTCTGCTTGCCAGAAGAGGGCACCAGATATCATTGATGGAAACTGAACTCAGGACCTCTGAAAAAGCAGCCAGTGCTCTTAACCTTCCGAGTCATCTCTACAGCCCCTACACCTAGATTCTTATTGGATTATTCTGTAGATGTTCTGTTACAGCAACAGAAAATGAACTACAACACAAGAAGACCTCACACCTTCTCTGCCCCTGCTTCTGTATAAAACTATGATTCAACGCTGGGGACATAGCTGTTCTGGTACAGTGCTTGCCTAACATTAGGCAAATGCCGTATAAACTGAACTTGGTGGTGCAGGTCTGTAATCCTAGCACTTAGGAAGCAGAGCCAGGAGGATGAGAAATTCAAGGTCATTCTCAGCTACATAGCAAGTTGGAGACCAGTCTGAGAAACATGAGACCTTTGGTAAAACTGAGCAATTAAGACATAAACAAACTCTTTGATTTGAGGCATCCTTCCTTTTCAGTTTCTGTCTAGACAAGTTAGGATAAATCTGGCTGATGGAGACATATGAAACCTCCAGCGAAAGGGCCATGTCGTGGACGTCCTCTCCAAGAGCAGTTATGCTGCAGTCTGCTTTCTCAGCCTGCACCTTCTTGACTCAGTCTCTGAAGGCGGGTCAGCCTCTTGCCTGTTCTGGACTCATCTTGCTGTCTCAGCGGCACCGTTATATGTAGAAAACCATGCACAACACTGTGTGCAGAATTAAAAGCATTGCAGTAAAAACTAACTGCATGCAATGAAAACATAGGGTGGCAAATTGGCCTAAATTATCAGTGTTTGTGTCTATATTAATTTGCTTCATACAGTCAGTGATCAGTTGAAAGAACAACATAATGTATGACAGGTCCTGAATGGCAGCGCTTGCTGTGAGTAATTTAAATTAAGCACTATCATCGTTTATGGTTTTATGTTATTTTGAATGAACATAAAAGGGCCTCCCAGTTGTAAGCTGATGCTAATAACTTTAGTTCAGTAACTTCTCAATTTGTACTTCTCTGAGTTGTGTCTTAGTCATTATAGTGTCTTGGGTAGCAAAATATTTAAATAATTTTTTAAATAATTTACTTATCTTTTCTTTACTCACTTCATCAAGTTCAGCAGCTATAAATGATAGAGACTTTGAAAAAGAGCTGTCATAAGTGAAAGGGGAAGATGAGCTAAGAGATCAATAGAACCAAAAAAAAATCACAAGTACCTGATTTCAGAAGGCAGTTTGATTATGTCTTATTGCTATTTATAACTATCACCGCATGTCTTAGAATACTGACCTTGACATGTTGAGGGACGCGGGTCAAAAAAGCCCAGGCTAACTACAAGATATTCCAATTCTTACCTCAGCCTGGCATCAAGTCTGGCTTATTTCACTTTGAGAGAGTCTTTTCCTCTTCCTCCTCTTCTTCCTTATTTTTTTTTGAATCAAGATCTCACTATGTAAGCCTGGCCTTTAACTCACAAAATCTTCATTCCTTTGCCTCCTGAATGCTGGGATTAAAGGTATTCACCATTTCTGGTCCTTCTTAAAAAATTTTTTTTTGAGGTTGGATATTGCCATACAGGCTTTGCGTTTTTCCAGAACACACGATATAGATCACACTGCTCTTGAACTTTCAGTGATCCCCTGCTTCTGACTCGCAAATGTTAGGATTGTGGGTTTGCGCCTGACCTCTTCTTTCTGTGTCATTTATCTCTAACCAGATTGCTAGCTTATTTCCACTGCACCATATACTTGCCCTTCTCCTCACGCCAACATTGATCGCTGTCAAGTAATCTTAACATATTAGAAATTCTTCTTTAATTAATCAATTAATTCCAATTAACAAATTAGAAATTATCCCTCCTCTTTCATAGCTTATAATTTAATATAATTTAGTAAAACATGTTTGATTCCCAGGACCTTTATGCACAGCCTACAAATGCTTTACCACTGAACGCCATACCCTGCACTCAATCTCTAAGCTTTTTATCATCATGACCCATTTGTTTTGTCTCTGATTCAAGCAAAGGCCATGATTTAGTATGCACCCAGTGGAGCAAAACAGTGCAATGAAAAACTGAAGTGAACCATGTATGTAAAATTCACTAGTAATCACAACTTTGAAAAAAAGATAAAATTAAACAGCTCTATATTTTAATTACTATCAAATAGTGAAATCTTTTTACTTTTAAAATTATGTTTTGTCTGCATTTATGTCTGTTTACCACATTAATGCCTGGTGCCCACGGAGGCTAGAAGAAGGGGTCAGATCCCCTGGAACTGTAGTTATAGATGGCTCTGAGCCATCATATAGGTGCTGGCACCTCAAACTAGGTCTTCTGCAAGAGCAGTCAGTGCTTTTAACCGCTGAGACATTTCACCAGTCACTCAAAATACTACTGAGATTTTGTATTCTTTCATAAAATGTCTCTGAAACCAGGTGTATCCTTTGAGTTGACAGTACATATCAATTAGGACTAGTCACATTCCAAGTATCCAGTAGTCTCATTTTCCTAGTGGTTACGACATTAGATGATAAAATCTAGAAAAGAGTCTTATGCTGGAGTTCAAATATCAACGCTAGCTTAGAGCTGTGTGATCTGTACTAATAGCTTAACCACCCTGTGCCTAATATATCTGTAAGATATAGGAACAACAGTACCAACGACATAGGGTAGGTATAGTGAAGATTAAATGGAAAATTGTAAGAAGAGTGCTTGTTCATGAAGTCCAGCTCATAGGAAATGAGCCACTATTTTTAGCATATTCTTTGCAGCTACTGAAATATCTAGATCATTAATTAATGCATGAACTGAAATCGCAGAATTCTTCAAATAGTGAATGCTTAAAGACTGTTGCTGCAGGAGCACAGTGGCGTACACATGCAATCACAACAGTCAGGATGTTGAAGCAGGAGGGCTGTGTGTTCCAAGCCCACCTGGGTTACAAAAATGTGATCTTGTTGGCTAAGGCAGGGGACTTGCCTGAGCACAGGAATGCAAAGGCCAGCCTAGATAACACAGTGAGATCCCATCTCAAGGAAAAAAAAGGGAAATAAACTTTTTTTAAAACTGGTCCCAGTGGAAATACGTGCTAGCACTCACAGATGACCAAGCTTGGCCCCAAACTGTGAACATTGGAGTTTTGAAAATTATAATTGTCTGGGCCCTTTGGCCAACAATTCTGTTGTTCTGATGTACTAAGTAGTATGGGTGGGGCTTGGACACTGTTTCATCTCAAATCTCTCCAGGCGATGCTGCTACACAGCCCAAATTGGGAGCCACAGCACGCGTTCTAATAGGTCTTAATAATAAAAGCTTAGAGCCAAATAATAGGGAGCCATTGATCCAGCCATATTATTTTAAACAGTGGCTAACTTTCTTTTTATTTATTTCAAGACAAGTTCTGTGCAGCCCTGGCTTTCCTGGAACTAGATCTATAGACCAGGCTAGTTTAAGATTCAGAAATTTGTCTGGCCCTGCCTCTCATGTTCTGGGACTAAAGAAATGTGACACTATGTGTAACATGACGACCAGCTTGTTGGGGTTTCTGTCCCGCCTAGTACCCCACAGCCGGCAAGTCCCAGAGAAAATCAATCACACAGAGATCTCTATAAGTCATAAAGCTGATTGGCCCATTAGGTCAGGCTTCTTATTAGTCCTTGTAACTTATATTAATCCATTATCATTATCTATGTTAGCCACATGGCTCAGTACCTTTCTCAGCATGACAGCTCACATGTTGCCTCTTCGGTGATCTGGGCAGGAGTGGCGGAGGGAGCTTCCTGCGTCCCAGAATACTCCCAGTCTCTTTGCTCCACCCCTACTTCCTGTCTGACTTTCCCGCCTATACTGCCTGCCTGGCCAATCAGCGTTTTATTAAAATATGATTGACAGAATACAGACAATTCCCCCACACCAACTATGCCCAGCCTTGAGCCATTATTCTTAGAGACTACCCAGATCAGGCATGAGACACTTGCCAAAGGAGCAGATTTCTGGGTTATGTGGCAAGAAAGAGTCAAAAGTATGTTGAGGTGGGGAGATTGCTGGGGGAATAGTTCAGTTGATAGAGTGCTTACTGCCCAAGTACGAAGACCTGAGTTCAATTGCCAGTATTAAAGATGCCAGGAATGGTGGTACATGCCTGTAATCCCAGGGCTTTGGAGATAGAAACGGGAGGATACCTTGGGCTTTCTGGCTAGCCAACCTAACGAAATCAATCTGTTTCAGGTTCAATAAGAGACTCTGTGCCGAAAAAAAGTTGGGGGTCAGTTGAGAAGACACTGGTGCTGCCTTATGGTCTCACAGGCACGTGCATATTTGCTGAATGCATATACACCCACATGCACATACTTGAACACATGCACATAAATGCACACACACGCACAATTAGCTGGGAATTTGGATCACAGGGAGTCTATTTTGAAGACATTCTTCGGATGATGTTGCCTTCCTAGCATTCTCCCTACCCCTTCATCTAAATACACATCTTTCAAGCTATTATGTAATGTAAAACATTAACCAGCCCAGCTACACATATTTAGTTAGGGAGTGATTCACTGTCTTTGGTCTCTGGACAAAAATTAAGACTCTTCCAAGACTGGGGATATAACTCAATTGTAGAGTGCCAGCCTAGCACATTCAAATCTCTAGATTTGATCCCTAGCCCTGTACGTGGGAAATCCTTTCCCTGTTCACTGAATCCTGCCACCTCCACTGGACCTCCCTGCAATGGCTACTCCATGGTTGAAACGTAAACTCCTATGGCAAGCCCTGGTTTTGGCATATCACCCATCCCACAGCAGCAGGAGGGCTTCCCAGAGAAGTGGGCATCAGACACAGACCTTAAGGGATAGGGAAGCATTTTTCAGGCAGGGGTGGTAACAAGAATATAAGTAATTATTGCGAGGTCAAAGCACAGACTCCAGGATGAGAGAATCAGACTTTGGTCTGATCCCACACTCTAGTCTCACCCGTGAGCTCACCACTCATTTCACGTCAGCATCCCTCCAGCTTTTTCTGCCTTAAAAAGTTACTTCATAGCTACTGAGTTAAGAGCCTCTGTTCCCTTCATCATGGTCAAGAAAAGCCAGTGTAGGACCAATAACAATTCCTCCCCTCCTCCAGGCACCTTCTGCTTGGGCAGTTGTCTAGTGGCAGCCATTTGATTACTTTCCTTCCAGTCCTCTGCCCTGACAGACTTTTCAAAGGTCTTCTTTACAACTGCCGAGTTGTTAGAAATCATTATCCTCACCAGTGTGTGCCCAGTTTGGTGTGCTTAGTTGAAGATGGTTTATCCAACTCCCAGGTCCCAGTGTAAAAGAAACACACAAACTCAGCTATAAAATCTCAGTTCAGCTGCTGCCAAGTCATCTACATGATCTTAAATCAGTGATTTTCCATGTAGTGTGAGGAAGACAAGCATGAGAGTCACCTGGAGGAAAGTATAAAATACAGATTCCTAGGCCCTATAGATCAAAATCTCCAGGTATGGAGCTCAGCAATCTGAATCTTTTCCCCCTCAGATGCCAATTTACTTAGCTATGAATGGGTAATGAGAACATTGCAGAGTCTATAGAAAATGGAATACAGCAGTGCCAATGAGAAATTTTAAACATGTCCTCTGTTTTGCTTATTAGCATATTGTTCCCCTTCAGGTATGAAAGACAGAGCCCAGATACTTACAGAAGTGCTGTATTAAGAATCAATAGAATGGTACATTTTTTTCCTGGAGGTTTTCCAATTTTTAAACAGAAATTCTAGGAAATAAATTTTTAATGTGTAAATGGCCTATTTATAGAATTTCAGTCCCATGTCAGACTAACGGAAGCAGAGGGAGCCATTGAGATGGAAGGAAACAGAGAAAGGAAATAAAGGAAAAATGGAATAATTCTGTTGATGTGTCCTGTTAGCAATAAATTTACAAAGGAATTAAATCTTTATGTTGTTCCCTCGGAACAAACCTTGAAAAATATTACCATGCAGTGGGTAGAATTTTTTGTTTAACCTGAAACTCCTGGGCTAAATGGAATCTTGTTCTTGGGAAGAGGACATACCTGTAAAATGTGTGATGGATATGACTATGCTTCCTGGACTCCAGCCGGACCTTGACAAGGACAAAAGTCTAGCTTATCAAATCCAATGGGGGTAGATCTATTTGACAGTCTTGGTGATCCTCCCTTCTTTTGTCTTTGTATTAAGGTAAATCTATTGTTATCAATAATTTTGTTTGAAGGGGAAGGATTTGGGATTTTTAAGAATGAGTGGTTTTGCCTGAAGAACAACACATTTTAACTTGATAAGCCATTTAACTGTGTTAAACAAGAATCTGTAAAGCAACCATTTTGCATTCAGTGTCCTGTTCAGAGATGTCTCTTTGCCTGCCAGGTCCCTTTGTGTAATGATTGTTCTGTCTCTTTAAGAGAAAGCCACGCCCACTCCCTCCCCCACCCGCTGAGGCAGGCTGATCTTCAGTTTCCTGCCTGAGCTCACTCTCTTTCCCATCTTTCTCTGGGAGAGGCAGCTTCTGCTTCTCTCTCCACTTCTCCCCTTCTCCCGCTTCTCTCTCTCTCTCTCTCTCTCTCTCTCTCTCTCTCTCTCTCTCTCTCTCTCTCTCTCTCTATCCCTCTCTGTCCTCTTCTCCCCTTCTCCCTTTCCCCTCCATATACAACCTCACTCTGTATGTCATTCCTATCCATGTCTCTGTCTCTTGCCCACCTGCCGTGTGTCTCCCTGCCCTGGACCAGCCACCAATTTGGGGACCTGCAGCCATCCCTGCCTGGGACTGGCTGCTCTCAGGGCCTGTTGTCTGCTGCCACATGGCCCAGTGCCACCGCTTGGGGACCTACAGCATTTCTGCTGCCTACTGCCACCGGGAATCCTGCAGCATTTTTAATTTTTCTATTACACCTTGGCCAGGAGTAGATGACAGCCTCTTAGTCTTCTCTTGCAGGTCAAAAGCTTGAATTTCTCATCTTCAGTATTCCCCAGTCTTAGGTGACTCGATCGGTCATTCTCCATGGAATTAAGTGCACCCCCGCATAACTATGTGTAGAGGCCAGACATCAACGCCCAGTGTCCTCCCCTCACTATCCACTTTGCTTTTCGAGACAGCGCCTCTTTCACTGGACCTGAACCTCACCTATTCAGCGACACGTCAGTAATATTGGTGTAATAATATTATTAAATAGTAATATAAAAGCACGAGGTAACTATTATGATTGTCATTTGTATGCCACTCTTTCCTCTTCTGTAAAACAAGAATCTCAATATCACCAATGATAATGACACGATTAGAATTTTATCATCAGGCAATAATTCCCATACAAAAACTGAATGAATGAAGAAAAAGAAGAAGAGGAGGAGGAGGAGGAGGAAGAGGAAGTCACAAAATTTAAAGAGCACAATGAGGGTATTTGGAGGAAAGAGGAAAACAATATAATTATATATAAAATAATAATATAAAAGCATGGGGTAAATATTATGATTGGCATCATTTTACAGAAGAAGAAATGGTGTGTCAGGGGGGAAGCGACAGAATCTGAATCCAAATCTGGCAGAATTACATAAACCCTGTCTGTAACCGAAGTTTCCAAAATAAAGCAAAATCCCATTTGTAAATGTATCAGGAGATGATTTCAGCTTAAAAGAGGCAAAGTCAGCCAGGTGTGGTGATGCACACACCCCTCAGAAAAGTGAACATAGGAGAATGGAGTTAAAGGCCTGCCTCTGCTACATCATGAATTTGAGGCCAGCTTGGGCTACATGAGACTCATTTAAAAGATGGGGTGGGGCATAAAATAGGGTTGGTATAGAACACTTTTGGGCACCACAGCATCAAATAAAATGCTGTAATTATATTCTGGACAGATTGTAGGCAACCTGATAGTTTCGAGACACTGGTGAAGTATCACGAATAAAGGTTTGTTGTTATTCATGGTTTTGTTTTGGTTTGATTTGGTTTGTTTTCAGAGATAGGGTTTCTCTCTGTAGCCCTACCTGTCCCAGAACTGGCTCTGGAAACCAGGCTGGCCGCGAACTCACAGAGATATGCCTGCCTCTGCCTCCCAAGTGCTGGGATTAAAGGCAGAGCAACAGCTTTAAGAATGAATTGAACTTGACTTTGAAGCACAGAGCAGCTAGTTTCAGGGCGTACGATGTGACCAGTTACAGAATCTCTCTGAGCCTCTGCTGCTGCATCTACTAAATAGATATGACTGGTTTAACTCTTGACAGCTTGAAGCCATGAAGTTTAAATAAGCTGCCAATGTAGAAGACAAAACATTAGTTTTTTTAACCAGATGGGTAGAGCTCCAAATTTAGCTCAGCCATTTAGTAGCTGTTTGACTGTGGGTGGGTTTTTCCTTTCTGAATCCTGTTTATTTTTTAGGCTTTATCTTAATCATTTGTATGTGTGCATGTCTGTGCGTGGGTATGTATATATGAATGCAGATGTCCTGAGGCCAGAGGTGTCAGATCTTCCTGGAGCTGGAGTTACAGACTGTTGTGAGTCACTTGACATAGGACCTGCACAAGAGCATTCTTGTCTCTCTTACCTACTGAGCTTCTCTCTGGCCCTGAATACTGGTTTCTTTATGATTTGTAAAAATGTGAGAAATTATACAGTTCATTCTCTTGATAAATGATAAAATGGTAGATACTGTACTCTGCACAGCTCCGATGAGAAGCTAAATATTCTTTGTTTTTAAGAATCTTCCATTCAGCTGGCTATGGTGGTGCAGCACTCCCTAGCACCCTGTCTAGAAAAAAACAAAGAAAGAAAGAAAGAAAGAAAGAAAGAAAGAAAGAAAGAAAGAAAGAGAAGAAAAAGAGGAGGAGGAGGGAGGATGGGAGGAAGGGAGGGAGGGAGGGAGGGAGGGAGGGAGGGAGGGAGGGAGGGAGGGAGGGAGGGAAGTGAAGAATCTTACATTCAGATGCAGTGACATATGCCTGAAATTCCAGCACCTAATTGGCTGAAGAAAGAGGATTGATAAAAGTTGGAGTGAAGTGTTACCCTCTCTGAGGAGTGGAGGGGGTCTAGGGTGGGGGTAAGGTGGGTGGCATGGAAGGAGGGGGAGGGAGTGGGAACTGAGATAGGTATGTAAAATGAGAAAAGCTTGTTTAAAATTAAGTTTAATAAAAAAAAGTTTGAGTCTAACCTGGGCTAGGAAATAAGTTCTAGGCTTGCCTTAGCTACAGAATGGCACTCTTTCTCAAAGAGGGTGAGAGAGAGAGGAAGAGAGAGTGAGGAAGAGGAGAGGGAGGGTAGAAAGAGAGACAAGATTTTTGCAGCATGAAATGATAAACAGATATAATACCTTAGTGTAAGTACTATGCTACAACAGGGAACCAAAGAAAGGAGTCGAAAATGTGATGTGAGGGCAAGGGTGCAAAGAGGAGGCCGGGAACCAGGAGATTGCAATGAGATATTTTAGGCATCATATGAAAAGTGGGTGAAGGCAGGCCCAAAATGCTAAATGATGTATAGATATTTCAGTTTGTTTGCTTTCTTTCCTGAGGCACTGGGAATTGAACCTAGGACCTAGCACATGCTAGGCAGTGTTCTGCCATTTAGCTATATCCACAGTCCTCCTTTTACTTATTAAGGCAGGAGCTCACTGCTTTACCCAGGCTGGACTTGAACTTATTTTGTAACCTCCTCGGTCCTTGAACTTTTAATCCTCCTGTCTCAGCCTTTGTAGAATTGGGGTCACAGGTCTGAGACACCAAGTTCAACTGAGATTTAGGGTTTTTTTTCTTTTCTTTTCTTTTCTTTTCTTTCTTTCTTTCTTTCTTTTTATTTTTCTTTCTTTTTTTTGACCAAGTTTCAAAATCTTGGACTCAATCAATCAGTCCTCCAGCCTGAACTTCTCAGCTGTCTGGGAATATTGAATAGGAACATGTGCTACCACACTTAGAAATCTCTTACAACACAGACAAAATGGCACAGAGAAAATAAATTCACAGTTGAATGTACTGCCATAAATTGCAAATGTA
This sequence comes from Myodes glareolus, assembly GCF_982192425.1. NCBI lineage: Eukaryota > Metazoa > Chordata > Mammalia > Rodentia > Cricetidae > Myodes > Myodes glareolus. The sequence goes on from NC_142053.1 coordinate 51,529,970, forward strand.
TAAAGAACCATAAAGTTCTCAGCAGCACCCAAGGTGTTTCCCCAATACTCACCCCTATTACTATTCCTTTCCTCTCCAGAGGCCAACATCTTCACATTTCAAAAGAGCCAGGAATTCAGAGATAGCCTAGTGGTTAAGAACGCATGTTGCTCTTCCCTAGGATCCGGGTTGGAGTCCCAACTCTTATATGGGGGATCATAATTGTCTGTAACTCCACTTGCAGGGGACCTCTTTTGTCATCCAAATGGGCACCAGGCACAAATGTGGTGCACAGATATATGTGCAGGCAAAACACCCATACACACACACGCATACAAAAAACATGCTAAAGTAGAAAATAACAATAAAAAAAGAGAAACCACGGAAAAATAAATGCCATGGTTTTGCTCATATGTGGAACCTAAATTAAAAGTCATATATACACATAATTATATACTATGTAATATATAATTTTAAAATTAAATATTTTAAAATTTAGTTTCTGTGTGTGTGTGTGTGTGTGTGTATGTGTGTGTATATGTGTGTGTCTGTTGGTAGCAAAGCTGGAAAGGACATCATGAGAGGGAAGGATTAAATGAGGGTGAAAATATATAATAGGAAACACAAGTTGCCCTCAATAGGGGAAGAAGGGCATCAGCGGACAGAGACAAGGGAAGGAGGACGAGACAGCCGTGAGTACAAGCCCAGCCCAATGGCACTGTCTATGCAGATGCCACGATGAAACCCAGGCTTTTACACCAACCTAGAAAATTGTCTTCTTTTCAAAGCAGAGATTAGTTTTGTCTATTCTTGAAACTCGCATATTACAAATGGATTGTACACTATAGTCTCCTTTTATCTAGGGTATTTTGTTCCCATTATAATTGTGAGATTAACCCATTCCGTCATTTGCACGCTCACGGCACAGCGTGTGAATGTTCTGAAGATGACTGCTTTGTAGCTTTGCCTGGGTAGATGTGAACGAATGTCTGTTCCACTCATATTCCATCCAAGTCCAGGCTGATAAACCAAGGAAATTATTGGGCTTATTTCGGAATCAACTGCATTGAAGAAAAGTCCCAGCGTAGCACAGGTGGTAATCTCTTCAAAGGCTAATAATGCAACATTAAGATATGTGTGCACTCAGCGATAGCTAATATTGTTAAAAAGATTTTAATAATATTATACACTCCAATTAGATCTATGCTATTTTTAAGCTATGTAAATTATTGCTTGTTTTTTTTTAAGACAAGATCTTACTAGGTAGCCCTGGTTGGCCTATAACTAGCTATGTAAAAGAGGCAGATTTTGAACTCACAGACGTATGTTTGCCTCCGTCTCCTGAGTGCTGGGATTGAAGGCCTGTACCATCACACTAGGGCTTTTTTTCTTTTTTTTTTAATATTTATTTATTTATTATGTATACAATATTCTGTCTGTGTGTATGCCTGCAGGCCAGAAGAGGGCATCAGACCTCATTACAGATGGTTGTGAGCCACCATATGGTTGCTGGGAATTGAACTCAGGACCTTTGGAAGAGCAGGCAATGCTCTTAACCACTGAGCCATGTCTCCAGCCCCCCCTTTTTTTTCTTTTTAAATAATTTCACAAAGTAGATACTTTTGAATCTCTTTTAGATTTTACCCATATCTCCTTTTTCCATATTTTCGTTTTGGACCTTGCCACTATGTTTATTTTCCACTGTTTTTGGAATGCAAATAGCATACAACTAAATACACAAATCCTAAATCTTAAACTATAGTTTGCTTTCTTTTTTGTAGTGCTGAGGATTGACCCCAGGCCCTTGCATATGCTAGACAAGCATCCTACCACTGAGGTGTTTCCCTAGCCCTGTTATTTTTTGTTTTTGTTTTTGTTTTTGTGGGGTTTTTTTTGTTTTTTTTCTTCCTAGCCCTGTTATTTCTTCCTGTCTCAGTTATCCTTCTGGAATTCTAGCTTTTTCCTTAAATGTATTATTTAGAAATTTATTTAGCAAGAGTTTCTGGTGGCAATCTCTTCTTTTGATTGTGAAAATCCTTATTTTGTACTCATGATTAAAAATTGAAATCCAATCAAGAAAACACAAGCTTCAACAATTTATTTACACTAATTTGTATTATATTTTAGTTTGGCGTATAAAACAATGGGCTTCATTTTGTCATTTTCTTTTTAAAATTTATTAATTCATTTTATATTTATGGATGTTTTGCCCCCTCAATATTTAGGTTAGAAATACAAACTCTTGAGGCTCGAGTGCTGCTGCGTTTCCAGGAGACCCAAGTAGAGTTCTGAGCACCTCCATAGGGTGGCTTACCACCACCTGTCAACTCCAGCTCCAGGGAACTCTGACACTGTCTGTCAACTCCAGTTCCATGGAACTGTGACACTGTCTGTCAATTCCAGCTCCAGGGAACTCCAACACTGCCTTCTGACCCCTTCGGGTACCTGCACATATGTGTCAGATACCCACATTTACACATATAAATCTTTTAAATCCTTAAAAAATCCTTAAATAGTAATATTTAAGATCATTGAACATCTACTCAGTCATTGTGCACAAGTGCTGATTGCTTGAAAAACACAAACACCCTCAATTTCCTTGAATCAGATCTCAAATATAAGATCTACACTAAATTCAGTTAATTCTGTCCTCATGTATCTCTTTCCTTTTTGGTTTTTTATTTGTTTGTTTGATTTTTGATTTTTGGAGACAGTCTCTCTGCAGCCCTGGCTGTCCTGAAACTCACTACATAGACCAGACTGGCCTCAATCTCGCAGAGATTAACCTGGCTCTGCCTCCCAAGTGCTGGGATCAATGGTGTGTGACACCACACCCAGCCCTTCAAGTATCTCTTAATGGAGAGGACCACAACCATCACCACACAATCTTCTTGCCTTTCTGTTTCCCTTGAAAATTTGTTGAGGAAACCGAGTCGTTATTCAGCTGAAGGTCTGACTACGGAACAGACAAGCTACATCCTTTCGTTTCATCTCAGTTTATTCAAACTTGAACCAAATATGTAATAGTCCTTAACCAGAGAGCACACCTATAAACTAGGCCATCAAAACTTATACTTTACAGGGCCAGAGATATGGTTCAGGGGTTACGTGCGCTTGCTGCTTTTCTAAAGAACCTGTATTTGGATCCCAGTACCCGTATTAATTCAAACGTGCCTGTAACTCCAGCTCCAGGGGATCTGGCAACCTATTCTGGCCTATGCAGGCACCCATACACATATGGCATAAATACACACACAAACACACACACCAAATCTTATTTTAAAAACGTATACTTCTTCCAACAATAAAAAAGGCACCCATTTTATATTAGTGCCAACATTGACAATTGATGGCTAGTGGAAAAGAGAGAGATAAGGGCCCTGAGAGGCTACCTGGGCACCAGGAGATGGTCCTACACGCATGCACAAACAGGTAGCATTAAATAAATTCTATGTTGATTTTTTTCATTTATTGTTTTTATGTGCAGGAGGAGTTGAAATAAAAAATTTAAGTGATTTTTTTCTCTTCTTTTCTATGGGTTTTAAAAAAGAACACATGACATAGAGAAAGTGGTGGGGTATATTTGAAAGAATTCGAGGGAAAGGAATGGAGAGGTTGGTTTTTATCAAAGCACATTATATGCCTGTATGATATTTTCAAACAAAAATTAAAATGGATATGTCAATGTATGCCTATAATACCAATATATAGGAGGTGGAGATAGGAAGAGCAGAAGTTCAAAATTATCCTCAGCTACCTAGAGAATTTGAGGCAAGCCTGGATTACATGAGATGTGTCAAAACAGCATCTGAAAGAAAAGAAAAAGACTCACACAATATCCATAAAATAGAACAAGTAGAAAATTTAGAACTGAGGATAAGCCAGGTCTGGTGGTCCTGGCTGGGAACCCCAGACACTCAGAAGCTAAAGGCAGGAGGATTGCAAATCCAAGATCCCACTGGGCCACACACTGAGGATAATACTAAATATGTTTAAGAAATATTAGCCGGGCATTGGTGGCGCACACCTTTAATCCCAGCACTTGGGAGGCAGAGGCAGTCAGACCTCTCTGAGTGTGAGCCAACCTGGTCTCTAAAGTGAATTCCAGGACATCCAGGCTACACAGAGACCCTGTCTTGAAAAATCAAAGAAAGAAAGAAATATATGCATTAACATAGGGAAAATAGATAATTAATTTGAATTTTTAGCTGAAAATACCCCAGAAATGAAGGAAATCAGTATGTCCACGTTTGGCTACACCCTTTTGTTATAAGTACTATAGCACCAATCTTAATTTTCTTAGCTTTTTAAATGATTATATTTCCATCGGGGGATAAATATCTTGAGGCCTGTCTCCTTTAAGTTATTCTCATATTTACTGCTGAAAAGGCAATTTCCTAAATGCACATGAAATAAATTGGATTAACACTGATGGACAAACTTGATCAAGGATGATTTACCAAGAATACTGACTAATTACAAATTAATGCCAATATTATGAAACCATTCTGCCCTTGGCAGGCACATAGCCAGCTCTAAATTTATAAGCTACTATGTTCATTCTTGCCGTAAGCAGTAATTAATTGCATGGTATTTTGTGCTCCGTTTATGATGCCTTTCTATATGTTTTGGCACATTATTATAAAGTATTGTATAAACATAAAATAGCAGGATAATTTGGATAAATTTTGAAAAATGATCTCCTAAGAAAACTAGTGGAGAACATCCATAATATATTTATTGTTTACCTTGTAATAATTAGGACTTACAAACTTATTAGGTTTCATTTTTATAATCTAAATACTTTAGAAAGAAACAAGAGATCTAAAAAGTAAACACGTTAATGGCATTAAAAAACACTTCCCCAAAACAAGAGAAAATAGTGACAGCACTCAGATTAACAAATCCACAATTAATATCAAATCACTATCGTTCTTCATACTTGCAAAACACTTTTATGGATGTAAAGAGAAAATGAGGACTAGAAGGAAAGACAGAAAAAGAAACCTAACGCTAAGGCAGAATGGCATATGAGGTAAATAAACATAAAGTGGACATTTCAGTAGAAAATGCATTCTAAGGTACGTTAGGGTTGCCTTAAAATGGAACTAGACAAGAACTTCAGGAACACCTGTACGTAAGCCAGAGCAGAATGAAGTCTTCTCTGATTTTTAACTAAGTGTCCACAGTGACAGCACGGAAAGGTTTTCCATTTCATGAACTGTCACGACCGCCTCGACCCGCAAGGAAGACGCAACACCAGACTTTTCTTATTGCGGTTTATTCAGGAACCTTGAACAATCTTCTGACCTCTTGCCCCGGGGAAAGCCAGCCCACAGCTTAAATAACCTCTGGGTAGCCAACCCCAGCAAGCAACGTGGGAAATGCAGATAGGTCCAGAAACACAGAAGCAAGCCAGATCCTTAACGTTAGCCATATATGGAGCTGTTTACAACCGAGAGCATTCACCATCAGGACGGTGGAAGGCGGAAACCAGCGCCATCTTTAAGGCACGGCACAATGCAGCTCTCTACAGTTCCCCCTCTTTGTTTTAGATGCAACAGGCAAGAGTAGGGGCCTGATCTCTGAATATAGAAAGACATTGGGACCTTGTACTGATCCTCATTCAGGTGTCACCCACCCAAAGAGTATCAGACCAGTCTGATACCTTTTTTTCGGAGGTGGGATCTAGAGTATCAACCCACATACAATCATGCATGCTCTTCTCTGGGCCCAAGGCGGCCGACCCTGAGTGCTGTGCTTAGCCTTGCATCCTGAGTGTAACAATTTCATGGTCGTCAACCATGCATAGGGGGATTGTCCTGCTTCCATGGCCGTAAAGGCTTGAATAATCATGGCTGCATTGTGTTGTTGAGAAAACCTGATCTTGCATATACACCACAGGCAAGCCAGGGAGACCAAGACCAAGAGGCCTGCTAACACTCCCAAGCCTGCCTACTCCTTTAGATGATTCATGACGGCAGCAATTCATGATGACAATTCCAGTGGCTAGTCCTGCATCCACTCGGGTAGAGTTCACCATGACGATGGCCACCCTCAGCTGCTCCATCATGGTATCAAACTCTCCAGTTCCATTACCTAGGAGATAACTAGACAATTGCTTAGACAAGTTCCTACAAGCAACCCAACTGTACCTGGATCAAGGGGTCCCTTAAAGTCTGACTCTACTAGTCGGACCCCCATTTGGTCCATTAATATGAGAGTGCCCGAACTTCCTCCTTTATTCTGAGACAGCTGTACTACACCCACTGCCAGACCAGTATTAGTTCATGCCCCCCCCCCCAGTTCTCTGCAGACCTCCAACCACGCCGCCAATCCTTTACTCTTGTAAGGTGTTATGGCAGCCCTACACTCTTTTGTGCACTGCTCATAAACAAGTTGCTTAATCAAAGGCATGGCTGCATTTGGGTCCCCAAAGGTTCTGCCCTCGGCTTCAACCATACGAGCCACAAAATCTGAGAATGGCTCCATGGGGCCCTGCAAGATCTTAGTGAGGTTGCCACTCACTTCTCATTTATTAGGCAAGGCCTTCCAAGCTTTTATACCAATCCAATTAATCTGTTCAACAACTTGTACTGGGTATCCTGTCTGCTGATTGACAAAACGGCCCTGTCCGAGCAGCATATCTCTGTCCCACGCTGGATTTCCAGCTGCCTGATTAGCCATGGCCTACTCACTGGCAAACTCAATCAAAAAGGCTCTCCAATCTAAGTACTGTCCAGGGCTCAGGCATGCCGAGCAAGCCCACTCCAGTCGCCAGGTGTCATGCAGTATCTATTCAAGGCTTTCACCTGTGCCACAGTAAAAGAGACTGTAAGTTCTCACAGATTTAGCCAAAGACTTAATCACCTTAATATCCAGGGGCTCTTCGTACCTATATAAGGGTTTTAACTCATGATTTGGTAACTTCAAATAACATCTAATCCAGGTATTCACAGCAACATTCAGGAGGACGTGGTCTATCATACCATATTGGGATAGAAACAATCCACAGGGTCTCATCCTCTGTAAAAACAAAAGAAGACCCTCTCCAAAGCATCATATCCTTAGACCCAAATTCTAAAGTCATTATACTCTTACGATATCCATTCTGGTTTAGCTTGGCAGCCCATATGATGAAATGTCTCTCTGTACTTAGCTCCTTCACAATCAAAAATTTTAAAGAAAACACAATGTACATAATCTAGACTCTCTGTGAATTTTCCATTTTTCATAGCTTATTTTCCTTTATTTCTTTTAATCTATAACTATCTGTAATCTGTCTCTTTAAAGATTTCACCCTTTTTAAGGCATTAACTTTATTCTATATATTCGTTTTCTTCTCTCTCCCAAGCCTACGTACAGTCATCCAACATTGTGACCCATTTATAGTTCTTGTATGTCTGAATCTGTCCTATTGTGAATCTGTAATTTTTTTAGTATCCAGGAGCACTTCTTAATATGCTAAGCAGTTCTTAAAAACTTAAGTTGCACCATGTAGAGGTAATAAGGTACTGCCTGTTTACTGCCAGTCTAAACCTTAATTGCGCTTTTATTATGATAATTACGATCAGTCCTGCCTGAGGTCAGCACAGTTTAGCATGGCCAAGTGGAGCCAGAGCCACTCCAGCCTCAGAGCCCCTCACAGTTTCAGGCACACTGCAGGTCTTTCGGTTTGACAGATTGTGGCACCGCTCTTACTTTTGGTTTGATAGCTTGCAGCACCTGCTCTTACTTTCGGTTTGCTAGCTTGCAGCACCTGCTCTTACTTTTGGTTTGATAGTTTGCTAACTCTCCCTGCTCACTATCTACAGAGGAGAGCAGATTACCCGCTTTTGTCGCAGAACTTTAACCCCACTCTTGACACAGTCGCTAACCCCCGCTTTTGTCACAGTCACTAACCCCACTCTTGTCCTGGTCATTAACCCCACTCTTGTTGCGGATACCCACCTTACCTGGGAACTTACCAGTGCACTACCCTGGCCGCAGAAAGTTCTGAGTCCTCGATGAGAGGTTGATTCCCTGTACGAGAGGTTCCCCTTACGAGAGGGTCTCCGAACGAGTCACCACTTGTCACAACCACCTTGACCTGCAAGGAAGACGCAACACCGGACTCTTCTTATTTATTAATAAGAAATTATTTTTATTTCCTGGTTTATTCAGGAACCTTGAACAATCTTCTCTCACCCTGGGGACAGCCAGCCCACAGCTTAAATAACCTCTGGGTAGCCAACCCCAGCAAGCCACGTGGGAAATGCAGATAGGTCCAGAAACGCGGAAGCAAGGCAGATCCTTAGCATTAGCCATATATGGAGTTGTTTATGACTGAGAGCACTCACCATCAGGAAGGTGGAAGGCAGAAACCAGTGTCATCTTTAAGGCGTGGCACAACGCAGCTCTCTACAATGAACCATGTCTTTGTTCTCTCTTTTGTGAGACTCTGGAAACCAGTGCAAAAGTCAGACTGTGTGTGTTTGTTTCCCTCTCACCCATGGGAGCTGAACACAATGCCTAGCCATTAGTAGGCGTTCCACAAGTACTGCTCGACAAATAAATGAGAGGAAGCAGCACCCGTTTGCCTTTGGAGACTGAGAAAGATCTGAAAGTTGTTTTATTTAGGTTCTGTAAATGGTGTATCAGTTACCTAGTGCCAAATAGCAAATCACCCCCAAATTTGGCACAACTTCCGTATTATATTATAGCAGAGTCCCCAGGTCAAGACACCATATATGCTGAGATTGGTACTCTGTCTCAGGTCTTCTCAGAAGGCTGCCATGAAATATATTCTGCTATTCTATTGCCCAGTAGGACGACTAGAGATAATAACATAACGGACATTTCAGAAAGATAGAGAAAAAAACTTTGAATGTATTCACCACAGTAACAACAAAATATTTTATTCATCCATATTTACCCTAATGTAAATATTTAATTATATATATATATATGTATATGTATATGTATATGTATGTGTGTGCACGCACACACACAGAGGTATCAAACCATTACAATGTACTTCATATGTGTGTACAATTTTATGTGTCAGTTAAAAGTAAGTTTCAGTTAAGTCTGGGGATGTAGCTCAGTTGGTAGAGCACTTGCTAAGCATGCATAAAGACCTGAGTTTAATGTCCAGCATACCATAAAAACAGAAACACTTAGGATATAGGAGTAGGAGATCAAGGCCAGCTGGGGCTGCATGAGACCCTTTCTCAAAAATAAAACATCATGTTCAACGCCAGAAAAGCTTCAATATCAAAGTAAACAAACTAATACTAAATCACAACCCAAAGCATTAACGGAATCAGAAGTTTGTGAGATGGCTCAGTGGGTAAAGTGTTTACTAGGTGAACATGAAGACCTGAGCTCAGGTCTCCAGTGCCTGCATAAATGTTGGGTGTGGTGGCATATGCATGTAATCCTATCACTGGAAAGGGCAGAAACTAGCAAATCCCTGGAGCTCGCTAGCCAGTTGGTCTAGCTATAATACCAAGTTCAGGATTCAGTGACAGGCTTTGCCTCTAAAAGTAAGGTTGATTCCAGCACTGAGGAGTCAGAGACAGGCAGATCTATATCAGTTTGAGGCCAGCCTGATCTACATAGGGAGTTCCAGGCCAACCAGAACTACAAGGTAAGAGACTTACTAAAAACAAATGAACAGACAAACAAAAAGAAGATGGAAACAGAGGAAGAAATCCAGCATCAACCTCTGGCCTCCACAGGTATGCATTAGCATGTGTACCTCACACATGCGAACACATACCACACTACACACAGACAGACAGAGAGAGAGAGAGAGAAAGAGAGAGAGAGAGAGAGAGAGAGAGAGAATATATTGGTATATGATACATACAGTGTTCTGCCTGTATGTATGCCTGCAGGCCCAAAGAGGGCAACAGATCTCATTCTAGATGGTTGTGAGCCACCATGTGGTTGTAGGAATTGAACTCAGGACCTCTGGAAGAGTAGCTAGTGCTCTTAATGTCTGAGTCACCTTTCCAGCTCTGGATCCAGTATTTTCTAAAAGATCTGTACGTGATTCTGATGTTCAGGGGAAGAGGGAAATATTATTCCAGTGGTTCTCAAATTTAAATATGCATCAGAATCATCAAGATGAACCGACATAGCATGAGCCACTCCTACAAACATCTGTTTATATTCAGGGGGAAAGGCTACACTCAGCCTTAAAAAGAGAAGCCTCTCCTTGCAGTGAAAGAAGATAAAGACAAAGACTCATGGCTGCACAAAATGCTGAGAATAAAGGACTGGTGAGGGCTCAGACTCAGACAAAATACTTACACCACTTGCTTCAAGCTCGGAAAACATTGTGAGAGGAGAAAGAGAATATAAGGCTGGAAGATGGGGAAGGGAGCTGCAAAATACCATTCTCTAAGCAGGATATGTACATGAGAACCACAAACATGACAACAGCTGTGCAGGGCACTCCTAACAGTCAGCCATGAAGGTAGAAGGGACCCATGGAGCCCTGCAACATGTTGCCAATCTGTACACAAACAACAGATTCTGAGAGGAGGGGAGAAGCATGGTATCAAATTGTGTACCAACTTGTGAGTTCACGAGGCTCCCAAGGCTGGTTCTAAACTTAGGACCATACCGACAGTCCTGATGAAATTTTCCATGGGACACAAAAGAAGAATACAAATAGAGAAAAGAGATTTATAAAGGGGTGCTGGTAAGACCCAGAGGAAAATAGGAGAATGTGGGAGTGGAAAGAACGAGGAACCAAAAATACTGAGTGTGCATGTCCGAAAGTGTAAAGGAGCAAACTTTACTAATAGAAAAAATAAAGCAAACTCCCAAGCCCAGCCCTAAAGCTCCTGGCAGCTCCAAGGCTGGCTACCAACATCACTGGAAAAAAAGCCTCTTGAGAATTATGATCCACTACTTAAGTTTGCAAACCACCATGGGAAACAATTTACAAAATCCCTGCAAACTCTCAAGCTGTATTGTTTAACTGGCAATTATACAGTCTGATAAGTTAAAAGGAAAAGAAAATCCAATAATCTCAGAGACAAAGTTTAAGAGTTCTTAAACACTGGGGGGGAGATAAAAACCTCCATTTCCTTATGTCTTCTACATGATTTTAATGAAAGTCTTTATAGTCAATTCTTTACCCAAGTTAGTGGGAGCTCACGGACTCTGGGCTGATAACGGGAACCTGCATAAGACCGAACTAAGACCCCTAAATGCAGGTGAAAATGGTGTGGCTTGGGCAGTATGTGGGGCCACTGGCAGTTGCAGTAGCATTTCATTTCTATTTTAATAAATAAAGCTTGCCTGAAGATCAGCAAAGTAAAACAGCCACACTGGCCAGCCTTACAGCTCAGGTTGCAATGATACACATCATTAGTCCCAGTAGCTATACTAGCTTGTCATAGAAACCAGGCAGTAGTGGTGCACATCCTTAATCCCAGAACTAGGGAGCATTATAAAACGGGAGGAGCCAGTTCTCTTAGACTCATTTTGCTGTAGGAAATCCTACAGCCAGTAGGCTTTAAGTTACCCGCCCACTTGGGCGTGGCCTCTTACACTATTTATGCTGGTGTAACGAGCACATGTGACCAGCCTCTTTTCCAGCTGCAGGATTTGGTTGCTGTTTTCCATTCCAGCAGAGGATTCTGATTTGTGAGTATAACCCTAAATAAATAACCATCTATTATTCTCAATTCTGAGCTAGTGTTGACTTTCTTTTAAGTGTCCTTTTTCATCTGGTGCCCACGTGGATTCAGACTCCACATCTACTGGGCAGACAACCTAAAGACCTAATCAGTCCACGGCCCAGAAAGTCTCCCAACTCTGCCCGCTTGGCTTGCTTTTACCTAAGGGGTTTTTTGTAGAACCCCCTCCACAGCCAAGCTTACTGTGTGTGGTGACTTGGAAATTTCTCAACCACACACAAGCCTCCTGCCCCCACTGCCCATCACTGCCCCCCACTGCCGTGTTCCCTGGAGCAGTTCCCTGTTGAGGTTCCTTACCACGTGGTAAGGAACTTACCACTTGTGGAGCTTCCAGTTTGTGCTCCCTGCCCATTAGTTCTGGGTTTCTTGTTCCGTGTATAGAATTGATTTAATTGTTTTTAATTTGTCAAGAAAAGCATATTTTTCAGTATTTAACCAGTACCAAGGCGGAAAACTAAAGCAGCTCAGGGCCATTCCTGTTACAAAGCAGAGGAATTAAGTAAGGTGGAACAAAGCCCTTATAATTCTGTCCAGAAAATGCTATTCTCATGGTGCTAAGGGATTTTTAAAGAACCTCTTAATATAGTTACTGTAATGACTGTTCTGTCTCTTTAAGAGACAAGCCACGTCCACTCCCTTCCTGCTTGTAGCTTCAGAGCCCCACTCTTCCTCTTCCTATCCCATCTCTCAGAAGGCTGCCAACTTTCTCTCTCTCTCTCTCTCTCTCTCTCTCTCTCTCTCTCTCTCTCTCTCTCTCTCTCCCTCTCCCCCCTCCCACTCTATTGCCTTCTCCCCTTTTCCTTCCCGTCCATAACCCATCTAATAAATGTCTAACTCTACTTTGTATGGTATGTTTATCTGTCTTTCTCACCCGCTGGCCGCAGTCATATGGAGACCTGCCATGTGGTCTCTTGGTGCACGATCCCTGCTTGGGACTGGCTGCTTCCAGGACGCTGGGCAGCTTGCAGCAAACCCATCTGCATGGTGAGCCTGTCTGCTCCTTGCCCACCCACTGCCCACATGGCTAGCCACCAGGGACACCCAGGGGATCAGCCACCTTAGGAGACCTGCTGTGTGGTTCGCCCAGGCCCTGCCCGGGACTGGTTGTTCTCAGAACCTGCTGCCCACTGCCTGCCGGACAGCTGCAAATCTATTTCATTGGTGCTGTGAGGAGACTTCTGAACCAGCTTATTTCTACTCCCACCACCGGCTTCCAGGCTTCGATTGGTGAGTCTCCCCGTTCTGCTATGGTTTCTTCTCTTAACTAAAAATGTGTTTGAACTGACCTGGGGTCAGCCAGCCCGCTCTAGCACTGCATACACTGTGCAGTGCATTCGACTGGGGACCCAAGGTCCCTTAGATTCTTAATCTTTTTTCCATTTCTTCTCTTTTTTTCCTGGCTGTAAAAGGCCGCTGTCAGCGGCCTCTGGCCTCTCTGACTTCTGAGTCACCCCGACCAGATTCAGCCAGGTCATAGCACCCAACCCAGGGTTAGGGGACACCCGGCCCATGGGTCCCTGCAGTGTTTGCGCTGATTCACACCCTGCCACAGTCTCACAGTGTGCCTAGTGGTGTTTTGCAGGTTTTCACAATTTCAGCTGTGGATAGCAACCATCCATGTCTGTTCCCCGGCTTTTTTCAATTCCAGCTGTGACATGGTGCAGTTTTTTCGGTTCCAGCCTTTTTGCTCCCCTCTGCTGCTTGTGACATAGCAGCTCAGCCACAGGGCAGAGCACATCTCTAGGTCTCTCTTATTAAGACTAAAATCCTTACAGCTCAAAAATTGTGGCTTTTTCATACATGTGATCACCATCATTTTAATTGGGGTCAGGTGACTTTGCCACCATCTTGACTGAGAGCCAGGTCAGGTGACCAAGTTCCACCATCTTTATTGAGATATTCCCTGCCTGGTTCTCCAGTGGTAACTCTTGTTACATGGGTGACCTTACTGCCTAGATAGGTCAGGTGACCAGGTTCTTCCATCTTTACTGAAGTATACCCTGCCTTGTCCCCTGGTTTTTACTAAATTCCTCTTGTTGACTGTGTTACATGCATGTTTTCTGCAGTGCCATGCTTTTGGTAGGGCACACCAAAACCATCCACTTTCCCTAATTCCTGTTCACTCTATGTGTGTATGTTCATACATGTAACTTAAATGCACCTATGTTTAATGTTATAATTGTTTATTACATATCATTTCAGAGTACAAAAACAATAAGTCTCATGTTTTAAACTGGTATGTACTTTCAAGTCTCTTACAAAAATACTTTATATTTAATCCAACCCTCATTTAAAATATATTAAGCTGTTCCCTACTATTGTCAGTTCGGCCATTAACCTTCTATTGCAAGCAGTTTCTTCTTCTTTCTGCCTTTTTATGAGTGTAAATCTTACCTGTCAAGAGCAAGTACAGTCAAGCTCAGACCCAACCTTCCAGACAAATTCTATACTGTAGTTATACCTAATACACAGCCCTCAACTGCTCAGAGATCTGGGGAATGTAATATTTAAATATTTAATTATTAAAAAACTTTTCATAACAAAAAGACAGGTTGGCTCCTAGCAGCAGCACTCTACTTCCTCCAAAGCAGACAGAAGACAAATGGACACACAGCTACGTCCATCCGCAATTTGCTTCAACTTCCAAGCACTGACCATTGGACAAAACTGCCTTTCATCTAAGCTGAAGATCTCCTGACGTGGACAGAATCACTGGAATCGATGACCTAGCTGCTCAGGTCAAGGTAAGCTTGTCTTCCCACAGATTTCTTAGCCCACAGGATCTTCTGGAGCCTGGCAGGCCCTGCGCTAAACAGCAAAAGGCAAATATGACCCTCAGCGACCATGGAGGACCCTGAGGAGTAGCTCCTAGTTGCCAACCAAGTAAGTTCTCTGTCATTTTTTAATCAGTAACTCAAGTAAATTTTATCCTTCTCAAAGATCTCTGATGCAGTTTGGATAGCTAAGAGGTTTTGTCATTTTAAAAGAACAACCTCACCAAACAAATTTCAGATCAAATTTCTCTCTCATGCAGCCTTCCATAGTCTTAAAAATACTTTTCATTGTATAAAAATATGTCACAGTCATTATACAATGTATGTGTTTAAAACTTCTGTTTTCACAAACCCCAAAAATTCTTGTGAGTTCCAGAGAGCCAAATTAAAGGATCCACCTTAAACAGATCAGATACATCCTCCTCAATTCCCTGGTCCTAAAATTGTTTTCCTTAATTTAACTATGTCCTCTGTTCTGCCAATACCTTAGCCAGGTGTAAGAGATAGACATTTCCATACCACAAACACCGGACAGGAGCAAAGAGACCAGCTATGCCAGGATGTGGCCAGCACCCAGCCTTCTCAGGTTCGCCCCCCCAAAGACGACGCCCACAAATAAGCCAGAAGCAGTCTTGAGAATTCGCCATCCCAATTCCTTCAACCTGTAGTGCCTAATCCTCTGCTTTTTATTATAAAAAAGAGCTGGGAATGTAATTCTGTCTCTTTAAGAGATAAGCCATGCCCACTTGCTTCCTGCTTGCAGCCTCAGAGCCCCACTCTTCCTCTTCCTGTACCCTCTCTAGGACAGGCAGCCTCTCCCCCTCTCTCTCTCTCCCCGCTTCTCCCCTTTTCCTTCCCCTCCATAACGAATCTAATAAATATCTAACTTTACTCAGTATGGTATGTTTATCCGTCTCTCTTGCCCGCCGGCCGCAGTCACATGGAGATCTGCCGCGTGGTCTTGTGCGCCGTCCCTGTTTGGGACTGGCTGCTTCCGGGACCCCGGCAGCTTGCAGCAAACCCATCTGCATGGTGTGCCTATCTGTCTACCCCTTGCCAAAACTGCTGCCCACATGGCTAGCACCGGGGGTCGCCCAGGGGACCAGCCACCTTTGGAGATCTGCGTGGTGCGTCCGGGCCCTTCAGGGGACTGGATGTTCTTGGGACCTGCTGGCCCCCTGCCTGCGGGGCTACTGCAAATCCATTACAGCTACTGATTCATAATATGCAGAAAGAGTTGTCTTACATATTGAAACTTCTGAATTTATACCAGATGATATAGCATTGACTTCATTATTTATCCAGGTGCAAGACATAATCAGGAATAGGTTTTCTCCTATATACATAACACACATCTGATCCATATGAGTCTGCCAGGTCCTCTAGCATAAGACAATGCAGACATTGATCAGTTATTGATAGGAAGCATGTTTCAGGCCTCAGAATTTCATAAAAACATAAATATCAATAGCAAAGGTTTAAATAAACAGTTTTCTAATACATGGCAGCAAGCTAAGGAGATTATAAAGAGCTGTCCTACTTGCTCTTTCTATAACCAAACACCACTACCTGCAGGGACCAATCCAATGGGTACTCAAAGGAATGAAATCTGGCAGATGGATGTGTTTCACTTTGCAGAATTTGGAAAATTAAATTATGTACACCAACCATTGACACTTATTCAGGTTTTCAGTGGGCAACTGCTTTTAAGCTCAGAAAAGGCTGTTTCAGTAATCACACATTTGTTAGAAGTTATGGCCATCATGGGTATATATATCTGCACAAATAAAGACAGATAATGGCTCAGCATATGTCTCTTAGAAAATGAAATTTTTTGCTTATTATAACATTAAGCATATTACAGGTACACCACACAATCCTACAGGTCAGGCAGTTACAGAAAGATCAAATCAAACTATAAAGGATACAGTAAACAGAAAGGGGTGGAAAGTGCCCCCAGAAATAGATTACATAATGCTTTATTAACCTTGAATTTTCTTAATGCTAATGAGAAAGGGACAACAGCAGCAGAGAGATGCCATGGAGCTGCCTGAGACAGACGCTGGTCAGAATTTTAGCAGGTAAGCCACAGCCACGTGGTAATACAGATTAATAGAAATGGGTCAAATTAAAATATAAGAGTTAGCCAATAAGAAGCTAGAGCTAATGGGCCAAGCAGTGATTTAATTAATACAGTTTCTGTGTGATTATTTCGGGTATAAGCTAGCCGAGTGGCCGGAACCAGCAAGTAGCACCCTCCTCCAACATCATTCTGAGTTTTCTTGGAGGCAGGATCACCATTTTCAGACTAAATTTGAGGTAACAGCCAGTGGCTGGATGATTTGCTTTTCTGGTCTTCAGGTTGAACCCCAATATCTGTCTCTGAGTCAGTGGGACCAGGATCTAACCCTAATGCATGAAATGACTTTGTGGACACCATTCTCTATGGAGATACCTTGCTTAGCCTAGGCACAGGGGTGGGGTGGTGCTTGGTTCTGACTCAAAGAGATGTTGGGACAGACTTAGTTTAGTTCCCATGGGAGGCCTTACCTCTCTGAGGAGTGGATGGGGGTTGGAGTGGGGGGGGGAGTTGGGGGAGCAGGAGGAGAGGAGGGAGGGGGAACTGGGATTGGCATGTAAAAATAAGAAAATAAATAAATTAAAACCAAAAAATCTTTACCATTTGAGCTAATTTTGACTAAGGAAATTCTTGTGAGTCATGTATAGAGACCTGATTTCCATCAGGTGTCTTACTTGACGCTCTCTACTACATGTACTGAGGCAAGGCTTCTTGCTGACCTCAGTAGCTCCAGCTAGTGTAGCAAGCCAACTCGCCCCAAGGATCCCATCTCTGTTTCCCAAGTGCTAGGATTCTAGGCAGCTGCTATGCCTATAATCTGGCTTGTGTGCCTTTCATCTGGGCTATGGAGATCTGTGATTGTCCTTATGCTTTAACACCAAGCACTTTATCCACTAATCCATCTCCTCAGGCCACGAAAAGAAAATTCTTAGATCCAGAGGCACATCAAATAGCAAAGACATACTTCAGGTTACTGTGATCTATTAATCTCTTCCTGCTACCTGGGAACTCAAATCACTCTATGACTTTTAACAACATACTACGGAAAACAACTGAGACTCTGTTTCTATATAAAAGCAATAGATATCATTCTTCAATACACATGGGGGTCAAAGCCTGGGAATGTAGCTAGTTGGTAGAGTGTTTGTCTAGCATGCATGAAGTTCTGGGTTCCATCCTATCACAGCATACAAACAGGCATGCTGGTGTATGATTGTAACCCCAGTGCTCAGGAGGCAAGGTGGAGGCGGGAAGATCAGAAGCTCATGCACTCCATAAAACTCTGTCTTGAAAAGGGAGAGAAAAAGGAGAGGGCAGTGGCCAAGATAGCACCAGAACTCAAGCAATAGAAAAAGCAATCATTGTATATTAGGGTCAGCAACAGGCAGAATTATTTTTGAACTTAGTAACAATAATGGTTATGGTTTTTAATGCAAATAAATAAGAATACTTGACATTAGGAAGTATTTTATAGGTATGATTAAATACATGTATATATATATATAAAACATATACATATACATACAAGTATATGTTACAGAAGTACATTTATTTTTTAAAAATTAGACTGAGATAAAATTGTCACCTGGGTTTAGCTTCTGTAGCATTAGAGCTGTTCTCATCCTATGGGTCTCAACCCAGCGAATGACCCTTTCACAGTGGTTACCTGAGACCTTTAGAAAACACAGATACTTACATCACAATTCACAGCAGTAGCAAAATTACAGTTATGAAGTAGCAACAAAAGTCATAAAGAATCTTATCCTTGGGGATCACCACAACATGAGGAACCATATTAAAGGGTCACAGTATTAGGAAGGTTGAGAACCATTGCTTTAAAGGGTAGAATGAACAGATCAATGGAAGGACAGTTACAAAAAAGATTGGCCGGGATGACAAAGCTGAAGTAGGTGTGGGTATGTGGGGATCCATTGCTCTGTTTTATGTACTTCGAGTTATTTTATAATACAAAGTTGAAATCACATAAACCCAGTCATCTGCTAGTTTTAAGATAAAAGAATATATAGTGATTATAGCATTCTAGTGAATGTCATGCTTAACAAAATTCAAGTAAGTGACATTGGACCTAAATCTAGTAACTGCCAGTCTATTACCAAGGAACCCAGATAATGCAATATAATATTCCACTTACCATGAGGTGCAAAACAACACAAGAGGGTAGAACATTGTCAGGCTCAAGAAACAGTGCCTTTATTAGAATCTCCAATCACAAGAATTAATAGAGAAACATTGATTCTGTAGCAAACTCTTCTATTTGTAAGAATAGTTTTACTAAATTAAATGTAATTACATCATTTCTGCTCTTTCCCCCTCCCATGCCTGACCCTCCCCTCCCTCACAAATTCATGGCTTCTTCTTTAACCATTGTTATTACATATACATAAATCAACATATAATGCATCCTGCTGAGTCTCTTCACTGTTGCCTCCATGTTATTGTGTCTAGGGCTGAACACTCGGTATTAGACTGTCTTTAAAAAATGTCTGTTCTTGGTTCCGTGTCCTAATACTATCATTTACAGATTTATGTCAAAGGAAAAACTCACAGAGAAAGCTGCATGTCAGCCTCTTTATAATAATAAAACTAAGAAGTTGTGGGGTCAGGGGTACAGCTCAAGAGTAAAAGCATTGGTTTACCATGTTCTAGGGCCCAGGTTCAACCATTACCACCAAAACTAATCAACGAAAGAAATGTGCCTAATTTATCACCTTATTCAAACATTAACTTTCTCATAGTCAAATGAAACAGTATCGGAGAAATTCTTCCACTAAAACCACAAGCTCCAACTCTGGCAGTGGTTTCATTAGTTTTTTAAAGATTTATTTATTATGTATACAGTATACAGTGTTCTGCCTGCATTCACACCTACACACCAGAAGAGGCCACCAGATCTCATTACAGATGGTTGTGAGTCACCATGTGGTTGCTGGGAATTGAACTCGACCTCTGGAAGAGCAGCCAGTGCTCTTAACCTCTGAGCCACGTCTCCAGCCCTTGGCAGTGATTTTAATGAAACAGAAAACCAAGTACACTTCACTTTCCCTTTCACACCAGTCATTACCAGCTTTGTGGGCAGCAGCTCTTAGCCACTGAATACTGTTAACAAGTAGGATAATGACCGCTAGAACAAATACCAAATCTCTATAGCAGCTCTCTCCACAAGAATTCTCTGTGATTGTGGAACATTTTTAAAAAACTGTTTGTTTGTTTGTTTTTTTTTTGAGGCAGGGTCTCTTTATATAGCCCAGGCTGTGCTAGAACTCACTCTGTAGCCCAGGCTGGCCTTGAACTCAGAGAGCCACCTGCCTCTGCCTCCCAAATGCTTGGATTAAAGGCATGTGCCACCACCATGCCCAACATTGTGGAACATTTTTCAGATTCTGTGTTTCCAAAATAAAAATTAGCCTAAAGCCACATGTGGGTATTTGGGCACTTGAAATATCGCTGCATGACTTAGGGAAAAAATTTGAACTTCATTTAATTTCAATTCATTTACATAGTCACATATGTCTAGTGCCTACCGTTAGGAAAGTACAGCTATGGAATACCTTAAAAAAGAAATACACATACACACATACAGGTTTTACTTAGTATCTAACATTTATTAAAAATGGAAGATTACAGACAGCATGAGTAAGACTGCCTTTTTCATTAAACAAGCTTAATTAATCTACCTTTGACTAATAAATGAACATAGTTACTAACAAAACATTCGGAGGATAAGTCTATGCCAATCTGTGAAACAAATAAACAAAAAAAAAACCAGCAACAACAAAAAACCAAATTCCAAAGCAGAAAAGAACCATAGATGTCCCTCTAGTGGCAAGAAATAACATTGTTGATCAAAAAACAAAAACAAACTAAAAACCTACACACACAAAAAAAACAAAAATAAAAATCAGAATGGCACCTGAATCTACACATACAACCGATCATAGACATTTCTTTCCTGGAAACTTAACTTTAAAAGGTTCTACAGCAATACATAAAGAAAATACATCGTTTTTGTCAACAACAACAACAACAAAAAATCGACCTTGGTGTGAATGATAATCTCTCTAGAAATCTGATCTCTTCAGAAAAAAAAATGTTTTACTCATGACTTTTGGGAGACTAAGCCTCTCACAAAACGAATTTATAGAGTCCAATCAAACTGCCACCAACGATAAGGACAGTTGTCTGTTAGTGGTAAATGCTCAGGAATGGAACTTTGAGAGGAGCTGATTCGGAGTACACAGTAGTAATAGCAGTGGGGTTTTTAAAAGAGAGAAGATGGAATCATTACCATAATTCTTAAAGACAAAAATGACTCCTTTCATTCTGATATTGGGTTCAAAAGACAATTCTGCCACATAGCCAGCTTCAGTTATAATCATACATATTCGTTTAGCCATAACAGCTAAAATATTTTCATGTGTGAGAAGGAACTCAACATAGAAACCAACTGTGCTCTATCGTCATTCCCTCCTCACATAGCTTTGAGAAAAACAACCAGGTTTTATATACACTGTAGTAGGTACAGAATGTACAGGAGGCTGTCATATATACAAAAGTGCATTAATAGAATACATTTTGCAGGAATACAGGGAAAAGTCCTGGTTAACAATCTGATACTTTACAGTATTAAGACTACTTGCAGATTTTTCTGAACCAATCACCTTCCTACTACTTTGGTTATGATATTGATGCTACATAACTAATTTTTGAAAAGTGGGGGAGCCCCACAATTTGCAACTCTTAACGGTCTGTGAAATGTTTTACATGTACTTGTGTTTATTGTTATATTGTTATTTTTGGCAACAGTCCTATTAAATTGCTAACACAAAGATTTATGGATAGTACTTTTTATCTAAGCTAGAGTACTCAAACAGGAAATTAAATTCACCCACTACAGGAAGAGACACTATCAGCTCCATTCTCTAAAAGCCTCGAAATCTCAATGTAAACTTAAAAGGTCAGCTTCAGTTTAAAAACAAGCAACTTTACAGAACAAGCCATGGCTGTTCTTCTGAACAATTCAGCATCTTAAGTGTGTACTTATTATCTGTACACATTGATTCTACAATTACCTTGACATAGTCAAAACAGATATGTATTAATTAAGCAATTCTTCCCTTTTCCACCCCATATATCACCACAAAAAAGAACACATATCTATCTCCACAGGTTCCATTCACCACAAAGATGTAACAGAAGAAACCTGACAATAAAGAAAAACTACTACATACTGAAATTAGCGAAGACCACACTGGTTTTTCTGAGTTTGGCATGAATGTCAAATTAAAATGCAACTTGCCATTGTCTGCTCTAGGTTTAAACATCAATAACCTCAATTCAAAAAATAATTGGGCAGGGAGCTGCAAACAAATTTAGTATTTAAGAAATGGAAATTAAATCACAGTGAGCCAATTTGGACCTTGAGCTATGCCATGCAACTGCCTTACTCTTAACATCTAGTTAGAAGAAATGTCAGATTTCCCGCTAAGCCTCATAGAGAACGTAAATTATTTTTCAGAGACCAAATTTAAATATTTCAAGGATTGTGTTCCAAATACTACTCTGACAGAAATGCCTAGCTCAAAATACCTGAGAGGTCTTACACATTTAATAATGTTCAGTTTTAAGATAAAATTTATTCCACTGTATTAAGTTTAAAACTACTGCAAAGTTATCATACTAGATTTTTACTCAAATATTTATTTCCTAAAAGTCCTTTTCAAGATGCAATTTACCTCTAACTTAAATATGTTGAATGTCAACGGATTCAACATCCACACTACTATTGAACACAAAAGAACTATACTATCAGCTAAGTCAAACTGACTTCACCCTCCATCAATTCCAAAGAAGAATTCTTGAAGACATAGCGCTAAGAGGTAATTTGTTAAAAAGGAGAGAGGACAGGGTGACCTGACGAATACACAAAGAAACTCAATGAATCCCTAATGTTAACAGAAGAAACACCTTGCTCTATAATCTTGGTTCTAGAAGAGTTTTTGTCTAGACCCTAAAAATTCTTTCATGATATATGTTAGCTAGTTTAAAAAGGTACACTCCCCGGACATGTCTGCATCCCAAAAACCAGAGAAGCTAAGGGGAAAGCATCACAAGTTCCAGACCAGCCTGGACAACATAGCAAGTTCAAGGCTAGCCTAAATTATATAGGGAGACCTGTGCCAGAAAGAAAAAGGAAAAGAAAAAGTATCCTGGCCTCAGACATTTTTCTCCAGTGGAAAAAACAATGCATTAATCAAAACTTTACATAAATGCAAGGCTCTTCAATAATCTTGTGGATCAAAACTAGTTTTATGCAACTGAGTCTAAGATCTGAAGGTTTTTTTGTTATCTCATTTGATACTCTATGACTACTACTATTGGTAAGTTTTGCTTACTAATATCCAAACACCATGAGCATTATATGAACCAAATTATAACATTCTGATATTTGAGTTTGGAAAAGCCTGATATTGATGAAAATGTCAAAGTTCACCACCTTTAAGGCACATGAGGCTACAGAGAAGCCATGAAAAAAAAAGTCTGCTACGAGAACCCAAAACAAACAAGACTTCTATAGAGTTTATGTAGTAACATTTTTGGCTTAAATATGAAGATATACAATAAATTTTACAATTTTTAAAGCTCATCAGAATCTGGATACCTTTATACAATAATTTCTTATAATTTTTCCTTTGAGGGAATTTACCACTTTTAAAAGCTAAAAAATGAGATGTCTACGCACACTATAGGTCATTATTTGATGAGTCAGCTTTTGGGATTTAATTCAGCAATATCTAACTTACCCAAAAAACAGAGGAACTCAATTAAAGCTGCCACTATCTACCAAAGAATGAAGAAAAAGTTTCATTTTACTCTATGTTCTTGGTAAGACAGAATAAACTAGCCCGTTACAACCTACTACATTCTAGAACACCAGCTTCCTTTAATCATTTGCAAAACTGTATAAAAATACATGCCATTTAGCTTAACTCACTGCTCGCACTTTTAAAAGCTGTAATAAGGACTGACATAGTCTTCCAAGATCTCTAATAAAGTCTGGATAAATCTGTAAAGAGGAGACTTATTCGTTCCACCGTCAGCTTTGTACAGAAGATAAGCAACATTGGAGCATAGTCAGGACTTCTCATTCGTTCACCAATTTATCCATACATATTGATAATCTACTTTGATCATATTTACCTACCATCTTTTGCCCCCCCATTCCTTTTTTACTAGATCCTTTCCCCTTCCCATTCTAATTTCTTAATTTGCATTTTATTAAATCTAGATTTCACATATAAAAAAAACCACAATGTTTGTCTTTCTGAGTCTGCCTTACTTTGTTTAACGTGACGATCTCCATCTAGTTCCATCCGTTTTCTTGCAAATGACATAATTCCAGTCTTCTTTATGGCTAAAAGCAACTATGCTCTGTGTATGTGTCACATCTTCTTTATTCATATGTCAATAGGCATCTATTTATTGGCTACTGGGAACAATACTGCGAGAAACATGGAAATATAAATATTCCTGCCATATGCGGAGTTCGTTTATTTTGAGCATACTCAGGAATGGTATAACTGGATAATATAGTTCCACTTGTAATTTTTTTTTTAAAAAAGAACTTCCATATTGATTTCCACTGGTACAGCAGTTTTGTATTCTCACCAGCAGTATTTATAGATTCCTTCCTACCTCCTCCCCACCCCTGCCTCTACTCTCACGAGTATTTGCTTTTGGTTTCCACGATGACAGGAATGAGATCCTGACTGGAATGAGATAGACTCTCAACAGTTTTGATTTGCATTTCCCTGATTTGCCTTTTAATTAACTGATTATGTAGGCTTTCCATTGAAAATGAAAGAAAAGATATTGACTTGAATTTGTTTTAAATATACCCTACAGAGAAAGCAGATTTAATAAATCACTACCTATTCCAACAGTTCTCTCTGAATTAGTCACATGAAACGTCCTGACAGATAACAGCCTTTTTGTGATATAGTTTCTATTTTGGAAGGAAAGAGAAAGACTTTAATCTCTCTCTCTTAAATCATAAACAAGTCCAAGAGTTCCACTTTTTGCTTTTAAATGAAAGCAGTATTTTCAATCTCCTTCAAATAGACTTTATATTCTGGTTCTAATGTATAGAGTGAATAGACTCACACAAAATTTTATGACATATTTCTATAAATATGCAAACTTTTATAGACATTAAAAATCTGCCAATGGCACTTTGGTAAACTTATTCAATAGTGACTTAAGTTAAATCTAAGTTAAGAAGACTACATGATTCTTGGAAGCATAGAGAAATTTGTCTTAAAATTATATCCTGAATTGGTTTTGCATTTTCCTCAAATAAACAGCTGGCAACTGTGTGAAGGATAAATGCTGCTCTGCATCTCAGTGTTACCCAGCTTCCTTGGAGAACAGGAAGAGCATGCAGAAACTCCTCGGTGTGATTTTGCTACTGCTCAGGGAAGGCAGACGGCTTAGATGCATTTGCTTCTCTTCTCTGCTCTACTTCTGTGCTTGGAAGGGAAAACAGAGCACACCTTCCATCAATTATTCTAGAATCTGACCCCAAGATCTCTTTGGTCCCTCTAAACTAGACTGGAGTACCAAAGGAGGTGGGAGGAAAATCAGAACTACTACTCGAGCTGAAGCACACAGCCGTTCTTTACTTTCGGAGGCATCCAAAAGTTAGGGTCGGACCCCAGACCTCGGGAATGCTGCAAGGCACTAATCTTTACTCCAGTTCCAATTCTTTAGCCTTCAAGGAAGTAAAATAAAACTTTTAAAGGTCTACAAAATTTCAGTAGCACTATGCAGCCCAGGCTGGCTTTGAACTTGTTATTCCAGCTCAGCTTCCTGAATGCTCGGATTAACAGTGTGTACCAATACACCAGGATTAAATCTTCACCTTTAATTTAGTCAAATTTAAGCCCTTATACCAACTGAAAATGAAGGAAATTTAAGTTGTCAATCTTTTTGAAGAACTAAACTTAAATACTGTTGAGACCCTATCAACCTCTGAACTCTGTAGTCTTTTTGAAACATCGATTACACAATCAGCTTGCCTTCCAAATGCTGTCATAAAAATGAAAGTCAGAAAGCAAGTCACCTGTCAGTCTCGGTTTCCATCTTCTCTGGCCCATGTGAATGCCCGAACACATGTGGTAAAGGAATCAGACTATTTCTACGTTCATGATCATGAATTCTTTGAGAACATTAAAGAAACTCCATGATTTCACATTTAGACTTAGAGTCCTATCAGGAACCCACAAAGGTGTTTTCTATACTCCACTCACAGCGCTTTCTGAAGGTTGGTAGAACTCTAAGTGGTTTCTCAGTTAAGGAACATTAGCCTGGTCACATGCCTGCAAGCTGGCAAATGAAATATACAAAATTGGAGATGTTCTGCATAAAAATCTGGGGTTTTTCTGATAGCGAGAAATAGATAAATGATCTAGTTTGGAGATTATCTGACAGCCTAAAATGTAAGGATGGATGGGAAGGTTTGATATGCTACCACGGTTTAGTTGGAATCTCCATTTGAAAATTAATCAACAAGGCATTAAGTCTAAAATTTTGCTAGTGTAGCCATTATTTTCTCAGTAGTTATTACTTGCAGAAATGATTCTCATTTGACATAAAGTATATAAAGACAAAAAAACCCACATCTAACTGAAAAAGATTAGGGCCTTTGCTTATACTTTTGTATTAATACTTAATGCAAACGGAACTAAACCTAATGAAGGCACTATTGTAAACAGCAATGCATGACTTATGCGCACTCTCACCTCAAAGAAGATTTGCCCCTAGGAACTGATAATTATATTATGGCCCTCTTGAAAAATTAAACTAAGAAATCTTATCATTAAGAAGGAAACTGAATTACAGATGCTACACATAGTGACAAACTACTTGTCATCAATACATTGACATCCCCCAAACTGCAAATGTACTAGTCTTTGAAAAGCCCACTTAATCACCACAAAGTTAAAATAGTTAAGACATTTACCAGTGGTTCTTAAATCAGAATGTGCATGAGAATAATCTGGCATTGGTTAAAACACAGTGCTGCCCCAAATCCATACGGCCTATGGGTCTGGAATGGGGCTCAAATGCGATTCTAACATCTTCTCAGGTGATGCTGAAGCTGCAGGTACTAGGACTACCCTCTGATAACCACTGGCCTAAATGATTAATGGTACATCAGCACAACCCTAACCAAACTTCTGGTCAAGATGCATGTAAACCAATGAGAACAGAACAATGCTTAGAAGACTGCTGATAGATTTACCCTATTACATTAAAACATCAACATCTGCTTCGTGGTCTTCCTCAGTCACTTTCAAGGACAACACCTCTTCATTGAGAAAGAGCCCACTGAGCCTCTCCTTCCGGGCCTGCCTCTGCTCCTTCAGCTGCCTCTTGCGGAAGGCCTTCTGCTGTAGCTTTCGCTGCTTGGATCGCTTCTGTCAAAGTGAAAAGTACAAAGTCAGTAAGGCTTAGACACTGCTGTATGCAGCCCAGGGTTATGTGGCTCAAATTCTCTATTTTCTACATTTTAGGAGCTGCTCAGTGAGTCTTATACCGATAAGTAATCTACCAGCTTAGATATATGTTGTGGGAGTAACTTCCGCTGCCTCAACCAATAGTTGCTGAAGCACAAGCCCACAGTGCGGCAGGGAGTGCCTTCCGCTCAGTCAGCCAATAGCAGCTGAAATACCAGCCCACTGGGGCGTGGTATATTTCTCTTTTAAAAAGAGTCACAGATCCCGGATCAGGCCCTCTTGGTTCCGGCTCCTGCTCCAGCGACTAGGCTCCTTTCCTGACGGTTTATGGTGTATGTAAGTTTTACCCCCCAAAATAAATAACCCCTTAAAACATAACTGGTGTGGGATTGATTCGCATATATATATATATATATATATATATATATATATATATATGATTCTATTTTTTATTGCCTCTGACTAGTGATTCTTGTGGCTAGCAAGGGCTGATTCTTTATTGTTTGAGCTAGCTATGGACAACAAAATACTGTCAAGAATTTATATTTTTAGAATTCAATTAGGGTATAATGGCACCATCACAGCAAAAATAAAATGGTAGAGCACAATACTGGGTATAAAATGCAGAAAACATTGTCCAAATCCCTAATGCTTATGTTTTCAAGGTACATTTTACCCCAGAATACTAAAAATCTCTCAATGGCTACGAAGGAATCATGCCTTCCTAATATCAGGCAAATGCTATCTTAAAAGCCTGTTAGGAAACCTAAATCCTTATCACTGGTAAACTAATACCAAAAAAAGAATAACCACGTATTCAGTGAAATCCCTTGGTAACCACCAAAGATGGCTGTTTCTTCTACTTTGACAAAAACAAGCAAAACAAAACGGGGAAGGAATCACTGTGTATCTTCTGATCACTGGATTTCCAAAGACTTAAAGAAATTCTCTCATCTTTAAATGGGCTCTACTCTGTGCCACTGCAAGGAACCATCCATATTCCCATTCTGAGCCACATAACCGTTCCATATGTACTTCTATTTTCTTTTACAAGAGCCCAACAGTAAGTTTCAATAATGAAAGAATAGAACTAGATTACAGAAAGTGTTACTTTTTACTTAAGTCAAGGAACAGTTAAGGTTAAAACATCAAGAAAATACACACACACACACACGCACGCACGCACGCACGCACGCACGCGCATAAACAAACACACACCAAAAACATACACGACAGTTTTAGAAGCTAATAGATGGTAACATTAGCAACATAGTGAGATTCGCTCAGCAGTGAGTTATACTCTTGAGAATAAGCTGTTATTTTCATATTTCTAATATTTCTTACTGAAAGGGAACATAAAGACTGAAAGACTGAAGGCGGCATGGTAGCAGGTTAAGAGGATTTGAAAACACTCAAGTTTTCTTCAAGAGCAGAGCACTCTGCTTGTTCAATCAAAACCAAGACCCACAGGCATCCAGAGAGTGGAACAATTTTTAGTTTGCAGGAGATTGAAACAAAAGCGTCTTAATGTTAATATTGAAAGGCAAAGTTTTGTATTGAATAGACATTTTACTTTTGAATCCCGAATCCGCTCTGCTGCACTTGCAGACAGGTTGCTGTCACTGTGTGCTCGACTCATGTTGGCACTGGAGTTTGAAGCAGAGTTTCCAACACTGGAGCCACTGCTGCTTGCAGAACTGACCATGCTGGCACTGCTGCTGCTGGCGCTGGCACCACTCACTCCACTGGTGCTTGCACAGCTAAAGTTGCTTCTCTTCCAGGCCTCCCTTGTGGGCCGCTGACGAGGACTATGCTCCTTGATATAGTTTCTGACCTTAGGACACATGGACAAGCACTGGTAAGTATTGCACCTTGATACTCCACCCTTAAGATGCTGGAGGGAAAAAAGTCATAGTGTGTTCAATCTGAACGATGCTCAGATGCACAAGAGGTGGAACAGAAGCTAATAAGAGACATTCAAATATAGAAATGAATACCAAGTCAGCTGTATTAGTTCCAGGACTTGGAAGGCTGAAGCAGGAGGGTTGCAACTAGTTCTGCCCAGTCTGAGCTTAATACTGCATTCTAGGCCAGTCTGGACTATATAGATTGGAACTGTTTCAAAACAATACTCAAGAGAGGGGTGGGGGAGAAACGGCACGAAGGAAAGGAAGGGAAGGGAAGAAGGGAGGAGAGGAAGGACGACCACAATACCAGCAGGGGTCAAAACCCCAGCAAACACATAGACCTATATTTTAAAAATATAAAAATTACTTAGCAAATCCTATTGGTCTTTAGAATTTTGAGAAAAGAACACTGAAAGAGAAACAACAAAATCAAACAAATGTGGTTACACATTTTTAAAAAATTTCCATTAAAAATGAGTTAAGTATATTAATGATTCCGTTTCTGACTTGTGTGCATTTCCCTCTAAATTTTGTGAGGGGGACAATGGCACCTGGTTTTAAATGCAGCACATCAACTTACCACAGTAAAAAAACTAGCAGAAATGGGGAAAAGTATTTCGTTTTGAGAAATGAGAATTTTCAAATGCCAAATGCAAGACACCAGAAGTAGAGAATTAAAAGCCTTTCTAGTAAAGCGTGCACGGGAGAAAAGGTGCAGCAAAAAAATTTCTTTGGAAGGGATCGTCAACGCACACTGTGAAACACTGGAGGAAAGGTTGCTCGGATGTCACTATGCACAGACTGTTATTCCACAAGGCTACTCAATCCCTCGGCACAGATGCCCGGCCACATAAAACTCTTCTTAAGTAGGACTTGCAGGTGTCAGTTTTTGTTTTGGCTTTGAGACATTCAGGATCACAGGTATTCCAGGCTGGCCTTGAAGTCTTTAACAAATCAACGATGACCCTGAACTTCTGACCCTCCTAACTCTACATCCCAGGTGCTATGATCACAGACGTGTGCCACTACTCCAGGTCGTTTTTTCCCTTTTTCTTTGCAGCCCTAGGGAGTGAATTCAGGGCTCTGTGCACGTTACCCTCTAGCCCTGAGCTACAACTCTTAGTGCTTCCGAATGTTACATCTCACAGCAGTGATTCTGGTCTCGATAATGTATGAGTACGCACATGATTACTACATAGGCCTACATTTCAGAAGATGGTGGCATCTTCAGTAGATAAACAATGTATATTTACTTTTCATACCTGCTTCAGTTTTTCATCTGTGAGACAGTTAAGTTCAATAATGAACTCACTGTCAGTAGGGGAGATCTGAGCAGAAGGATCAATGATTTTAATAATATCAAGTTGCTCCCGAAGGCCCATCTCAGTACTGACTTTACGGCTCAGATACTCAATATATTCCACCTATGTGAAGAAAAATAACAACAAACAATATCAGTGTTAATACCTGACCTTTACTATGTGAATTATAACACGATTTAGACATTAGAAGAATTATTTTGCCCAAGGCTCTAGTGAAGCACCAACCACTGTCTGAATAAGAAAGCTGATAATTTCTTATGATCGTTGCTAAGATGTCCTAATTTCATTTGCTTCCTAGAAAAAAGTTAAAACTCGGACTTATTAAGCAATTTACACAATTCGGGGGCTACAAAGAGGTAATTAAAGAAGGTTTCACATCTCTACACACAAGCTTCAGTCCACATACACTGCGAATTAAGAATGCCAACATGTTTACCTGCTCATCATTTGTCATTGCACTCCAAGCAAGTTCATCTAGATTTCGGTGCTTGTTTTTCTTTTTAGGAAGCAGGCAAGGTGAACTGGGGATACTGGGTATGACGTCAGAAAGTACATCACTTCCACTGGCAATGTCACTGCCTGGTAACTTTAGAAAAGTAAGAAGTACAGGGGTTAAAGAAAGGAAAAAATTAAAACTGCATTTTAAATATGGCAACGCATTTTATGCATCAATTAAAGTTATTTTAGTCCGCCATGGTTAGTTACATATGCAGGCAATCCCTGCACTTAGGGAGTAGAGAGTGGACAATCAGTGGTCTAAGGACAGTCAGAGCTGAATTGTCAGTCTCAGGTCACCCTAAGGTATACAAGATCATGTGTCAAAAACAAAATAAAATTTACTTCAATATATGACTAAGGCAAATATACAATCAGTATCTTTCAGGCAGATTAATATTGAACCATACCTATTTTATACAAAAGGACCAACATCAGGATATTCTCTCTGAAGATAGCCCATGAAAATGTACTTTCCAAAATGCATAAATCATAAATATGAATTACTAAAATGCTAGTTTATGTTTCAATATCCACTAAGGTTTTTAATTTTTAGCCACAATATTATCAGAGCCCTAAAACCTGAGCAAGAAGCACTGATGTCCACCACAGGAGACCTGAGTGCTCTGCCATCAACTGAAGTCATTTAAAATATGCTCTTGATATAAAGCAAAAACTCTTCCAAGAATGGAAATACTAGAAAACAAAGTAAGAAAATAGAAAACAATGTGTAGAGAAAGGATAAATAAAAACTAAACACAAAACCACAGAAAAATCAAATCAAATCCATTTAAAGAACGACAAGTATCAAGCATCTATGGCCTCTTAAAAGAGTGTATTAAATAGCTTCATTAATATGCACTTGATAAACAAAAACTACACAGCGTATAATTTGATATATTTGAACATGCACCCATGAAACCAAAACATGTCACATCAAGGTGATAAGCACATAAATATCCTCTAAAATTGGTTAATTTGATGCAGTATTTTTAAGATACTAATAAAAAATAGGTATTTTTTCCTTTCTTAGCAAATTTCAAAGAATATTTTCATGATTATAAGCTATATCACTTTTATTGGTTTTTGGGTATCCAGAATTTGCAACTACATTTGACTCTGAATGATTTCTAGGCCTTGACTTTTCAAACAGAACAGAACTTTAGTACTAAAAACTATTGCTTTCATATGTATTTAAGATGCTAATACATACACGGCACTATAACAGGTATATGGGATTCAACAGAGTGAAATCATGCTCATTACATTAAAATTTTATACATCATAATACTATCCATTTACAAATGCAAAATGCAGCACAAAGTGGATGTAAAACCAGACAGACAGATCCTTGGAGTTCACTGGCCAGTCAGCCTAGGTTAAGGCCAATTAGAGAAATTAGAGACGGTATCTTAAAAGATATGGGTGATATTCCTGAGATTGACCTCTAAATTCTGCATGCTCTCCCTCTCTCTCATCCCTCCCTCACACACACACAACTAAAAATACATATACTTGGGCTGGAGAGACGACTTGGTGATTAAAATTACTTGTTGCTCTTGAGAAGACCCCAATTCCCAACTCACGCATGGTGGTTCACAACCATCTGGAACTCGTTCCAGGCGTCAGGCATGTACACGATACACAGACTTACATGCACACAAAACACTCATAGAAACA
This sequence comes from Myodes glareolus, assembly GCF_982192425.1. Classification (NCBI taxonomy): domain Eukaryota; kingdom Metazoa; phylum Chordata; class Mammalia; order Rodentia; family Cricetidae; genus Myodes; species Myodes glareolus. The sequence continues at coordinate 51,562,441 of NC_142053.1, forward strand.
TAAACTTAGTAAAGCTAAAAAATTTAAAAACTTTAACTTTCAAAATTTAGTAAACTTTTTTTTTTGAATCTTTGGAGACTATCTCTTTGGGGTCAGAGTATATGATAAGCACTTAAATTCACATCTTTGGTTTTGTCTGATGTAGGAGATGAGATATAAAAAAGGTATGAATAATAGTTTGGTCATTTTTTTAGGAAGAAGTTAAAACACCCTAGAACACAAAACCTAGTTCCACTGCTCACTAGAGGTAAGATCTTGTATAACTTATTTATTTAATGGCTGACTTTCTTTTCAAGAGAAGATCTTACACTGTATGTCAGGCCACGTGGAAATCTCAATATATAAACTAGGCTGCCTTGTTCCTCCTGCTTCAGCCTCCCCAATACTGCAGTTACAGGGATCTGGCATCATACTGGTGATCTTGTGTGATCTGGATAATTTACTTTTGAGTCAGTCTTCAACCATGATTTCTGAGACTACTAAAAAGGTAGTAAAAGTCCTTATGGAATGTGTCCTATGTTGCCAAAGTGGTGTTTAATGACTTAAACATTAAACAGGAAAAGACATTTGGGAAAGAAAAATAATTTAGTAAAACTACAGATGGCAAAAACACAGGATAAGGGGGAAAAAACCCGACATAAATAAAAAAAGAAGCCTGGTGTGGTGTAGCACACCTCTAATCCCAGCACACAGGAGGCAGAGGCAGGAGGATCTCTGTGAGTTTGTAGCCAGTCTAGTCTATACAGTCAGCTCTCTAGGACAGTCAGGGCTATGTAGAGAGACTCTGAAATGAATAAAAAATTTATTTTAAAAAAGAAGGAAGGAAAATTATTGCTGAGGATCGGAACAACGGAAGAACTAGAGGCATTCCCGTGCCATGCAGGAGCGGACGGACACAAAACATTTTCCAAGCGACAGTATCTTGAGGAAACAAAACAGAATGAAGAACGATTGGCAAAGAATGAAGCCTTTACTGTGACCGGGCCTATCCTCTAACAAGCATCAACAAGAAAAACAGATGACTATAAAGGTTTAGAAGACAAACTATAATGTATAAATTGTTTAGGAACCTTCATTGCTCTCTGCTTACTGGCTACTGATGCTAGCAGCTTCCTTGAGAGTCTGCTTCCAGGAAATACCCACCGCAAGGGAGTCCACCCTCAAAGTAGAAAAATAAAGCCTTCCTTAAGAAAAAGAGGTGTTTGGTAACTGGCTGGTTAGCAAGGAGCCCAATATTCAGACCAGAGGAAAATAGTTCACAACCATATAACCCACACAGGATGGTACACTCAAAGACTTCAAATATTAATCATTCTAGCTCAACACACTTATTCTAACAATAAGGGGGAAATGGTATCCAAAGAGACTTGAAGAACTAGTGACCAAATCCAAAGTAGGACACAAATTCATTGTATTCACATAAGCCAGGCAATCTGGAGTTCAGTATGAAATAGGAAGATGGTGCAGTGTGGGATATGGGTAACGGGAAAATGGTGGGTGTGCAAATATACTCTGAATAGACAACAGTCATTATTCACCATACTGTAAGATATGTCACAAAGGCTCATGTACTTTTTCCATGGGAAGGCGATTTTTGGAAGTGACATCACTGATCAAGGACTCAGCATCTCAGATAATGGGCTACTATGGAATATAAAGTTATTCAAGTGGAAATGTCAAATAGTCAATTGGACATATGGGACTAGAGTAGCAGTTGTATAGCAGAATTAATTGTACGGGCGCTTGTATATTTATTAGGCCAGGAGTTTCCCACTTTATAACTGATGAAGTATTTCAGAATAAAAATGCTTAATGACTCCTATATTTTTATAGACCATAGTCAGTATATTTATACCATTCATATTCAGTATATTTATGCCATAATCTGTAGCCATGACACATGGAGAGAATTAAATCAAACCTCTGTCATATTTTCTGTAAGTTTCAGCAGAATTCTGTAAGTAACCTCTTTTCTCTAACAGCTGATGTGTCATTTCAAGGAGCCCGTCTAGGTTTAAAGTATGACAGAAGAACTACTTGCTCATTGCATCCTCTAAGCTTTCCTGCTCAACAACAGAAATGGTTTCTTAAATGCAACTTTCCAAAGAATCTGTGAATCATTAACTATCCTAGCAACTTCATCTATTCTGTTGCTATTGCTGCTTATTAATCATTTCTTATACTCCTCTTTGCAAGGAGGAGGCTATTATGGTCTCACTATATACCCTAGGCTGGCTTCCAACTGCCTCAGTCTCATGAGCGATGGGGTTGTAGGCATGCATCACCATACTTCCGCCACTTCAACACTGTATGATCTGGGTAGGGCAAACAAACAAGAAGAAAAAAGACTAGAAGGAAAGAAAGACAACTATTCACTGATAACATGAACTTAAATATGGAAAACTCAAATGAATCCACACAGGAGGAAACTACAGAGCTAACAAACAAGTTCAGCGCTAGTTAGGAAAATCTGTATTGAAAAGACTGAATTGTATATTGCTTTATATAGACACTGAGAAATCTGCAATTAAAATTATGAAAAGAATGACATTTCCAAAAGCAAAATAAAGGATTTTTAACAAATTTAATCAAAAAAAGTTTAAGATTTGAATACTGAGAACTGTAAGGTATCATTGAAAGAATTAAATAAAAACAATACCACTTTCATGAATTGGAATGTTGAAATTAAGACAGCAATCCTCCTCACAGGCTTAATGCAATCTGTACTAAAATTTCAACTGCTCTATTTTGTAGAAATAGAAAAACTGATCCTAAAATTTGTGTGGAATTACAAAGGACCCCCAAAATCCAAATAATCTTAATAAAGAGCAAAAACACTGTTTGGGGCCCTGTGAGTTATCTGGTGGCCACGGCTGCTGTAGCCCGCAGAGGCTGCTGTAGTAGCCTCCGGAGAAGAAGCTCCCCTGTGGAGTGGGGCCTGGTGGAGGCTCAGTGCCGCCCGGGGAGAGTTTACGCGGGCAATGATGCAACGAATTCGAGCGCCCGCACCAATAGCGGAGGCCCCTCGCCCGGAAAACAGAACTGGAGCCCGTGGCGAGCCTTCCCCAGGCCTGCCTTTGCGCCCATGGCTACGGCAGCGGTGGCGGCGGTGGTGACTAAGGCGCTCCTGGAGGCAGCGGTGGCAGTGCCAGGAGAAACGGAGAAAGAAGTGGCGGAGGCGGCCCGGCACCCGTAAGCCTTGTCCCCCGCAGGATGAGACATGCGCGGAGCCTGCGACTGTGGCTCTAGGGTCTCCTCCCCGCCAGCCTTTCCCGCCTCTATTGCCTGCACCCCGAAAAGTTCGACCTCGGCCACCGCAGCGCCGGCGGCGCGAATGGCGGGCCATGGAACTCGAGAACATCACAGCCAACACTCTGCTACTGAGGCTCGTCAAGAAAAGGATTTTAGCAGCCTTTGTGACAAGCAGCCAATAGGAAGACTTCTTTTCAGACAATTCTGCGATACAAAACCAAATCTAAAGAGATGCACTGAATTCTTGGATGCAGTGGCAGAGTATGAAGTTACCATTGAAGAGGAGCAGACAGAGTTTGGGCTAGCTATCTTTAATAGATTCTTCAAAGAGAAGTCAGAAGTCTTCTTACCACAGATACCCCCAGCTCTTGTGAAAACCTGTAAATAGAATCTGAAGCAGAATTCCTCCCCTAAAAATGTTTTCCAGGAATGTGTTGAAATTGTCTATACCTATCTCAGTGAAACACCATTTGAAGAATACTAAGACAGTACACTTCTGTCGATTTTTACAATGGAAATGGCTAGAAAGGCAGCCAGAAACAAAGAACACATTCAGATATTACAGAGTACTAGGAAAAGGTGGGTTTGGAGAGCCCCTTTATCATTTGTGTATAGGAGGCCTACTGATATTTTTTAGTTGATTTTTGTATCCTGCCACATTACTGAACGTGTTTATCAGCTCTGAAATTGAGAAGTTTCTATAAAGCAAAGGACACAGTCACTATGACAAAAACGGCAGCTTACAGAATGGGAAAAAAAAATCTTCACTAACCCCACATCAGAACTCAAGAAATTAAACCTCAAATTACCAAATAATCCAATCAAAAAATGGAGTACAGATCTAAACAGAGAATTCGCAACAGAAGAATTGCAGATGGCCAAAAGACACTTAAGGAATTGTTCAACAGCAGAGAAATTAGTCATCAGGGAAATGCAAATCAAAACTACTCTGTGATACACCAGTCAGAATGGCTAAGATAAAAAACACCAATGATAGCTTATGTTGGAGAGGATGCAGAGTAAAGGCAACACTCCTCCACTGCTGGTGGAGTGCAAACTTATACAGCTACTTTGGAAATCAGTGTTGCGGTTTCTCAGAAAATTGAGAATCAATCTACCTCAAGACCCAGCAATACCACTATTGGGCATATACTCAATGGATGCACATTCATACCACAAGGAAATTTGCTCAACTGTGTTCATAGAAGCATTATTCATAATAGCCAGAACCTGGAAATGACATAGGTGCCCCTCAACTGAAGAATGAATAAAGAAAATGTGGTGCATTTACACAGTGGAGTACTACTCAGTAGTAAAAAATACAGTGACATCTTGAAATTTGCATGCAAATGGATGGAACTAGGAAAAAAAAACAACCTGAGTGAGGTAACCCAGACTCAGATAGACAAACATGGTACGTTCTCACTCGTAAGTGGATATTGACATAAATCAAAGGCAAATCAGCCTATAATCCAAGATCCCAGAGAAACTAGGTAACAAGGAGAACCCTAAGAGAGACATACATAGATCCCCCTGAGAAGGAGAAACAGACAAGATCTCCTGAAAACATTGAGAGGGAAGGTGGAAGGAGATGGGGAGGGGGAAAGGGGAAGGAGGAGGAGAATATGAGGGAACAGGATGCTCAAGAAGGGAGAAGGATAGAGAGGGAGAGAAAGGAAAGAGATATTTTGATTGAGGGAGCCATTAAAGGGCTAGTGAGAAACATGGCACTAAGGAAATTCCTACGAATCCACAAGGACGACCCCAGCTAAGACTCTAAGCAGCAGTGAAGAGGACGCCTAAACTGGTCTTCCCTTTTAATCAATTTGATGATTACCTTAATTGTCACCATAGAACCTTCATCTAGCAACTGATGGAGGCAGATACAGAGATCTACAGTGAAGCACTCAACCAAGCTATCTGAGACCAGTCCAAGACAGAGAGGTGCAATATATGAGCAACGGGGTCAAGACCATGTTGCTACCCACTGAAACTGCTGATCTGAGCTAGTGAGAGCTCACTGACTCTGGACTGATGGGCGGGGGATGGACCTGTATAGGAACAAACTAGGCCTACTGATTGTACTGTACAGTTGTGAGGCTTGGGCAGTCTGTGGAGCCACTGGCAGTGGGACCAGGATTTAACCCTAGTGCTTGGACTGGCGGAGCACATTCTCTTTGGAGGGATACCTTGCTCAACCTAGATATAGGGGAGAGGGTCTTGCCTCAGAGTGAAGTGTCCGACTTTGTTGATTCCCTATGGGAAGCCTTACCCTTTCTGAGGAGTGGATGGAAGTGGTGTGGGATGAGGGAAAGGCTGGGGTGGTGGGAGGGGAGGGAGTAGGAATGGGGATAGCTGAATAAAATGAGAAAAGATTATATTAAAAAATTTTAATAAAAAGTCAACTTTCATTTAAAAAAACACTGTTTGGGAGCAGGGGTGCAAGTCTTGAACCCCAGCATGTGAGTCAGAGGCAGGTGGATCTAGTTCAAAGTCAGGTGATCTACATAATCAGGCCAGCCAGGGCTACATAGAGAGACCCTGTCTGGAAAAAGAAAGCAAAAACCAACCAAACAACAACATGGGAGAATGCACACTTCCCAAACAGTGTTGTACAAGCACAAGGACAGACGCTGGCATTAAGGCAGGAGAATTATGAGTCCAGAACCAAACCCATTTGCAGCAGGATGCCAAGACTATTCGATGAGAAAAACAACAGACTTTTTAGCAAATGATGCTGGATTAAAAAAAAATACCTAGAAACCAACATCCACAGCAAAGAATTTGTATAAATTGAGAGTAGACAAGAAATTCTTCTCTATCATACAGGCATTTACTGAAAAACTACACTAACATTACACTCAGTGGAAAGACTGGAAGCTTTCCTTTCCAACTAGGAAAAAAGACAGGCTTTCCTCAGTTTCACTTCTTTTCTGAGGTGTGGGGGGGGCATACACACAGAGAGAAAAATCAAAATACATCAAAGGCCTATACATGTAAGAACTAAATCTCTAAACTCTAAGAAGCAACAGGTAACTTTCATCATCTTGGGTAACGCAGTTTTTAATACAATAGCATAAGCACAATGAAGAAAAACACATGCAGAGGAGTGGGGAAAATGTATAGCTCAATAAAAACAATAAAAAGAGAAAAACAGGGGGCTGGAGAGAGGTGATGTATGTGGGCCTTCTGTTATGTGTTATTTTCATTGGTTAATAAAGAGACTGCCTTGGCCCTCTGATAGGACAGAAAATTAGGTAGGTGGAGTAAACAGAACAGAATGCTGGGAAGAGGGCAATGAGGCAGATGCCATGGAGCCAGCCACCAGGTCAGACATGCTGAATCTTTCCCGGTAAGCCACCACCTCGTGATGCTACACAGATTATTACAAATGGGTTAATCAAGATGTGAGAGTTAACCAGTAACTAACTCTCTAGAGATAATGGGTCAGGAAGTGTTTAAATGAATACAATTTGTGTGTTGTTATTTCCGGGGCTAAGCAAGCCGTGCAGGGAGCTGGGCGGGACGAAAAGCAGGCCTGCCCGCCACTCCTCACCACAGAGATGGCTCAAAGGTTAAGAGCACTGGCTGCTCTTCCAGAGGTCCTGAGTTGAATTCCCAGCAACCACATGGGGGCTCACAGCCATCTGTAATGAGAACTGGCACCGTCTTCTGGCGTGCGGTCATACATGGAGGCAGAGCATTGAACACATAATAAATAAATCTTAAGAAAATGATGCAAGTATGAAAAGGTGCTCAACACTAGGCATCAGAGAAATGTGAAACCAAACCACAATATGACACCAATTCACACTCACTGTGCTGGTTGAAATAAAAAAGATAAACATCAAGTATAGACCAAGATGGAGAAATTCAAATCGGAGAGGAATAAAATCCATGCTACAATATGGATAAACCTTGAAAACAGCACAACAGCTCTATATAATTGTGTATGTCCATTTATACAGAGAACGGGAAACCAAGGTCATCAGGAGAGCTTAAAGGGGAAAGGAACTTATAGTCCAGTCTGATAACCTAAGTTTGATCTCTGGGATGCACGTAGTGGAAAGACAGAACTCCCTCAGAATTTATCCTCCAACCTCTACATGCGCACACACACACTAAAATTAATAAAAAAAAATTAGAGATAAATCTATAGGATAGATTGGTGTTTGCCAGATGACAAAGGCAAAGCGGAAGTGAAGCTCTGTGCTTAACAGGTATACAGTTCTTTTGTGTGTGGGGGGGCGATTATGGAAATAACCTGGAATTAGTGGTGATGCCTATGCAGCATTGTGAGTATATTAATGAGCATATAATTGTATGTTTTTAAATTATTTAAATGGTGAATTCTATCATTTTTAAAGGTAAAAAAAACAAACTTTTATCTGACATACATTTGCATCTCCATGTGGTATAGAAGCTGAAATAACACAAAAAAATGGGAATGGTGAATTGTTCTTTCCTCTTAAAACGTCTTAGCTTAGCGTAGCACTCTTTACAGCACATATATACACAAAACTGAAGCCAACTAAAAAACATTATGATGGATATGATACGGCTCTGAAAATGAATGAGATATTCCAGCATTCGAAAAAAATCATATAATTACTGAGTGAAATATCTATATATGACATACATACTATGTGTATAGGGAAATACACTTCTATCTGTAAAAGCTCTTCACAGGGATAACCAGAAGAGTTTTTGAGACTTTTAATTTATACCACTCCATATTATTTGATAATTTCATAAAAACAGTTTTAACTCAAATAATATCTGAACCCTTTTTAAAAATACAAGTTCATATATTCAGATGACTTTTAAAATATCAGAGATTCAAGTTTATCTGTTGAATAAAACATGTAGTATATGTAAGGGAAAACTTTTTAATATTTTTTTACAATCACAAAATAAATGTTCCAATAAAGCAACACACATTTTCTAATATATCACATTCATTATAATGCAGTATTTTTAGACAACTTGCCACAAAGACATTTTAAATATTATATATGCCCCAAGAAAAAAAATTATTGTGGCCAGAAAAACATCTACATGAAAAAAGAATATAAAATAATAAACTAGCATACTTCAGATAAGAGAACCAAAGATTATATGCCTGTGATAGAAACAGCTTATCATATTTGATATCTAACATAATCTGGTATATGTCTTCTAAACACAAGAATGTTATCAAGTATGAAGTAGGGAGAATACATTTGCCTAGTAAAGTGCTGAGTGCTTAATACACGAAAATCTATAAAAGGATGACTGTAGGATCAGAAGCCTGAAATGCATATTAGCAAAATTATAGAATGTGCATTCCATCTATTTCTTAACTGTACAACACACTTTGCAAAAAATACCAAGGAAAATTGACTTCACCAAGACTCCAAGGTGACATCAGTCACACTACTGAGAGAGAAGGCAATAGATGTTAAACTGGAAGAGCTGCTACACTGAATACTGATGGAGGATTTCATCTCCAAAGTCATTCGATGCATTTCAGATTGGTTATGAGCAGTATTACAAAAAGAATGCCAACACAAGAAAAGAGACCATCACTAGCGTTCACGTGGGGCTAACCTAGAGCTTATGTGTGTTTCAGCTACTTGGAGCTAACAACTTACGCTTTTTACAAAGAACTCAATTATGAGCAATGGTACAAGTACCACTGAAAAGGAACCAGAATAGAAGGCACTCTGTACTTCTTAATGTGACTTCCTGCCAGCTCCCAATCATGAAGAATTCAATTCAGACTGAACCTTTTCATAACCTGAGAATTAAGGTCCAAGAAGAGGTGAGTGGCACATGCAAAAGATAAAATTAAAATAAACAAATACTTGGAGGTAAAAATGAAAAGCTTGAAAGAATTTACACCTTTACTTATTCAATAATGATGTTAACAAGTCGGGGGGAGACTTACCTGCCACTCAAAACCCACTTTTACTTACATAATAACAGTGCTAGTAAGAAGAAAAAAAAACCTTACCTGCCACTCAAAACCCACTTTCACTTATCTAATAATAATGTTAGTAAGAAGGAAAAGAAAACCTTACCTGCCACTCAAATTCGCTGTCTGACCAATCCCAGTAAGTGCTGATAGAAGAGGAGACATCACTGCAGACACTTCCCTCAGGGAATAGGTCAAAAGAAGTGAAGTCTTGATCATCCAACAGCGAATAGCAATCATCTTGATCTCCCACGGAAACGGATGAAAACAGCTCCTCACTACATTCTGAGCTTGCAACACTTGTTCCACAAGAAGTGAGGTTCCACCTTCAAAAGCACAAGAGAAGTCACATCAGGAACCCCAGAACCCCACAACTTGAAGACAGTAACAAAACCCACTTAGGATATTTGTGAAGAAGGACTTTTGCGGTCTGAGGGTAGTGCGATCATTTTTTAAAATCTTTAACCTTTGGCGGAGTTACTGGGAGGGATTATATGAAAATCCATATAGAAAACTTAACACATGTAAAAAAGCCACTAAACACACTAACCACTAAATTTACACATATATGTGCATGTGTGTATTTAGACCAGAATACAACCTTGTGTCAGTTTTCAGGGACTGTCCACTTTTTTTGTTTTGAGACAGGGTCTCGATGGCTGGAACTCACGAAGCAGGCTAGGCTGGCAGGCCAGTAAGCCCCAGGGATCTGGCTGTGTCCCCATCCCCAGTACTGGGTTACAGGCACACGCTGCTGCACCAAGTTTTGAGTTCTGAGGACAGAGATCAGCAAGTGTTTTACTGACTGAGCTACTTCACTAGACCCTGAAACATCTTCAAATATTAGTTTTATCTCGTGGTTACTAGGTAGATAGCATCCTCATTTAAAAAATGGCACTGGGGGAGCAACTCAGTTGGTAAGGTTCCCGTGGTGCTAATGTGTGTGCGTTTTTGCTCCAGCACCCATGTAAGAAACACTGGCACAGCAATGTGAGCATGTAATTCCCGGGATGAGAAGGTGTAGATAAGAGGATCCTGTCTCAAGATCTCCTGAGTAAATTGGGAGCATGGGGACCTTGGGGGAGGGCTGAAGGGGGGAGGGGAGAGGCAGGGAGGGGAACAGAGAAAAATGTAGAGCTCAATAAATATCAATAAAAAAAAGAAAGAAAAAAAGGATCCTGTTTCACCAGGCAGCTGCTCTGGCCAAATCAGTGAGCTCTAGGATCAATGACAGATCCCATCTCAGAAAAATAAAGAAAATAATAAATTAGGGGCTGGAGAGATGGCTCAGTGGTTGTTCCTACAGAAGACTGGGGCTAAGTTCCCAGCATCCACATAGCAGCTCAGAACCATCTGTAAACTCCAGTTCCAGGGGTTCTGATACCCTCTTCTAGAACCATGTATGTGGTGTACATACAGACATAAAATAAATAAAATTTTAAAATATCATTTAAAAATATGGAGATTAAGACCTATGACACCAATCCTTTTGTACGAATGAACACATATACACATATATGAACAAGTACACACATATGCACTAATAATAATAAATAACCCAACAGAATTAACCAAATTACCGGGTCTTGCAAATAAAGCTCTAAATAGCAAGCAGAAATTCTCTCCCAGGTGCAGCAATAAACTGAGAAAACTACTTATTCTTGCCTTCAAATCCCATGTGATTCCATAACACTCCCTACCTTTGTTCATTCACCCATTCAACAATTGTGAGTAACAGCTAAGTGCCAGATACTATCTTCAGGCTGGGGGAAGCTGCAACTAATTGTTTTTAATTAGAATTGCCTTTCAGCATGCAAAAATCCTGTGGAAATATGTTTGCCTCCCTGAGCAATAATGACATTTTTCATATAAAGCCTGTCTGCCACACTGAACAATAGCTAGTCAATCACTGACAAGAGTCAGGCCTTTGCTTGCTTTTGTACTCTCGTTGTGCTCCTCAGGCTTTCAGGTGCGCGCGCGCGTGTGTGTGTGTGTGTGTGTGTGTGCGCGCGCGCACGCGCGTGTGTAGCAAGGCTCTAGAATATGGATCCTCTCAGATGCTGTGGCCTTTTTTAGCAGCATCACAGCTAAAACAAATAATTGGCAAAACAGAAAAATAGCACCTTTTCCTGTCACAGATTTTTAAACTCCATATATGTACAGCTAGTCTAATTTGCAAATATAATTCTTATCTTTAAGCAATGCAGAAAAACAAAGTAAGTAATATTTATCCATTTCTGGAAGTTGGTTCTATGTGAACAAGGGGCTTATAATTCCCCTTCTAGGAATCCACTCCCTTCCCCAAATAGAAATTTGAAAAATAAAAGATGTATTGCAAATATGTACAAATAATATTATTTTGTTTTGTTGTTGTTTGATTTTTATTTTTTCAAGACAGGGTTTCTCTGTGTAGCCCTGGCTGTCCTGGAACTCACTATGTAGACCAGCCTGACCTCAAACTCAGAGATCTACCTGCCTCTGCCTCACAAGTGCTCAGATTAAAGGCATGTGCCACCACTGCCTGGAAAATAATGTTATTTTAAATAGATAAAATAAATGCCCTAAATGCCCCTCAACTGAAGAATGGATAAGGAAAATGTGGTACATTTACACAATGGAGTACTACACAGAAAAAAATAACGACATCTTGAATTTTGCAGGCAAATGGATGGAGCTAGAAAACATTATTTTAAGTGAGGTAATCCAGGCACAGAAAGACAATTATCACATGAACTCACTCGTAAGTGATTTTCAATCATAAAGCAAAGAAAATCAGCCTACAAATCACAATCCCATGGGCTGGAGAGATGGCTCAGAGGTTAAGAGCATTGCCTGCTCTTCCAAAGGTCCTGAGTTCAATTCCCGGCAACCACATGGTGGCTCACAACCATCTGTAATGAGGTCTGGTGCCCTCTTCTGGCGTGCAGACAGACACACAGACAGAATATTGTATACATAATAAATAAATAAATATTAAAAGAATCACAATCCCAGAGAACCTAGGCAACAATGAGAACCATAAGAAAGACTTACATAGAACTAATCTATATGAGAAGTAGAAAAAGACAAGATCTGAGTAAATTGGGACCATGATGACCATGAGAGAGAGAGTTGAAGGGGAGGGAAGAGGCAGGGAGGGGAGCAGAGAAAAATGTATAGCTCAATACAATCAATAAAAAAATCAATAATAAATCAATCAATAAATACCCTCAAAGCATGAAGAATGACAGCTATATCTCAATATTGGTATTATCAAACTATGAGAGTACTGGGCTAAGGAGGCGGGTCGGTGGTTAAAGCACTTGCATCACAAGTCCAAGGACCAGAATTTGAATCCCAGAACCCATGAAAATATTTAGGGAGGGGATTATTGTCCACTAGTAATTCTAGCATTCTAAAGGCTGAGAGAGAGGACCCCCAGGACAAGCTGGTAAAACAAACTAGCCGAATACGCAAACACTGGCTTCAACTGAGAGATCCTGCCTGAATGAACACCGAGGACAGCTGAGAAAAACAACACCACTTGAACCTACACACACAAACACATACCACATACTCACATACATGAACACACATAAACACGAAAAAAATAGGAAAATACACAACATAATTATAATAAACGGTCATATACACACACAGGAGAGAGAAAAAGCCACAAGTCCAAAACTTTTGGCAGGCAAGCTTTATACCATTAAAAGAAAATTCCACCCTGACCCTATATGATGGGGTACAGTCAAAATAAAGGTGTACTGAAAATATTATATAAAATTTTCTTCAAGCTATGCCTGCACTACTCATGTGAAACATAAATTCAGCATTTAGACTTTGGTCACATCTCTAACATATCTCATTATGTATGTGAATACTACAACCAAAACTATATAAAATTAGAAACATATCAGATTCCAAGTATTTCACATGAGCAATCCTCAATCTGTATTTATACATAGAAAAAATGAAAAGAAACACAGTGTTGATGATATTCTCTCTGAGAAAAGAGCGGCTTTTTAAAGAGCCTTCAATTTCCTATAAAGAGCTTTTGAAATAAAAATTTAAATAAGATTCTTTTAGACTGTTCTGATAGTTTTGAATTCTCAATGAATGTTCAGTGTGTGTTCAGCACAGATTCATTCAAAATTACAAGCCTTTACACTTTTAAATTGCTTAATTATTTTATGTGTATGGGTGTGTGCACCACGTGCATGCTTGGTGCTCACAGAGGCCAGAAGAAGGCGTTGGATTCCTTGGAAATCGAGTTACAGATGATTATGAGCTTTCATGAGGGTGCTGGGGATGGAATCCTGGTCCTGGGGAAGAGCAGCCGGTGCTCCTAACCACTGAGCCATCTCTCCAGCGTGAGCCCTTACATTTTAATGCACTAAAGCAGTCGAGCACCAAAATATGAAATATGACCATAACATTAGACTCAAGGGATGAGAGCAATGATATGGTTGTAGTTAGAATTTGAAGAGAAAAATGTAGACAAAACTCCCAATATTTATGGTGTTTGACTTTAACAATTAAGCTTGATGTTTTAATTTCAGGGTTATTTTTTTTTTAAAGAGGAAAGCCAATAGCATTTCTTCCCAAGATTGTTCTAGTGTACATATGGACTAAAGACTTAGTTATTTTGATAAGTAGTCATTTAAATGCTAAAATAAAACTGGTTGCTTTTGCTCAAACCTGATTCCAGAAAAGAGCTAGGCAGGTCAGGTGGTGGCAGTGCATGCCTTTAATCCAAGCAGAGGCAGGCAGATCTCTGGGAGTTGGAGGCCAGGACAGCCAGGACTGTTTCACAGAGAAATCCTGTCTGAACCCACCCCCCCCATTTAAAAAAAACAGGAGAGAGGGGGGGAGAAGAGCTAAAAGCTAGGCCCTTTTCTGAGGGGAGGGACAGTGGTAGATATGGAGAAGGAAGGAGGGGGAAAACGGGGGGGAACCACATGCAGTCGGGATGTAATATATGAGAGAAAAGAGAAGAGCATGGTGCTGGCCTGTTGTAATCCCAGCATTCAGGAAGTAAAGATAGGAGGAGGAACAGCAACGTAAGTCCCAGGCCAACTTGGTCTTCACAGTGAGTTCCAGGCCAGTTAGGACTATATAACTATATGAGACTCTGTATTTCAAAAGCAAAAACCATGAGGCTATCAGGATGGGTTAAAGTGCTTGGCACACAGTCTGAAGAACCCCCAGTTCCATGCCTACGTGGGAAGATTACAGGTGTATAAAAGGCACAAGACTGGAGATGGGATGTATCTCAGTGGTAAAGAGCAGTCCCTAAATGTCTTGACCCCCCTACAGTGCTGAGAAAATAGGTGGCTATAATAGCTCACAACTGATCTGGGCCTGGCCTTGCTGCTCGGGCTGTAATCCCGAGTGCTCAGGAGGTGTAGAAAGGAGTTAACTTCATGGCTAGCCTGGGCAGCTCAGCAAGATTCTGTAAGATCAAAATAAAAATAGGACAAGGGATATACCATAGTAATAGAGCACTGGCTTAGCATGCTTGAGGCTCTAGGACAATCTCTAGTTCTGCAAGAACCAATCACCCAACTGAGAAATGGATGTATTCAACAGCTCATTTCACATCCTGCCAGAAAGGGACACGAAAGTCAGGTAATATCCTCACCCATACGCTTTTCACAAGGGTTTATGTCGATAACATAGTCTCCTGACAGATGAAGGAAGGCAACGCCTCATCTGCCAGTTTTATTCTCCTCTTTCATCTCATATTTCAGTTCTAGGACTTACCAATATTGCTGGGAAGGAAACAAGAAACCAAAGGAAGGTAAACGAAACCTCTTTTTACAATGGAAAAATCTCACCAAAAGGAAAATGTCTTAAGCATGCATATATACTTAACCCTGACATTTTGTTTACAAATCTACTCATTTTTGACTTATCAAAATTTATTCTACTCTTCCAAAACTCTAGACAAACCCAATTATATCATAAAATATAATCACAGGAAAAGCTAAATGTTTCTGAGATGGAGCTGAGAAATTTAACCCAGACCTGGTTCAAACTCCTGGGCTCAAGTGATTCTCCTACCTTGGCATTTGTGTGCCACCAGAATTATGGAGAGTGAGTTCCTTAATAAAGGCATTTACGTGTCATGGAATTTACTTTTCCCAAAATCTAGTCTGTTGGTATGGCAACCAATGTCACAGATGAGATTCAACCTTAGAAGCCATTAGTACTAGTGCCAGGACTCCCTGGGCTAATGAGACTGTAGATACAGCCTGGTGTCTGATAAATGAGAAGGCACAAAATTGTCATCATCACAAGGCCCTTAGCAAGGGCAGTATTTAAACAGTCTGGCCATTTTCTTATCTGGTAACAAAGAGGAAACAAAAGCAAGAGAAACCAAATATCTAGCCACTGACAAGTTTCTAGATGCAATAAAGTTTGTTTTATAATGACTAAATCTTAAGCTGGATTTTCATGCTCAGGATTCAGACATGGTCTGTGGACTGTGGCGTGACTTGGCAAACCATGTGAAGCAAAAAAGGGATGCATTCAACTTCAAAATAAAAGAAGTCCCGAAATTAAACTGTGCCCACATATATGACTTAGCTGCTTGCTTCTCCCTGAAAAGAATCAGCTGCAAGCATATGATCTCCTCAAACACTATTTTGAAGAAGGATAAGAAGGCAGAACACTGCTTGAGGGTGAAAAGATCTAAAAAGAAAGGCAAGCCAGGTATGAAGACCCATACTGGGGAAGTAGGCTCTCCATGAGTCTAGGGCCAGCCTGGGTAGAAGAGTGAAGTCCAAGTCAGCCTGGGCTACAGAGCAATAAAACTTTCTGAGAGAGAGAGAGAGAGAGAGAGAGAGAGAGAGAGAGAGAGAGAGAGAGAGAAGGAGGAGGAGGAGGAGGAGGAGGAGGAGGAGGAGGGAGGGAGGGAGGGGAACAGAAAAGAGCCAGGCAGTGGTGATGAATGCCTTTAATCACAGCACTCGGGAGGCAGAAGTGAGCTCGAGGTCAGCCTGGTCTAGAGTGAGTTCCAGGACAAGCACAACCACACAGAGAAACCCTGTCTCAAAAAACCAAAAAATAAAAAAATAAAGTAAAAGGAGAGGGAAAAAAAAGTCAAGTTTAGTGGCATATGCCTATAATCTTGACACTTGAAGACAGAGACAGGAAGATAACAAATTCAATGCCACCTGTGACTACATGAAACCCTATCTCAAACCTCTAGCCAAACAAATACACAGTAAGATAGCAATAATAATAAACAAGGTAGTCTGGGGAAAAAATTCATTTTGTGTGTGCATATGTGTATATATATTATATACATATATATGTGTTATTATAATATATATTACTATATATATATATTATTAACTCCTTTCTCCCCTACTTTCTGATGAGAAATACACATATCTGGGGTTCCTGCTTATTGTTCCAAGCCTTGTGAAAAGATGGGTTGAAAAGGGATATTCGAAATGAAACAGTCAATCCTGGTTTGAAAGCTCTTGCTTCAAACCTAGAACTCAGGAAAGCAGGATAGAACTGTCTCAAGTTCTAGCCCAGCCTGGGCCATACAGCGAGTTCCAGTCCAGCCTAGACTACATAACGAGACCCTGTCTGAAGTAAACAAAAATAACTAAATAAATAAGCAGACAGAAAGTAGGAGAAATTATGTTTGAGTTCAAAAAACAGAACCTTAATAGGAGCCTACCCTTTCCACCCTGGCTGCCCTATTCTGGAAAACAGTCTTGACCTTAAAAGAGTCTTGAAGGGGTGATAACAGAGAACAAGTTGTAAAAGAAAAACAAACAAACAAAATTCCTCGAATGCTGGGAACCGAGTCTGTGTCCTCTCTGAGGGCATTACATGCTCTTGACCCTCAACTCTCACCCAATCCCTCACCCTTAATCACCAGATTTTGCAGTGTTTATCCTCAATCAATCACCAGAGATGGCAAATTCTGAAATTATTTAAATGTACTGGGCTACTTTGTCTACTGCTTCAAAAATTAAATACCTTAAGCACACTTAATTTTGTCAATTTTCCATGTATGTTTGTTACATCATGGGCTAAATAGACTACTCTTAGTTTAAGAAAGCTCCGTGACCATTGATAATATTAGATTCTTTAGGGTTTTTTTTTTTTCCCTGTTTTGGCTTTTATTCTCAAGACAGGGCTTCTCTGTGTACCAGTCTGGGCTGTCCTGGAACTCACTCTGTAAACCACGCTGACCTCAAACTCACAGATCCCCCTGCTGCTGCCTCCTGAGAGCTGGGATTAAAGGAGTGTGCCACCATGGCCAGCAAGCCTTTAGCTCTAATCCAAGTTTTCTCAAAGGCTCCAAAGGCGTAGTCTATGACCGAAAGGCCCTTGCCTGACTAGAAATTATGAACTTCACACTTGGTTTGTCTCTCTGGGCCTCAGTTTCTTCATTATGCAATGAAGACTTAGAATTTTTATCAGAAACTCACTGTCATCTCATTTTAAAATGTGTTGTACCGAAATTCTAGATGATTATTAAGCTATAACATTTTCTTTCCCCAAACTGTAAATTTACCTTTTAAAACCTCACTATAAACTGGGCAGTGGTGGTGCATGCCTTTAATTCCAGCACTAGGAAGCAGAGGCAGGCGGATCTCTGTGAGTTCAAGCCCAACCTGGTCTGCAAGAGCTAGTTCCAGGACAGCTAAGACTGTAACACAGAGAAACCCTGCCTCGAAACCCCCCCACCAAAAACCTCATTATATATGTAAATGCATGAATTACACAGTAAAGATAGGTTGATATAAGGATTGGGGGGCAATATATGCAAAATATGGATAGATGTAACCAAACACACATAGCAAACTTGGACCAGAAACCAGAACTGGATTCCTTATTTCTAATCCATAGATGGATCATTTCCCTCTTCTCTTATCCATACTCTGCCAGTCCTGGTGTGTGTGTGTGTGTGTGTGTGTGTGTGTGTGTGTGTGTGTGTGTCTGTGAAGCTGAGGGGCTAGAGCCAAGGCTCCATGGTTAAGAGCATGTACTGCTCTTGCAGCAGAACCAAAGCCTTTCCCAGCATCCACATACAGGCTGTTCACAACCACCTGTAACTCCAGTTCCATGGAGTCTGATGTCTCTGGCCTCCAAAGGCACCTGCACTTCCATACACATACCCACCCCCGACACACACACACACACACACACACACACACTTGAAAATAAATCATTTTTAAAAGTTGAGGCCAAACTGAAAACCCATGGCAAACTGCCCAAATTAGATATAACACTTAAACGCTTGCATGTCCAGAACACTGCCTTCCAATGAAATAATTTAGATGAATCCTCTGAAAAAATTATTTGTACAAATTAACCCATCCTATACTTGCTTTACTTAACTTGCCAGGGATGCAAACTAGGTGGTATGTTTTAGGAAGGAATCTTCCAGAGTTTACATTTTGGCACAGCCTACAGAAGTAATGCAAGGTGTTCACAAAGAAAGGAGAAAAAAACTGACTAGTTTAGTTTCTAGGGTAACTAAGGGTAGAGCTCACTTGGCAGAATGATTAGCATGCATGAGGCTCTGGTATCAATTCACAGTGGTGAAAAAAGAAAATTATAAACTGAATTGATTAAAATACAGTAAACTTAGTTGGACATAACAAATGTTTGTAATTCCAGAATTTGGGAAAGGTGGGGACGTGGTGCCAGGAGTTCAAGGTCATCCTCACTGAGTAACCAGTTTGCTGATATACTAAGCTACAGGAGATCCTGGTTTCAAAGCAACAAGGGGGAGGCGGCGGGGAGACTAATTTTCTAATGCTCTGGTACAACGTGGATTAGAACGGGGTTAAAAATCGAGAAAGGGGAGGTTCGATAAGATCCACAGATCGATTTGGGGCTCCCTGAAATTTTGTACCGGAAATGGAAGGGGTTAAACTTTGGAAAATGAATCTAAAAATCAAGAGTTGGGGTTTAAGATTCTCGGCGTACAGATGGGGGCGGGGGTCACGAAGAGGTAAAGGAGAAGATCTGGAAGGAAGGAATCAGTAGAGTCCAAAGAGGAAAGGGGGAAGAAGAAAGAAGGCGCAGGGAAACCGGTCTTAAGAAAAATCAGAGGGCAGGGGGTGAAAACTGGGAGGAGCTGGGGAAGAGCGCTGGTCAAAAGAAGATGGGGGAGGGGGTGGCTCGCGGTTCAGCCCAGCACGAGGGACCAAGAGGAGCCGGCAGGAGAACAACCCGGCGTCTTCCAGCCGCCTGCGGGGCTGCGGGAAGTCCGCCCCTGCCCTCGGAAGAGCTCCTTACCTGTTGGTGTGAAATCGATGGAGCGGATCCGTGCGGTGGCAGGAGGACAGCTGGCAGCCGAAGTCGCTGATGTCCAGGCAGCCGGGTTCCTCGCTGGGGCAGGTGCCCACCCCACGAGGGGCTCCTAGGAGCGGGAAGGGTTCCTCTGGGGTTAGAAACTTCTCATAGGAAGTGGTGGCCGACGTCTCGTCGGACATGGTGGGAGATGGGCCGGCTCGCGCTCCGGTGCTGGAGATGGGCTACTCTGGCGCTCGCCCCTTCCCCCACGCTAACCTGTCCGTGGTAGCCGCCGCCCCCGGGTGTGCCCACTGCAGCCGCCCGAGGAGAGGGGGGGCTCTGCACAAAGGTCGCTGGAGGCTGCCGGCACCCGCCGGTCACCCAGTCCGCTTCTCCGAAACCTCGGAAGCTGCCGCCGCCGCCGCTGCTGCCGGGCCCAGCGAGTCACTGCGGCGCCGCCGCCCGGCCCGGCCGCCCCGCCCACTGCGCTCGCCGCCCGCTGCGGCTTCGGTCCGCCCCGCGGCCGCCACCAGCTCCAGTGGCCCCAGCCGCTGCCCTTGCCCCCTGCCGGAGTGGAGGAGGAACTGAATGTCGGTGGTTGAGGCCAGGGCGACCTGGCTGGCCTCGTGCTCTGCGGTTCCTGGATTCGGGGGTGGTTGAAGGGCACATGCCTCAGCCAGCCTCCTCCTTGCGCTTCCCACTCGCACTCAAGAACCAAATGTTGGCCGAATGACAACTGTACTCCTTTGGACTAGGGACTTAGCCAAGGTCACACTGAGGGAGCTTGTGAGAAACGAGTCTCAGGTGCCCTTGAACACCAGTAGGCTGGACCACTGTGTCTGCTTCTATTTATACTGAGCCCCCACAGTATGTGTACCCGGTCAAAGCAATAAACTAGCTGTAAGGGAAATGGGCCCTAGAGAGAAAGGAAAAAATACCCGCCTCTCTTTTAAGTCACTTTAATCCAAAAAACCCTAATACAGCTGCTAGGTTTCTCAGAGCTGCAGGGACCTTAAGGTTCTTTTGTGTTCTGCGCTTTCTTTCTGTTGTGGACTCTGGAATGTCCTGCCAGTCTCCTCTGCTAATCCCTAAATCCCCAGCTCAAGTGCTATCTTTTCAGTGAAGCCTTCCCTACATCTCAAAGGAGGAAACTTAATGTACTATTGCTGATAATGGCACGCAACTCTGCTTCCGTTGATGTTATGCAGCTTAACTTGTTCGACCGAAATTGTTATGCCTGTCTTCGCTGGTTCCTACAAAATCAACTTACTAGGTGTCACATGAGGTTCCTTTCTCCTAGCATTTCGCTTTTTCTGGGTTCTAGCCAAGTGATTCCAAACATTCATCAGAGGCATGTTTTTGTTTTAATATCCAGCTTCTTAAATGCTCCCTTAAAAATGTATATACAAAAAATAAAAATAAAACAGCCGGGCAGTGTTGGCACATGCCTTTAACCCCAGAACTCGGGAGGCAGAGACAGGCAGATCTGTCGGGAGTTCGAGGCCATCCTGGTCTACTAGAGGTAGTTAGTTCCAGGACAGGATCCAAGGCTACAGAGAAACCCTGTCTCAAAAAACAAACAAACAAAACAAACAAAAAAACCCACCACCAAAATGTGTATACACATCCCTGGAAAAAAAAAATCTGATTAATCCTGATTATGGGATCCCTAAAAATAAGAAAATTGGTGGAAACTCAAGTTCCTTAAAAAAATGATAATGGTATTTGTATATTATCTATAGAATAAAAGGGCCAGTCAAAAAAACCTACTCCGGCCCTGAAATCAAGGCCAGTGAAAGAAACACATCCTTACTCTGAGACCCTAGCCAGTGAAAGAAATGCTTTAGCCCTAAACGAAAAAGCAAAGAAATACACCCTGACTCTGAAACCAGAGCCAAGGAAACACACTTTGGCCCTAGAATCAGAGCCAGTGAAAGAAATATGCCCTGGCCCCAAAACTAGAGCTAAAAGCTAAAAAAGGCCAGTGGAAAAATACACAGTTTGGTCGTGAACCCAGAACCAAATCTGCCCCTGACCAACTATGCAGAAAACCAACCAATCCAGGAGCAGAAAACCAGCCAATCCCTCAGCAGAAAAACCAATCCCTGAGCCGAAAACCAGCCAATCCCTGAGCAGAAAAACAATCCCTAAGCAGAAAAATAATTCCTGAGCCGAAAACCAGCCAATCCCTGAGCAGAAAAACCAATCCCTGAGCCGAAAACCAGCCAATCCCTGAGCAGAAAAACCAATCCCTGAGCCGAAAACCAGCCAATCCCTGAGCAGAAAAACAATCCCTAAACAGAAAAATAATTCCTGAGCCGAAAACCAGCCAATCCCTGAGCAGAAAAACCAATCCCTGAGCCGAAAACCAGCCAATCCCTGAGCAGAAAAACCAATCCATGAGCCGAAAACCAGCCAAGCCCTGAGCAGGAAAACCAATCCCTGAGCCTCAGATCTAGCCAATCTGAGCTCAAGGGACTGAAATCTAATTCCCACCCTGAAAATCTTCTCCAGGGAAAAACTCCTCCACTAAGAAACCCTATATAAATCCTGCATCTGGCCGGGCAGTGGTGGCGCACGCTTTTAATCCCAGCACTTGGGAGGCAGAGGCAGGCAGATCTCTGTGAGTTTGAGGTCAGCCTGGTCTACAGGAACTAATTCTAGGACAGGCTCCAATGCCACAAAGAAACCCTGTCTCGAAATGCAAAAAATAAATTTAAAAAAAAATCCTGCGTCTGTTAAGTTTGGTGTTGCTCTTGCTCCTTTTCCACCCTGGCAGAGGCAGCCACTCTCCTGCATTCTTCCTCTTGAATGAGGTTTGGGTGAAGACTCCAGAGCAGAGGAAAAACGGGGCAGGGCTTGTAACACGTTCGCTGGGGGAACCTTCCCGTGGCAGAATGGAGAAATACATGCTGGGGCACCAGCAGAACTGTTACATCTATGGTTCAGGAAGTCTTCTCCTACAGAGCAGTTGTTACATTGGACAAACCTTTCCCCGGAGCCAGGCTGTAAGCGTCTGTGACCTGTGTTATTCCCTGGTCCCCGACTTCCAGAATATGCTTCCATCCAAGCTGTAACACTCAGCATTCCCTGGCCCCTGACTGCCAGTATACTTTTCCTTCTGAGCTGTAGCACATATTCCTTGGCTCCCGACTGCCAGGATCCCTTTCCATCTGAGCTGCAATGCTTACATAATCTACACACATTTTCCAAAAGACTTTAAATCATCTCTAGAGTGTATAAATGATACGAAGTTATGGTAATTTGTTCAAAGGATAGCCAAAATTTGCAAGTTTTAAACACGTGCGCATCACTCTATAGTGGGAAGTGAACCTAGGACCTTGTGCATGCCTCACCACTGTTCAACCACAGAACTGCACCCTCCACCCTTTTCCCCCACCAATATTTCCCCCAAAGTGATGAATTCAATCCAAGAATGGGAATTTCAGAGATGTGGCTAGCCAGCCCTATGTTCTGGATGTCGGTATTGACATGCCAGATGAATGTGGCTGCTTTATTTAGATTGTAAGAAAATGTATTGCATTGAGAATGTAGCTTTCAAAATTATCATCCCTTAAGATCTAATTGAGTTGGCCAGTTTTAAAACTGTACAAATGATGGTGTTTTGTCTATAGTCCCCAGTGCAGCAATCCACAGAGGTCTGTCTGGGACTCGTGAGGTTGAATGAGTGATAGCATATACAAAGGAAGTTGTGCAGCATTTTGAAAATAAGTGTTGGGCAAGTGGAGACCCCTTAGGCAGCATCCTGAGGCCTAGGAGCATGCTCTATCCAATAACTAGTATGTTTACATTTCCCAGGAACGTTTTATTTCAGCAAATATTATGAGCCATATTAAGGTCCAAAAAATCTTGCACTCAGTTTGTAAGTTTACTTTCATATTGAATTTATATAAGAAGCTGAGTGTGCAGCTAGGCAGTTTTTGTTCTCAGTCCCTCCTGGGGACTGTAGATTTTTGCCTACATAAAAGAAGAAACTATTAATAACTCAGGGTGTAAGCCAGGTATATGACTCGTACCAGTAATCTCTGCACTCAGGAGGCCGAGGCAGGGAGATTGACAAAGTTTAAGTCCAGCCTGGACTGCCCTGTAGGGCCCTGCATATAAATTAAAATAGCATGGTGTACTCATTCCATTTCTTCACTATTCAAGGTGTCACAAGGACGCATCAACCTCTCATCGATGGTTATTTGAACCTCCATGTTTTGAGTTTTGTCAAAATTTGCATGTCAGATTTCCTTGTACTTCTTGCCATACGACAATTTGTTGAAACATTACATGGAACAGTGAATGTGATGGGAAATCACACATCTAAAAGTGAGAGCCAGACAAAATTTTGTAATGACCATGATAGAAGTTATGGCTAAGAATGCTGCTCAAAGCAAGGGAATAGGGTCCATGCCCAGACAAAAGTCTGCAGAAATAGCTATAATTGTCCAACTATCCATGGTAAGGTGTAATCTCCAGGGGCCAAAGCATTACCTCTTATTTATTCATTCATTCATTTCTTTTTTTCAAACATTTTATTTTATTTAATTTTTTGCTTTGTAAATAATGCCATTCAAAATCTATACTTCCTCCCCTCCTCCCATTCCCCTCCCACTCCCCCACTCACCCTCCTCCCTCCCCCTCTCTCCTTAAGAGAGGGCAGGGTGCCCTGCCCTATGGGAAGTCCTAGGCCCTGCCCCTTCCGTCCAGGCTTAGGAAGGTGAGCATCCAAACAGACTAGGATCCCAAAAAGCCAGTACATGCAGTAGAGACAAATTCCAGTGCCATTATCATTGGCTTCTCAGTCAGCCCCCATTGTCAGCCACATTCAGAGAGTCTGGTTTGTATTTATCCCTTTCCTTTCCTTTCCTTTCCTTTCCTTTCCTTTCCTTTCCTTTCCTTTCCTTTCCTTTCCTTTCCTTTCCCCTTCCTTCCTTCCTTCCTTCCTTCCTTCCTTCCTTCCTTCCTTCCTTCCTTCCTTTCTGTTTTTAACAAAGACAAATTCTCCTTCAAGAATCAATCTCATATCCTGAAATAACTATTCTGAACCAAGGCCAAGGCCTTTTCAGTTTCATGACCTAGGGCAAGAAATTCTTTAGTCTTGAGTGCTATTTTGGATTTCTGAAGTTAATGTAAACAGCTTCACAAACCTGGTAACTTAAGACAACGAAAATTTCAATTTCTTTTCAGGCAGTTCTGGAGGCTGAAAGTCCAAGGTCTGGGAAGGCCACACTCACTCCAGAGTTGCAAGGAGGAGAAATAGCTCCTTCTCTTTCACTTTCCGGCAGCTGCACATACCTTCCGGTACTTGTGACTTCATCTTTACATTGCATCTTAGTCCTGACAACATTTACCTTTGTGCAGCTTTGCCTTATGTCTGTAACCACACTGTCACAAGGCTTCAGGCATAATGATCTACTTCAGTATATAGTCCTCAATTCAAAATCCTTAACTGAATCTATTATTTTTGTCATCTACAGTAATATTCACAGGCTCCACATATTAAGTAAGAAGTAGATATATGTTTTGAATGAGCTGCTATTCAACTTACCACAGAGTATGGTTTAAATCACTGGGTCTATCCGGGCGGTGGTGGTACACATCTTTAATCCCAGCCCTCGGGAGACAGACACGGGCAGGTCTCTGTGATCTACAGAGAAGCCCTGTCTCAAAAAAACAAAATGAATCAACCAATCACTGTTTATTCTTTGTACCATAACACATAGGGTTTGTCTACTTATGAGTCCTCTTGTAAGCTATGAGATTATGAGGGCTACAGAGACAAGGAATGAGTCCACAATTTCGATGAAGGGTTTGGGGTTTCAGGTGTTTTGTTGTTACAGTGGATTGAACCCAGTGTCTTGCACATACTAGGCAAGTGTTGTTCTATCACTGAGCTACATCCCTAGACCAGGCTTTAGTCACTGAGTCAGAGTTCCTCCTTCATTTTCATATTGGGGTTTACAAATAAATGACAAAAAATAGTTACTAAATCAGTTTCTGATCATTTCTATCATAACAAGAACAGCTAACACAAAATAATTGTAATCTAATTAAAACATTTAATAAACACCTCCGTCTAATAAGCATTTTTGCTTATTGTAATATTTTTGTAAATATTTTGTAAATATTTTTGTAATAAGTAATAAAAATGCTTATTGTAAGCATTTTTCATGTCCTATAGTGGCAAGGAATTACAATGAAATTACACACCTATACATATACATACATATCATCTTTTCCAGTTTGACAGAATATGGTATGTAGGTCTCAGCAAAACAGGAGATGTTAGGAACAAAGTGTGCCTCATTTTAAAGTTAGGCCACATGTTCAAGTCTGATTTGAGAGGCTTTTACACTTGTACTTTATCACGCTCCTGACTCCTGTGGATAGCTTTTCTGCCAACACAGGGAGACCACACAGGCCTGCTTTACACAGTCTCTGAAAAATATGGGAAATATCGGAATCACCCGTATGATTATCTGAAAATAGAAACTGAGCAGAGCAGGACCAGGAGCAAGTGATTTATGGAGGGCATGCTGGTAAGTGCAGGACAATGAGTAAAACAGGATAGGAGGGGAGGGAAAGAGATTAAGGCAAACAAACTGCTTTTGCCATTTTTTGAAGAGAGGCTC
The DNA here is from genome assembly GCF_982192425.1 of Myodes glareolus. Taxonomy (NCBI): domain Eukaryota; kingdom Metazoa; phylum Chordata; class Mammalia; order Rodentia; family Cricetidae; genus Myodes; species Myodes glareolus. The sequence continues at coordinate 51,588,547 of NC_142053.1, forward strand.
TGGAATAGATTATGCAGCATGAATTGGTTATTCTTTTTTAAATATTTATTTATTATGTATACAATATTCAGTCTGCGTATATGCCTGAAGGCCAGAAGAGGGCACCAGACCTCATCACAGATGGTTGTGAGTCATCATGTGGTTGCTGGGAATTGAACTCAGGACCTTTGGAAGAACAGGCAATGCTCTTAACCTCTGAGCCAACTCTCCAGCCCCCCGAATTGGTTATTCTTAAGGCAAAAAAAAAAAATCATTGTACCTTGAACCCTCACCATCAGGCAGACATTGGACACAAGTGCACAGGTTGGTAATGTGATAATGACACTCTTATAGGCAGGGAAGCTCTTCTAATGTGTTTGGTTGGAAGTGTCACCTCAGCTGCTGACATCCTTACATCCAAAGAGTCTGGAATGTTTAGGTTGGGGTTTCACCCCAGCCGCTGGCATCCACGTGGCCTGGGAGTCTAAAATGCATCCCAGGCCCCCTCCTCTGTGAGTTGCCTCAGTCCAGACTCCACCTCCGAGAAAGCAGCCAAAAAGTGACCCCTCCCCAGAGAGACTCAAGACCACGCCCACAGGGTATTTAAACTACCCCCCCCCCCAAAAAAAAACCAAACACGTGGTCTTTCCAGTCTTCCTTTTCTCTCTCAGTGATTTTTCCGTTCTTTCTGCCAGGAGCGCTGGCTTCCATTAAACCTGGGCTTTTTCTTCCGTGATATCTTTTAGGGAAAATAAAACAAAACAAAACCCTGGGCTTTTTCTAGTTCGGTTTGATTTGGTCTGATTTGGATCGGCTGAGAGGCTTAACGGGGTGTAAAAACTTTTCAACTCCAGAAGCTTAAATGGGTCACGATCAACTATCACATAAAATGAATTTCAACTTCACAGTGATTGGTAACCTTGTGAATCAACCTCCAACAAATGAGAAAAGGGAGGGACAGTTGAAAGATCTATGCACGCAGATATTGATCCTCTCAGCCGATGTAGTAATACCAATCAAACTGAATTAAAGGTGAAAAGTCCAGATTTAATGAGTACAAGCTCCCAGATGATTTCTCGGCCACCAGAGAGAAGGGAAAAAGAGACCAATAAACCACATGGCCGGTGGGAGGGGGCAGTTTAAATGCCCTGTAGGTGTGGTCTTGAGCATCTCTGGGGGAGGAGCTGCCAAAGGGCGGGTTTTCTCATGCCTGAAAGGGTTTGAAGAGAGATGGCGGGAGGGAGGGGGGAACAATGTAGAGTTTCCACCTGAACACCAGTCATTTTACATGCTTTGGCATAAAAGATGCTCGGCTGTAACAGTGAGCTAGCCCGCCAACGCCTAGCAACTCTCAGGGCTGGAGCTTAGAGCGGCTGCGGACGTTGGCGGAACCGTGTCCTAGGTGACACCGGAAGGATGCCGCGAGCTTCTCAGGGGCTGCGACCTTCGCAAAGGCTTTTGGAACCCGGTCCGGTGTGGCTACTGAGGCTGCCGCTACTCCCTGGAGGCCGCAGGTCTGGGCCAATCGGCCTCGGGGCGGGGGGGGGGGGCAGGGCGGGATGTCGCGGTGCGTCTTTCTGAACAAAGGCTAGAAACGTACAGCCACAGGAGGCTCAAAGAGACGGGAACTGAAGTGAGGTGGGAATAAGAGACTGAACGAACTCACGGCGACTGTTGATGACGCCACACCGGGGTGTATCGCTGTTTCCGGTGTGCTGATCTCGGTATTTGGTTTTTGTTTTTTTGTTTTTGATTTTGTTTTATTTAGGTTGTTGGTGGTCCGCGAGCAGCCGTATGCAAGGATGGACGCTGAAAGATAAAGCGGAGAAAAGATCTCGGAAGAAAGTGTTGATGGCCGGTACTCATTGGGCCCTTGGTTTCAAATTCATTTAGCCTTAGGTGGGATGGTTGTTTTTTGGTACAAATTATTGACTGCTGCTCCTGGTGCATTCTGTGGCTTCCCTGTAGGCTGTGTGCAGGGAGGAAATTAGGTTTTATTTTCGCTGCACTTTACATTCTGAAGTTGTCATTTATTTTTGAATTGGAGCAATCACAGCACAAAGAGTTAGGGACCAGGAGACTGCCCTGGGGGAAGGATTGGCAGAGTGCTTTCTTTGATTGAACCGCTTTCACATCTTTTGGGAAGCAAATAAAGCAAAACTTTGCTCCAGGCATTCCCCCTGTGTTGTTGTTTGTCTGAAGTGGGTGTGGAGGAGGTCAAGTAATACTTAAGGCCCAAAGTGTTTTATTGTTGGCAAGAGAATTTGATACTATACTGAAGAGAAGGCCCCCTCTGGGAAAATCAGTCTTAGCTGAGGTCAAAGTCTACCCTTGCACTTGGATCTGTCTGTAGTCTGATTAGGACATAGCAACACTCCAAGCATCTGAAGTTCTTCTGCGCTAGTTGTTTGTTTAATAAGCAATCAGTTGACATCATGAAACCCTGCACTCATCAAAATCTGAAGCAAACTTTTTTTTTTTCGAGACAGGGTTTCTCTGTAGTTTTTGGTGCCTGTCCTGGAACTAGCTCTTGTAGACCAGGCTGACCTCGAACTCACAGGGATCCGCCTTGAAGCAAACTTTTAATGAGTTTGAATGGCCCAACCTTCTGCTTTGTTAAGGAGAGACTAGAGTGTAGTAGGTAATGCAAGTTACTGAGTCTTAAATTTGTCTGTGCATCGTATTTATCTGAGAGACTTGTTAAGACACGGACGAATGGGCTTCACTAATAGAATTCTTCCATCAGTTTTTGAGGGATGTTTTCCAGATTTTAGATTTCTAACAATTTCCAGGAAAAAGCATTCACCATAAGCCCACTCTTGGAAAACTGTTGAACTGCTGTTCCTGTGTCTTACATGTGTATCAACGTAACTTTGGATGTGGCCCAACACATTTCTAGGCCACAACTTTATAATGCCAAACATTTGAACACATCCTGGAACAGAGCTCACATGTAAACATCAAAGTGTTACTAGAGGGCTTCAGTGCAAGTTACCAAGTAGTGTTCCTGCTGACCTGGCCTACAGTGCTCTCTCCTAGCAGCAAGAAAAATATTTATTTTGTTGAAACTAAGGAAAGACCTTTCTCTCTCTGCCTTGCCCTTGGCAGTGTTATAGAAAAAAATGAAGCAAATATTAGGAAATCAGTGACTATAGTTTGAGCTATGGAATTGGGTTAAAAGAACTGGGAACTAGTTCTTCCTCTACATACCAGGACCTTTAGGTTGATCCATTCCTACTACCAAATGGTATTTCTTATGGGATTCCTAATTCCTGGGCACTCATACCATTTGGGAACTCTAGGAAGCCTAAAACACTCCCAAATGGAGTTTGTCTCCCAAATGGAGTTTGTTTACATGTTACCTAGGAAAATGTGTGTGTGTGTATATGCATGCATACTGATGCCTGTGTGTGCCAATGCTCCACCTTGTGTACCATCTGTTAAGTAAATAAGAAAAAGGGCAACTCCACTGGCACGAGAAATCCAATTAGGCCAAATCAAACCAAATCAAAATGCCCATTGTTTTATTCAGAATGGCTGAGCGCATGATGGGGAGACATGACAATAGGGAGCCCATGCAGACCCAAAAACGACATGTTTCTTCTCCAGGGAGGGGTCAGGACCTGGCATGCTGGGATTTGGAGTCCAGACCAAAGCAACTCCCAGGTCAGGGAAGCTGGGATGAATGCCAGGGGCTGGGGGCTATGCTCTCAACTCAGCACCATCCACTGTTTTTTTGAGACAGGTTCATGTTGCAACTGTCACTCAAGAAGATCTGCCTGCCTCTGCTTACTGAGTCCTGGGACTAAAAGTGTGCACCACCCCACTCAGGTTCAGTTGGTTTTTAGACACAGGGTCCAGGAGTTTGTTTATCTCTGCCAAATAGTGGTAGGGCCACTAAAATTTCCGACGCGAGTGAGAAGACACGAGATGCAAACAAACCCACTTAGGAGTTTATTAGAAGAGAGGGGTGCTCACAGGCCTGAGGAAACGTGTAGGGGGGGGGAAGAGGGCAAAGATGGCGCGTCCAGCTTTTAAAGGCCGCCTAGCACAGGCGCACAGGGGGAAGACGTGGGGGCTGATGATGCAGATGGCAGACAACCCACGTATGCGCACAAGGGCTTTAGTTGAGTCACACGTGGAAGTAACCACGCATGTGCACACGTGGGTCACGCAAGCCCATTTGTTTATTATAAAAATTTGGGGGGGGGTGGCCATGGGGCACCGTAAGGTCTCTCACGACTGCTTCACGCTGACTTTGTAGGTGTCGAGGAGTTGGAATGTTTGACCATGTCCTAGGGTGGCTGATCACGGCTGTATTTTCCAGGCTCTGAGGAACTGGGTCGGCTGGTAGCTTAGACGTTGCAAGATGCTGGAAAGACAAAAATTATGTTTGGGATGAAAAAAATTAGATCCTAGTGATTAATAGAGGAGAGTCCCAAGATGGAAGACGGAGGGGGAGGGGGTTTAGGGGTTCCCCATACCAGGAATGACAAGAAAAGAATTAAATGATACTTATCGGCGAGTCTGGTCTGTTTAGGTAGGTCAAATTGGCTCCCTGGAACTTATAAAAAATGTTTGAAAAGAAATAAACTTTAGACATATTAACAGCCACCACACACACACACACACACACACACACACACACAACTACATTTTTAGGCGTTTTAGGGAATGAACTCAGGCCCTCATTGTGGGGGAATGAGTGTTCCAGCTCTGATTTCTTGGGAAGATATCCTGACTTCTCGGGAAGCCAGGATATAATACTTAGAGCTGCAATGGGACAGCTTTGGAGGCTCAAGCCGCCAGGGGACAGCTCAGCCCTGAACAAAAGATGTCCTGACTAGGACAGCCAGGCTGCCTGAAGGTGGGGTGCAGTGGGGGATGGATATAGGGATCCTGCTCTTCTCCTGGAGAGCCGCTACAGCTGAACTCTGCTCTGTTCCCTTACGGCAGCGTCCTAGCAGAGCTGTCTGCTTCTTCTCCTGCCCAAGATGTTTCTTCTGCTAACACTCTGCTAGGGGAATCCCCCCCCCCACCCCGCAGAAATGTAGCTATCTTCTCCTCCCACTCCTGCAGAGAAGTTGTTACTTTTCTACCCCGCCCTGCTCAGCCCCCTGAGGAGGCCTCAGCAAGGATCTTCTGCTCTGCTCCGCCCGCCTCGCTCAGCCCCCTAAGGGGCTTCTCAGCGAGGATCTTCTGCTCTGCTCCGCTGCCTCGCTCAGCCCCCTAAGGGGCATCCTAGCGAGGATCTTCTGCTCTGCTCCGCCGCCTCGCCTCGCTCAGCCCCCTAAGGGGCGTCTCAGCGAGGATCTTCTGTTCTGCTCCGCCGCCTCGCCTCGCTCAGCCCCCTAAGGGGCGTCTCAGCGAGGATCTTCTGCTCTGCTCCGCCGCCTCGCCTCGCTCAGCCCCCTAAGGGGCATCCTAGCGAGGATCTTCTGCTCTGCTCCGCCGCCTCGCCTCGCTCAGCCCCCTAAGGGGCTTCTCAGCGAGGATCTTCTGCTCTGCTCCGCCGCCTCGCTCAGCCCCCTAAGGGGCTTCTCAGCGAGGATCTTCTGCTCTGCTCCGCCGCCTCGCTCAGCCCCCTAAGGGGCTTCTCAGCGAGGATCTTCTGCTCTGCTCCGCCGCCTCGCTCAGCCCCCTAAGGGGCTTCTCAGCGAGGATCTTCTGCTCTGCTCCGCCGCCTCGCTCAGCCCCCTAAGGGGCATCCTAGCGAGGATCTTCTGCTCTGCTCCGCCGCCTCGCTCAGCCCCCTAAGGGGCTTCTCAGCGAGGATCTTCTGCTCTGCTCCGCCGCCTCGCTCAGCCCCCTAAGGGGCATCCTAGCGAGGATCTTCTGCTCTGCTCCGCCGCCTCGCTCAGCCCCCTAAGGGGCGTCTCAGCGAGGATCTTCTGCTCTGCTCCGCCGCCTCGCTCAGCCCCCTAAGGGGCTTCTCAGCGAGGATCTTCTGCTCTGCTCCGCCGCCTAGCTCAGCCCCCTAAGGGGCATCCTAGCGAGGATCTTCTGCTCTGCTCCGCCGCCTCGCTCAGCCCCCTAAGGGTCGTCTCAGCGAGGATCTTCTGCTCTGCTCCGCCGCCTCGCTCAGCCCCCTAAGGGTCGTCTCAGCGAGGATCTTCTGTTCTGCTCCGCCGCCTCGCCTCGCTCAGCCCCCTAAGGGGCGTCTCAGCAAGGATCTTCTGCTCTGCTCCGCCGCCTCGCTCAGCCCCCTAAGGGGCTTCTCAGCGAGGATCTTCTGCTCTGCTCCGCCGCCTCGCCTCGCTCAGACCCCTAAGGGGCGTCTCAGCGAGGATCTTCTGCTCTGCTCCGCCGCCTCGCTCAGCCCCCTAAGGGGCTTCTCAGCGAGGATCTTCTGCTCTGCTCTGCCGCCTCGCCTCGCTCAGACCCCTAAGGGGCGTCTCAGCGAGGATCTTCTGCTCTGCTCCGCCGCCTCGCCTCGCTCAGACCCCTAAGGGGCGTCTCAGCGAGGATCTTCTGTTCTGCTCCGCCTCCTCGCTCAGTCCCCTAAGGGGCTTCTCAGCGAGGATCTTCTGCTCTGCTCCGCCGCCTCGCTCAGCCCCCTAAGGGGCGTCTCAGCGAGGATCTTCTGTTCTGCTCCGCCGCCTCGCCTCGCTCAGACCCCTAAGGGGCGTCTCAGCGAGGATCTTCTGCTCTGCTCCGCCGCCTCGCTCAGCCCCCTAAGGGGCTTCTCAGCGAGGATCTTCTGCTCTGCTCTGCCGCCTCGCCTCGCTCAGACCCCTAAGGGGCGTCTCAGCGAGGATCTTCTGCTCTGCTCCGCCGCCTCGCCTCGCTCAGACCCCTAAGGGGCGTCTCAGCGAGGATCTTCTGTTCTGCTCCGCCTCCTCGCTCAGTCCCCTAAGGGGCTTCTCAGCGAGGATCTTCTGCTCTGCTCCGCCGCCTCGCTCAGCCCCCTAAGGGGCGTCTCAGCGAGGATCTTCTGTTCTGCTCCGCCGCCTCGCCTCGCTCAGACCCCTAAGGGGCGTCTCAGCGAGGATCTTCTGTTCTGCTTCGCCTCCTCGCTCAGCCCCCTAAGGGGCTTCTCAGCGAGGATCTTCTGCTCTGCTCCGCCTCCTCGCTCAGCCCCCTAAGGGGCTTCTCAGCGAGGATCTTCTGCTCTGCTCCGCCGCCTCGCTCAGCCCCCTAAGGGGCTTCTCAGCGAGGATCTTCTGCTCTGCTCCGCCGCCTCGCCTCGCTCAGACCCCTAAGGGGCGTCTCAGCGAGGATCTTCTGCTCTGCTCCGCCGCCTCGCTCAGCCCCCTAAGGGGCATCCTAGCGAGGATCTTCTGCTCTGCTCCGCCGCCTCGCTCAGCCCCCTAAGGGGCGTCTCAGCAAGGATCTTCTGCTCTGCTCCGCCTCCTCGCTCAGCCCCCTAAGGGGCTTCTCAGCGAGGATCTTCTGCTCTGCTCCGCCGCCTCGCTCAGCCCCCTAAGGGGCGTCTCAGCGAGGATCTTCTGCTCTGCTCCGCCGCCTCGCTCAGCCCCCTAAGGGGCGTCTCAGCAAGGATCTTCTGCTCTGCTCCGCCGCCTCGCTCAGCCCCCTAAGGAGCATCCTAGCAAGGTTCTTCTGTTGTGCTCAGCTCCCTCGCTCAGCCCCTTAAGGAGCGTCCTAGCAAGATTCTTCTGTTGTGCTCCGCCCCCTCGCTCAGCCCCCTAAGGAGCATCCTAGCAAGGTTCTTCTCTTGTGCTCCACCGCCTCGCTCAGCCCTCTAAGGAGCGTCACAGCAAGGTTTTTCAGCTCGGTCCCCAAGGGACGTCCCAGCCAGGATCTTCCTCTCTGCACCGGCAAATGAAGGTCTTCACCCAAAACTCTTTTGAGAAAGAGATTTATTTGGGAAGGAGGAGTCCAGGAGAGTGGCTCCTTTTAACTGAAGCTGCAGAGGCTTATATAGGGCTCCTTAGGGGCGGAGTTTTCCCAAGATGAAGGGGGATTGGTCAGTTTTCCCAGCTCAGGGATTGGTTAGTGTAGTTGGTCAGGAGCAGAGGTGGCTGTGATCTCAGGACCAAGCTGTGTTTCCTTCACTGGTCTTTTTCGGCCTTTAGGCTCTAATCTTAGAGCCAGGACATATTTTTTTCACTGATTCTGGTTCCAGGGACAAAGTGTGTTTCTTTGGCACTGGTTTCAGACTCAGGACCTGTTTCTTTGGTCCTGAGTTCAGGGATAAAGATGTTGTTTTCCTGGCTCAGGTCTTAGATCCAGGGTGTGTTTCTTTCCCTGGTTCTGGGTTCAGAGTCAGGGTGCTCAGTAATTGGTTGGTCTCTTGCTCCAGTTATCCCTTTTACCCTAGACTCATGCCTGCATGGCAAGCACTTTACTGAGTGAGTTATCTCCCTAGCATAATAGAAACAGCTTATCATTAGTAGAGCCTAGTCTAGTATGCCTGTAATTTCAGCACTTGGGAAGCAGAGGAAGGAAAATTACAATTTAAAGGCAACCCTGACCTATATAAGGAGACCTTGTCTGGAAAAAACAAAGAAACCAACTGTTTATAATTAGCACCAATACTTGCAAATGGTGTAGGAGGGTCTTCTGTTTGTGTGTTGCTTTCATTGGTTGAATAAAGAAAACTGCCTTGGCCTTTAGATAGGGCAGCCAGCCCTTCAGTGGGTGGAGCAGACAGAACAGAATGCTGGGAAGAAGGGAAATGTGGCAGACGCCATGAATCTGCAGCCTGAGATGGATGTAGGTTAGAATTTTGCCGATAAGTCACAGTCACGTGGTGATACACAGATTTAATAGAAATGGGTTAATCAAGATGTGAGAGTTAGCCAATAAGAGGCTAGATATAATGGACCAGGCAGTAATTTAATTAATACAATTTCTGTGTGCTTATTTCAGGGGTTAAGCTAGCTGGGCAGCAGGATGCAGCCTGCCGTTCCTTCTACATCATGCAAGGTAAGCTCACCAGAGACAGACACTTTTTTTTTTGTTTTTGTTTTGTTTGGTTTTTTTTCGAGACAGAGTTTTACTGTAGTTTTAAAGCCTGTCCTGGAACTAGCTCTTTTTTGGGGGGGAGGGGCGGTTTGAGACAGGGTTTCTCTGTAGCTTTGTAGCCTGTCCTGGAACTAGCTCTTGTAGACCAGACTGGCCTCGAACTCACAGAGATCCACCTGCCTCTGCCTCCTGAGTGCTGGGGTTAAAGGTGTGTGCTACCACCACCACCTGGATTTTTGTTTGTTTGTTTGTTTTTTTCAAGACAGGGTTTTTTAATGTAACAATTCTGGCTGTTATGGAACTCACTCTGTAGACCAGGCTGGCCTCAAACTCAGAAATCCCGCCTGCTTCTGTCTCCCAGGTGCTGAGATTAAAGATATGTGCCACCACCAAAAGAAGGTGTTTGTTGCCAGCTGGCAGCTGCACAAGGAACTTGGTCAAATCATACAGCCCCGAGCCTTATGGCCTTCTGTATTTTATGCACAAAAACCACATCCTGGTCATCAAACTTCAGATAGCAAGAAGCAGAATTACAGAAGCCAGAAAGCAAGGTTTACAGGGGGTTTTCTTGGAACTACAGATTAGGTTTTTGGTGGACTAGATCCTTGTACCCATTTTGACAGGTATTGGGGCCTACTTACTGGGTTTTAAGGTCAGAATGGTATCTCTAACATGGTGTCAGTTGTGCTAAAGTCTGTTAGAAGTCTATTAGGTTTTTAGTGTTTTTTAAATTGAGTTTTTTCTCCTGCTGTATATAGAGTTGAATTCCTTATAGGTACTGATTGATACCAAACCTCCTAATAGTTACCTTTCAGTTGTCTTACAATTTGAGTGTTGTCTCTGTACTTTTGTTTTCTTTGCTGTGCAGAAGTGCCTTAATTTGGAATAGTGGGACAATGGGGATCCTATACCAGGAATTAAGATTATAAAATGTCTCTGCTGCTTAGGGACTCCATGGGGTCAAACCAGTGATGAAGTCTCATGAGGAAGCATATTGCTGTTTCTAGTGTGTTGGTAAGAGTGGAGCATCCTCCAGTTATTATTGGTGAGCAACTGGCAGGATCTGAGGGAGGGCAGCAGTGGACAGACTAAGGGAAGGTAAGATCAGTAAGATGTTGCTGGCCAGAATACGCGTATCTGTGTTGTGTCTGGACAGAATGAGTTTTGCTGCTGGTAGGCAAGTCGATTCTTTTTTAAAAGTACACAGTGCCAGATTGGTTGCTTTTGTGAGTACTGCCTTTGAAGCTCTGGATGAGCAAAAGGAGTGACCCTTTATTTTTGCCCTGTGCAGCCTGCCAGTTGGCATCTGTTTTGCAACATGGACACTTATTATAAGATTAATGGTTTGGAGGCTGATCCATATTGTGTTAGGAAAACACATCTGGAATCACAAGACTGCCCTGTAGGAGTCTGGGACAGGAACTTCGGTGTTAAAATTTTGGTGCATAAACATACTTTGGAAATAAAATACAGTAAAACTTCCTTTCAGGCATGTTTCTGATTAATTTATGTTTCTGTGCACCAACTTGGACTGACAGGGTGTAACTCTTGTCCCCAAACAGCTTAATCCTGGTCAGACTATTTGCCCATTCAGTAGCGGGATACCTGGAAAAGAATCTTACTTGATGGTAGATAGGGTTTCCCACTCCACATAGAGCCTGTAATCTCTAGTTAGGTCAGTAATACAGGAACACAGGGATGGGCTTAACTCTCATGAGCATTTGAAATTCACATTTCCCCCCAGCCAGCATTTTAAATTATCTTGAATAATCCTATCAGCTGCTTTGTTTATCAGAGAAACAACTGTCAAGTGTTGGCAGTCATAGTTTGTGTTTCTCAGATTTCTCTGTGCCTCTAAACCAACGAAAGGAGTGCTTAGCAAAGAGAGTTGGGGACTGGGCAACCAAATGTAAATCTGAAATAAATTCCCTGGAGATGCAACTACTATTCTCCTGATGCCTAATACAGAACTGAAATGGGGGAATCTGAAAGTGTTATAGGAGCTCACAGCCATAAGACCGGGCCTAGGTGAGAATGGTCTTCCACGTGAATATAAATAAATTGGTAAAACCACAGTGTGAACATATATGAACATGAGTTTTAAAAGATTGCATTTTTATTATTTTTAAAATTATATGCATAGGTGTTTGTGGCTGTCTGTATGTAACATGTATGCAGATGCCTACAGAGACCAAAAAGAGGGTCTTGGATCCCTTGGAACTGAAGTTGCAGGTGATTGTGAGTCACCTGATATGGGTGCTGGGACCTAAACTCAAGTCCTTTGGGAGAGCAGCAAGTGCTTTTTAAATGCTGAGCCATTTCTCCAGCTCCCGTGAATCTTAATCGACCTATCTATAGTTTTGGCAGAATTTGGGGAACCAGAAATTGTCAGTTTGTCTCCCCATTTTCCTTACTGGTGTTAAAAGAGAAAAAAAAGTGAAAACAAAGTTCAAGAAAATAGGCACTTGTGTAATAAGCTGTGAATTTACTGCTCAGGACTAGGAAATTAACATTGTTCCTGGTGCCAGGGGAAAGGGGCTATTAGCTGTGATTTATTTGTGCTCCCAGCATGACATTTCCTTCAGAAGTTTTCATTCCTAGCTCCCCTTACACAGGACTTCTCTTTGGAAGGATAGATATGAATGATAGTAAATTAGAGACGAAGGCAAATACATCTTGTTTCACAATGCATATAAACTCTTGATATTTTATTTACACTATTTTCTTTCTTTTATTTTTCAGGCAAGGTTTCTCTGTAGCTTTGGATCCTGCTCTGGGACTCACTCTCTGTAGACCAGGCTGGCCTTGAACTCACAGAAGTCCGTCTATCTCTGCCTCCTAAGTACTGGGATTAAAGGCCCACTGTAACATGAGGGCCTGCTTGTTGGGGGTTTCTGTCCTCCCACCAGGTTCCACAGCTATTTAGCCCCAAAGAAAATCACACAGAGGTCTCCATAATTTATAAACTGATTGGCCCATTAGCTCAGGCTTCATATTAGCTCTTATAACTTATATTGTTAGCTCATTATTATAGTATATGTTAGCCACATGGCTCAGTATCTTTTTCAGCAGGGCAGATCACATATTGCTTCTGCCATGTCTGGACAGTACTGGGGAAAGATCTTCCTTCTTCCTAGAATTCTCCTGTTCTCATTGTCCTGCCTCTATTTCCTGTCTGGTTGTCCCGCCTATACTTCCTGCCTGGCTACTGGCCAATCAGCATTTATTTAAAACATAATTGACAGAATACAGAATTGTCCCACACCACACCACCAACTGGTGTATATTATCCTTTTATTTCTTCTGGGGGGATTGTTTATTTGTTTATTTTTTTTCTGAGACAGAGTTTCTCTGTGTAGACCTGGCTGTCCTGGAATTTGTTCTGTAGACCAGACTGGCCTCAAACTCACAGAGATCTGCCTGTTTCTGCCTCCTTAGTGTTGAGATTCAAGGCATGAGCTACCAGCATTTAGCACCCTATTTTCTTGTACATTGAGAAGTTGTATATGCATATTATTTGTATGTAATATGGAATGATGAAATCAAAAGAACCGACTTATCTGACACCTAAAATAGTGGTGTTTTCTGATATGAACATTTGAAATGGTTCCTTAGTGATTTGGAAACATATAGCTCCCTGGTATTAATAGTAGTCCCCATCAATTGCAGTAATCTAAAAAAAAAATCCCTCCTATCTATTTGAAAATTAAAGTCATGAGTTCATCTAATTCCCCTTCCCAGGCCAATTCATGCATCCCTCTTAGGATCCTACTTGTTACCTAGCTTCTCTGGAGCTGTGGATTGTAACCTGGTCATCCTTTGCTTAACATCTAGTATTTCACTTATGAGTGAGTACAGTGGGACCAGGATCTATCCCTGGTACATGAACTAGAACTTGTTGGAGCCCATTCCCTGTGGTGGGCTGCTGTGTTCAACCTAGATACTGGAGGGAAGGGCTTGGTCCTGCCTTCAAGTTATACACCAGACTTTGTTGACTCCCCATGGGAGACCTTATTTACCCCTTGGGAGGAGTGAATGGGGAATAGGCTTGGGGTGGGGGGGTAGGTGAAGGGAGGAGCAAGAGGAGGGTGGGACAGTGAACTGTGATTGGAATGTGAAATGAAGTTTAAAAATAAAACTGTGTGTGCCAGTTACCTCGGTTTTCTTGGGGTTTTTTTTTTTTTGTCTTTTTTGATATTTTGTCTCCCCCGCCTCTCTGCCAACCCCAGAGCTGAGGACTGAACCCAGGGCCTTGCACTTGCTAGGCAAGTGCTCTACCACTGAGCTAAATATTTTAAGAAAATTGGGAGCCTGGGGGGGGGGGGGGAGAAGGGAGAGCTGAAGGAGAGGGAGAGTGGTGGAGGGGAAGGGGGAGGAGAAAATGGAAGAATGGGGTAGTTGAGATGGGGCAAGGACAGAGAGGGGGAGAGCGAGGAAGGAGATATCTTGATTGAGGGAGCCATCATGGGGCTAGTGAGAATCCTGGGGCTAGTGAGAATCCTGGCGCTAGGGAAATCCCCAGGAATCCACAAAGATGACCCCAGCTAAAGAGGGTGCCCTAACTGTCTTTCCCCTGCAATCAAATTGATGATTACTTTAATTTTCATTGTAGAGCCTTCATCTAGCAACTGATGGAAACAGATGCAGAGATACACAGCCACTGGCTGAGTGTTGAAGGCACCATGTTAGCCAAGCTCCAGTTGAAGAGAGGGAGGAGCGATAATATGAGCAAAGGTATCAAGACCATGATGGGGAAACCCACAGGACAGCTCACCTGAGCTAATCGGACTCTGGACTGACAGCAGGGGAACTAACAGGACCAAACTAGGCCCTTTGAATGTGGGTAACAGTTGTATGACTGGGGTAGACTGCGGGGCCACTGCAGTGGGACCAGGATTTATCCGTACTGCTTGTTCTGGCTTTTTGGGATACTATCCTCTTTGGAGGGATACCTTGCTCAGCCTAGATATAATGGGAGAGGGTTCTGCTCCTGCCTCAAAGTGATGTGGTAGACATTGTTGACTTCCTATGGGAAGCCTTACCTGCTCTGAGGAGTGGATGGGGAGGTGGGATGGGGGGGAGGTAGGGGGAGCAGGAGGAAGGAAGGGAGTGGGAACTGGAATTGGTATGTAAAATGAGAAAAGATTGTTTTTTTTTAAAAAAAATATAAGTAATTAGGGCTGGACGGTAGTGGTGTGTCCCATGCCCCGTCTCGCCAGCAAGAACCATGCGGGACACAGGATCCTTCTGCAGAAATAGCTTTAATGCCCCTTGGGAGAGCGAGCATCAGCCAACATGGCAGAGACTCAGATATGAAGGAACCCATCTCTTATATAGGAAAACAGTCCTTGCTTCGGACGTGTCACTCTTGGATAGGTCAACTGTCCATTATCCCAGATGATGTCTCAGGAGTAGGCGGGGATTGCAGTGGGAAATTACCGAGCACATGTGCGTTCACCTGGCGGTGAAGCCGGATGTCAGCGCCATCTTGTAATGGAGAATGTAGCTGCGGCCCTCTACAGTGGTGCATGCCTTTAATCCCAGCACTCAGGAGACAGAGGCAGGTGGCTCTCTGTGAGTTCGAGGCCAGCCTGGTCTACATGAGCTAGTTCTGGGAGATCCTGTCTCGAAAAAAAAAAGTAACGAAAAACACATTAAAAACAGAAGAAAAAACACTTCAACTCACTTTACTATTTCTCCATTCTCTATACCCTTCAGGTTCGTAGTTCAACTCTGCTCCCATGAATCTGATTGGCTGAGATTTCTACAGCATGTGAGAAGGTAGAGAATTGGGCCTGGGCAGGCCTGGCTGTTGTCACGCCATACAAATTTCATCTGTGCTGTTGCAAATGAAAGAATTCACTCTCTTGGGTGTGGCATGGTAAGTGTGTGTGTGTGTGGGGGGCATGTTTTAATGTAGGCACATGTTCACTGCCTGCTTTTGGATGGTGGCTTCCTCCAATTGAAACATTCTGTCCAGGAGGGATCAGGAAATCTTGTGAGCAAATGTCTGGGAGAACAGAGAATTAGAGTATTTCTGAGGGCCTCACTAGCAGTATAAGGAGTAAACAGCTGCTGGGTTTGGAGACCGGGAAACCCAGCTTCAGAGAGAAGAGATTCTCAGACTGTCAAGCAACCCTTTGTGAACATCGCCCGTGATGAGAAGGGCTTTGGTGGTGTGGCTGCTTTTGAGTTAGCCGTGCTCGTAAAGTGAGCCCTCCCCCATAACTCCTGTTAGTAACTCCAGTGAAAAGTCACTGCTTCACCAAGTCAGACTTTGGTCCAGTTGTTACTTTAGACGGTTGTGGGTTCCCTTTCTGAGGTCAGTAGATGTGTGTCTTGTTGGTTGTCTCCCCAGCAAATGTCTGGCTGGAGAGTTGTGAGACGCACCTCTTGACCAGCAAGCAGGGACGACCACAAAATCGAGAATCCTTCCCAAATCACAACTTTATTTGGAGCCTCTTGGTTGAAGGGGGAATGGGGGACGAAAGAGAGAGAGAGGGAGAGAGAGAGAGAGAAAGCAGAAAGCCAGAGAGAGCAGGAAGCAAGAGAGAAAAAAGCCCAAGCGGCAGCTGCTTTTCTAGGGTGGAGAGGCTCGGATACTGTCCTGATTGGTTAATACCATTCTGCTGGTGCCCAGGGCCTCGAGTTTGGCCAGGGGCAAAGTTAAGCAAAGGGTGCTCAGCCCCACCCAGCAACATCAAAGAATTTGTTTACCTCCAAGCTGCAGGACCACCTGTGCCATCTTATAATGGCGATTTCTTTCTTCAGGTGACTCCTTATAGAGGGTAATTTTCCACATCATTCTTCAGGCCATACATACAATTTTTTTCTTTAGCTAGGGTCTCTCCTTGGCCTGGGACCGCTCATGTAGGTGTGAGGCCTAGGGATCTGCCTGTCTCTATTTCCCTAGCCCTGTGCCAACATTTAAAAAATAGATTTATTTGTTTTATTTTATGTGTATGAATTTTCTGCTCACATGTATATCGGCGCACTGTGTGCATGCCTGGAGATCAGGAAGGAGGGTTTCCGTCCCCTGAAACTGGGGTTATGGATAGTTGTGAGTCACCATGCAGGTGCTGAACAAATGCTCTTAACTGCTGAACCATCTCTCCAGCCCCATGGGTAGCATTGTGTGTGTGTGTGTGTGTGTGTGTGTGTGTGTGTGTGTGTTCACTCTAGAGTTAGCAGGACCTGGGAGAATAGATCAATAAATGAAGCAGACTAAAGTCTCATGCAGTAGCCAGCTTTATTCAAACAAAGCATCAGACAATTTATACACTGAGGGTACGAAGAATCACATGAATAAAGTTCCAACGAGCTCAAGCTGTATACAATCACAAGAACAAGCCACATGTATTTCCATAGCGGCATATCAAGAATAGTTTAAACATTTAGTTGAATAACAGCAGCCAGCAAGAATAATCTGAAGTAAATGCACTCCTATCTGTCAACCTGGGAGAAGTAGGAAAACACATTCCAGGAACAATTCCATGTTTTGAAGGAACTCAGGTCACAAGACTCTTGTTTTCTTGGAGTGTTCTCATAAATACTCAGAATTCTCCTCACACTCCTGGACTGTGTTCAGGCTGTATGTGCGTGCGTGCGTATGAACTTGTATGTGGGTGTACACACATTCACATATATATGTACCGTATGGCGGTCAGAGATTGATTTTGGGTATCTTCAATGTCATATTTTTTGACACAGAATCACACACTGAATGAGGAGTCATGATTCACTTAGTCTGGCTGGCCAGCACCTGCTGGGGCTTCTGTTTCCCTGCCTGCCCAGGGGTAGGATTACAAGTTACCTCTCCAGGAGTTTTTATGTGAATTTGGGAGGTTGATTTCAGATCATAATGCTTAGGGGATGAGCACTTTACAGACAGAGACTTCTCCGTAGTCCCCTGACCCAGTATTTTGTACTAGGGTTCTGAGGATGGCATTAAGGTGCTTGTTCTTGCATGGCAAGTATTTTATAGATTTTTATCACTTCAGCAACTGAGCTATCACCCAGTCTCAGAATTTACTTCTTTTTGAAGGCTATCAAGTGTTCAATTGTGTATATATATGCAATTTTTTATCCACCCTTCAGTTGACAAATGATTAATTTTGCCATTTTGATAATGCTTAATTCATTCAGTATTGGCATGTATCTCTTCCTTCCAGTTACCAATTCTTAGCATTTTCATATGAAACATTTCTGGCTGGCAGCATAACTCAGTGATGAGCTCCTCCTATCTGACGTGTGACTGGATCTGTATTCTATTCATAAGACCCATAATGGAAGTAGAATTAACGTGTATATAATGTTGAAATCTTTTCCTTTTTTGAGTTTTCAATGACATAATTAGTAAGGGAAGTACTAATTTCCCCTCCAATCTGCATTGAGTTCCCTAGCCCATAAATACTCCAGCATTTACCTGTGCCCTTGTGTAGTCGTACTTTCTTGTTGGAACCGCCAGCTCACCGGAGACTTATTATTAATTATGAAAGCTCAGCCTTAGCTCAGGCTTGTTCCTAACTACTTTTTATAACTTAAATTAACCCATACTTTTTAGACTACTTTCTGACACACGGTTAGTTACCTAATCTCCCTACTGCCCATCCTGCTTCCTCTGTGTCTGACTAATGACTCAGCCTTTCTTCTCCCCAGAGTTCCCTCTCCACCTACACCTCCTGCCTAGCTATTGACCATCCAGCTTTTTATTACACCAGTCACAGACACATGTTCACACAGTGTACAAATATCCCACAACATTTTTGATTTTTTTCTCTCTCAAGCTGTTCAGCTGCCACATCTCTGGCTGTTCAGAGGAATTTTGATTTGATAGAACTCCATATATTAGTGTTTTCATTCATTTCTTTTGGATAAGGTCAAAAACTCATTACAAAGACCAGTGGTCTATAATTTTTTGATTATTTATATCTAGAATTTTTACATCGCAGTTCTTATATGAGACTATAACAAAGTATATTTGTTCATGTTTTTCATTGTTGTATTACTGTTGTATGTATTGTACTACTAAGGTGGTCTTCCTAAATTAAATTAGGAAAAGGTGTTTTTCTGCCATTATAGATTTCTTTTTTTAAGGTTTATTTACTATGTATACAGTGTTCTGCCTGCATATATGCCTGCATGCCAGAAGAGGGCACCATATGTCACTATAGATGGTTGTGAGCCACCATGTAGTTGCTGGGAATTGAACTCATGACCTTTGGAAGAGCAGGCAGTGATCTTAACCTCTGAGTCATCTCTCCAGTCCCACTATTATGGATTTCTTTGGTGGTTTGTACACAAAGTATTTAACACAAAATACCTGTTTTCATCCCCTGCAAATTTCTCTTTACAGTAGAACTTATACTCAATCCATCATCAAGGAAAAAGGGTATTGTCTATTTTCTGGTAATAAACTAAATGTGAAGTAAGCATCAGAAGGACAGACTAATTGGCAGAGAAAGCATATCAGGAATCAATATTTAGAAAACAATATAGCTTTGTCTTCACCCTTGGTAATGATCTCCCCTACCACAGAAGACATTGTCACTGTAAAAGCACATCAGAAATATGGTCAACCTTCATTTAAAGCAGCCTTTTAGAGACTGGTCTTGATAGTCGCCTGGAAAATGGCAGATAATTACATCTGCCTTTTACATCCTGTTGCCAACCTGGAAATGGTCAGAACATATTGTTAGGAATTTCATTAAGCTGCCTTCCTTTCATGCTGCCTTCCAGATCATTGTCCAGGCAAGTTACACAACAGATGCACAACAATAAAAGCAAAGAAATCCACTGAAACCGACATAGGGGTACAGTGGAGTAATCCAAACTCTCGGAAGGAGCAGGTCCTCATGGACTGCTAAAAAATGATCAGTTCAGTGAGGAGTGATAATGTGCAAAATTTAAAATAGAATAAATGAGACAGCATAAAAAGAGAAAAGCCAGGGAGTTACCAAAACAATAAAACTAAAGCAATTCCAAAGGGTTGTGGCATATGCCTGCTACTTCAGCCCTTGGATAGCTGTTTTGAGTTCAGCCCTAGGCTACAGCATGGATTCCAGGGTTGCTAGAGCGAAACAGTGAGCTGCTCTGTAGCACATATTCTCCTCCCAGTTCACATGCTTGCTTTGTGACGGATTGGCCACTCACTCAGTTCCAGAATCTGTCTGTGCTCATTAGGTATGCACTGAAAATCTGGTAGTAACCCAAACTTTGGGGATCAAACTGGCTGGAGATTAGTTAGGCTGGGATCCAGGTAGTGCGCCTCTTGGCACTTCCTGCCTGCTCTTGGAAGCATGCAGAGCTCTCACTAAAGCAGATACAGATAGAAAAATTATGAGGTTTCCCTGGCCAGTCAGTTTAGCCTAATTAACAAACTCCTGACCAATGAAAGATTCTGTTTCAAAGGATGTGAACAGCCTCGAGGATAGCACTGGGGTTTGCTTGTGTCCTCAGACACTGGTAAACCTGTTCACCCCCATGCACATGAACACCACCAACCCCCAGGCATTAAATTATAGCACCTACTTCTGATGGATCACAAGGACCTACAACCCAAGCTCCAGAGGATCGAATAACACATACACTCTCTAAAAAAAAACCCAAAAAGTCCCGTTAAAATGTTTTCTTGTTTATTTTTATGTCTTTGGGTAATTTGCCTGCATACCAACTTGTATACAATGCCCTTTGGACTCAGAAGAAGTTGCCTGATACGTGGGAGTCTGAATTATAGGATGTGTGAGCAACCAGAAGTAGTGCTGGGAATCAAACCCATGTCCTCTGGAAGAGCAGCCAGTGCTCTTAAATACTGAGCCATCTCTTCAGCCTCACCATTTTTTAAAGTAAGTTATTGAGTATTATCCTGAGTATGGTGATTAATAAGCTTAGGATCACACTAAGAGATGTTGTTATCAGTGGGTGATGGTGGTGCATGCCTTTAATCCCAGCACTTGGGAGCAGAGGCAGGCAGATCTCCATGAGTTTGAGGCCACCCTGGTCTACAAGCGCTAGTTCCAGGACAGCCAGAGTTGTTACACAGAGAAACCCTGTCTCAAAAGCAAACAAACAAACAAAAAGAGATGTTATTATCTAAACCAGTCTGACCTAAGTGAACATTAATATCTAACCAAAGCCCCTGACTGTAATGCTTGATAAGTATTGGATCCCCGGTTATTGGGTTCTTCTGCTGAAGTAATAAGCCAAATCAAATGGAATCAATAAGTCTGGATTTTATAAACAGCAAAGCAGAGCACTCCCCAGTGACTCTCAGGAAGGCAGGAGAACACATGACAGATTTTTGGGTGGGGTCTTAAATAACCTGTGGGCTGTCTTAAGCAGTTCCAGGGGAGGAGCTGCAGATAACAGGCTTTCTCAGGGGCGGGGTTTGGAATGGGAGGAGTGAGACTGGGTGGAGCTTTCCAACAATGCTCCGCTTCTTTAACAGAATTTAAAAATTACTTACTAGTGTGTATATGTGTGCATGCGCACACACACAAGAGTACATACTTGTGTACATGAATGAATATTCATAATTCATTTGTTGCCACATGTCGTAGTCAGAAGGCATCTTTGTGGGCTCAGTTCTACCTTCAAGAGTTACTTGGGCCTGGAAAAATTGCTCAGCAGTTAAGAGTACTTAATATTCTTGCGGAGGACCTGAGTTCAATTCTTAGCATCTGAATGGTGGCTCATAACCATCTGTAGTTCCAGGTCCAGAGAATCTAATGCTGGATTCTGGCATCTGTGGGCACTGGGAATGCAAGTGGTTACAAATATACATTGAAATTTAATGTGTATGGGCATTTTGCCTGCATATATATTTGTACACTGTGTGAATGCCTGAGAAGCCAGAAGAGGACATTGGATCCCCTGGTATTGGAATTAGAACTGTTTGTGAGTCACCGTGTGGGTACTTGGAATAGTACCTGGGTCATCTCCAAGTGCAGCAGTGCACAGAATCTCTCGGCCATTTCTCTAGCTCTCTTCTTTCTGTAGATATGGGACTAGGCTATTTTGCAGGCCGTTAATGGAAATCTTTTTCAAATGAAAACTGAGTTTATTTAGAGTTGTATCCAAAATTGGGAAGCAAAAATTTCTCAGTATTTCTTGACCTTGCCAGCATCACTGTTACAACTCATAGAAGAGATTATGTGCACCTGCATATTTAGTTGCAGACTAGGAGGGAGACACAGAATACGAACTTCTAGTAAACTGGGAAGTCACCCTTTCTCCATAGGACTTCTGCTCAGGTAAAGGCAGGCAGTTCCTTGATTATGTCATAGAAATAATTTCATGACAAGCCAAAGTGAAGCAAAGGTAGTGAGCTTATTTAATAAGTGTGTAGATAGGAAATCATGGGGGGAAAGACAGTATATAACCCTGAGACATGTGTATGGGCTTCTCAAGAGTAAAGGCCATTATGGGTCTTTAAAATGGCTGTCTTTGTTGGTTTGTTTGTTTGTTCTTGGTATTTATATGCCTTTACTCCTTGGCAAATGAGCCCAACATAAAGCCATCACAGTGGCATACACAATAAATGTCATTTTGAAACCTTTGAAAATAGTTACCCCTTTCCACCACCACGTGGGTACTAGGGACTGAACTCAGGACCTTTGGAAAATCAGCAAGAGCTTTTAACCACTGACTCATCTCTCCAGCCTCTTCTTTACCTTTTCATGTCCCCATAATTTTCCTTGGCTTTTTATTCTGCCTCAGACCCAAGTTACCAAACAGGTCTTTCTCCTGGTGCCAAGCAGGAAGATTCTTGCCATGGATCATTTCACTGACAAGTCTGGCATTTCTTGGGGCTCCTTCCTAAAGGACGTCTGGATTGCTAGGCATATTGCCAGTGGTCAGATCTGTGTGAATTTAGCTCAGAGACAAAGATGAATTTTGTTGCACACTACATAGAAAACTTTTCATCTATTTTTATTTGTATCTTCATGAATGTTAACAAGTATGTTAATGAGGTTCAATGTGAAGTTATTACATGTATACAATGTAGAATTGTCAGTGTAGGCAGTGAGATTCATCCCAGATACCTGGTTATGCTAATAAAAACTGTTTTATGATGAGCTTTAATGAAGCATGTTAGGGATCTTATGAAGTAGGGATAGTAAGTAGCACACACTGCAAATTTAATGTGGGCATTAAGGGGGTGGTATACACATAAGGCATGGTTCTGAGCATTTCACAAGGGAGAGGTATACTAAAGTTTTATTAGCATGTATTAATTATAAGAACAGTGATTTTCATACATAATACACAACCTATTTTGCTATTACCACCCATTACCCTCTCTTGTCTCCTTCCTCTTTCCTTTAGACTCTTATCACTAGGTATACATATGTTTTTTGTTTCTTTTAAACTGCTCAGAGGATATAATTTATAGTGGGTTAAAGATTTAAGAAATATTTAAAAGTTAAGATTAAAATTAAATAAGAAAAAGTATGAACTGGTTTGCTTATTTTACTTAATTTCCTTTTTAAAAGATTTATTTATTAATTATATATACAGAGGGCACCAGATCTTATTACAGATGGCTGTGAGCCACCATGTAGTTGCTGGGAGAAGAATAGCCAGTGCTAACCTCTGAGCCATCTCTCCAGCCCTTAATTTCCTTTTCTAAATGTAACCGTTAAGGTGTTTTATCAGTTCTTTTGTTCAGGATTCACATTGACAAGGGCTAATATAGTTAAATTCAAGATCACACACATTAAGGCTTTGAGTAAACAGTTTATTTGTTGTTTTTATCAACCTTGCTTGAGATACCTTTGGGAAAGGAGGCATTGTTTTTGCAGGCAACTTGAATTTCCTCAGTTATGCTGAAGTTTCTTACTCTCAGATTTTGGGGGTGAGGTTCTTCTTCCTTGGTTACATATCTCCATACTTTTCTCTCTGGTTTTAAACTTGTCTCAGAATGATTCAGTCATATTAATATAACCATTGCCTGTCAAACTTAACTCATCTGATATGAACATTAGAAATATACTCATAGTAATTTTCAAAGATCAATGCCCTCTTATTCCCATAGTGATCATGCTGATGAGAGACCTCAAAAATTAGCCCCCTAGGACTGCAGAGATAGCTCAGCAGTTGGGAGAGCTGGTTGTTCTTGCAGAGGACTCGGGTTCAATTCCCAGCACCCACAAGGCAGCTCACAACTGTCTATAATTCTAGTCCTAGGGAATCTAATGCCTTCTTCTGGCCTTTGCAGGTGCCAGGTGCACATGGGGTGCACAGATGTACAGGAAGTCAAACATCCATACACAAAATTATTAAATGAAAATGATTTAAAAAATATTCCTCCTATTTATTGAAACTTCCATATTTGACCACCATCTCTCCACTCAGCCCACCTTCCAGTTCCCAGTCACCACTACTTTATTTTCTGCCTGTGACTGCGATGGATTTAGATTACACAAAGGTGAGAACACACAGTATCTGCATTTCTCTAAAAGCCTGGCCAGTTTCACCTCCTGTAGGAGGCATATATAAATGTTGTACCTTGTGTCAACTCCTTTTACCTTTGATACAGAATCCTACTATGTAGTCCTGAATGACCTGGAATTGTCTATGGAGAGCAGGTTTGTCTCTAATTCACAGATATCCTTCTGCCTCTGCCTCCCAAATGCTGGGATTAAAGCCCTGCACAACCATACCCAGCTCTATTTCAACTCTAGAAGCACAGACTATGATTCCAAAACAAATAGAAGGTTTTACACCACTGTGTTTTAGACTTATTATGAAGCAATAAGAAAACCAAAACATAGGAAGCTGAGTTAATAAAAGGTGGACTAAAATTAACAAGGTGGCAAGTGGTTTGTATAAGATAGACTAGTAGAGAAGATGTTTATTTTTGCTGCTGCTGAGTGGCCTTTTTAAATCCACAGAATACAGAATGAGCAGAAGTGGACAGTTGTGGAACTATTGGAAGGGGAAGTTATCCAGTTTATTCACTTTGGGTAATCACACCTGCTTTTTTGACACAATTCTGAAGCATTTTTTCATTTCCTTAACTAAGTGTGTGGGTTAAGATCAGAGATTTGTGGAATCTGTCTAAGTAAAAATGTTAACGCTGGCAAACCATTCTTTGGATAGCAAGATGTATTATTGTAGAACAAAGAGCAAGCCTTTGAGGAAGTCCTAATGTTTGAACGTTGGGGTTGGGAGTGGTGACACAGGAGGTCTGGCTGCCTTTAAACTACCACCAAAACATAAACAAGAAGTGAGACGAGTGTATTTAACAACCAACAAAATGTTATTAGGAATTAAATAAAAAGTGAATGTGTAAGCACTGTTTTGTTACACACAACTCGGAATTTAGCTGTTATCATTTATTATTTACTCCAATAGCATATTCCGTGAGAAGATAATTTAATGAATTATATTTCTAGTTCAGTATATTGTTTCTCTTTTCATTATCCTGTTGGAGGTATGCATCGCTATTACGTCTATACTTCAGAAGAGGAAACAATGGAATAACATACTTCAATTTTTTTTCTCAATATGTCATGGTTTAGATAAAAAGAAATGAGTGGAGAGTCCAACCTAGAAATTGTGGTTTCAAAAAGGCCCTGTGCTTCAGGCATACAGGGAGAGTTAGGTATGAGATACAAAAATGGGCAAGTTTCATATTCAAGATGAACACATCAGAAATGGCACATTCCAAGTCAGGACTGGTCCAACAGCTTAAATAAATCACAATCAACTGTTCATATAAGAAAATTAATTCTTGCCGGGTGGTGGTGGTGCACGCCTTTAATCCCAGCTTTTGGGAGGCAGAGGCAGGCGGATCTCCAAGTTCGAGGTCAGCCTGGTTTACAGGAGCTAGTTTGAGGACAGGTTCCAAAGCTACAGAGAAATGCTGTTGAAAAACCAAAACCAATCTCTTCTATCTCATTAAGAGACAAGCCACGCCCACTCCCCCCTCCACTGAGGCAGGCAGAGCTTCCTTCCTGCTTGCAACCTGAGTCTCTCCCTTTTTCTCCCTCTCCAAGAAGCAGCTTCCATCTCTCCCTTCTCTCTCGCTCTCTCTGTTCTTCTCCCCTTCCCCCTCCATAACCCACTGAATAAATATCCAACCTCACTCTGCATGGTGTGCCTAGCCATGTCTCTCTCTTGCCCCCCACCGCGAGGCTCCCTGCCTGAGACCAGCCCCTTGGGAGACCTGCCATGTGGTCTCCTGGTGTGCCAATCTGCCTGCCCCTCCTCGTGGCCTGCTGCAGCCACTGGGAAAATGCACGGTCCCTTCCTGGGACTGGCTGCTCTCTGGACCTGCCGCCACTCGGGGACCTGCAGCGTTTCTGCAGCTGCAGCCACTGGGGATCCTGCAGCGTTTTTATTTAATCCATTTTAGGGATGGCTCAGCATTTGGGAGCACTGGCTGTTCTTCCAGAGGTCCTGAGTTCAATTTCCATTAGCTTAACCATATGGTGACTCACAACCACCCATAATGAGATCTTGTGCCCTCTTCTGGCCTGCAGGCAGAACAGTGTATACACAATAAAAAAACGAACAAACGAATGAATCTTTTTTAAAAGAGAGAGAGAGAGAGAGGAAATTAATTCTCACATCAGAATGCTTGATAAGCTTCCAAAGCAACCTAGAACATAAATTTGGGGCGGGGCGGGCAGGTTCAGCATTTTGTTTTAGCAGAAAAGATGCTTGGGTGTAAGAACGAGTTGGTTCGCTAGTGCTCAGGAACTCCCAGAAGTCAAACCCTGGCTAGAGTTTCGAGCTGGCTGAAGAAGGGGGAGGTGGCTCCTTCATCCTGTGTCTGAAGCATACTTGGAATTAGTGGCGAACTTGTCTTAAGCCTTCCCCCGGCGGGAACAACGTCAGTGTGGCCAGTGCCAGCGCTACTGCGGCAAGCTACTAGGGACGCGTAGCTAGGGGAAGGAAATGGAGGAGGGACCAGGAGAGGAGGAAATAAGAGCGGGATCTAACTCGGCCACCATTGATGACGTATTCTCAGGCCGCATCGCTGTTTCCGGGGCTTGGGTACCGAGCATCTTGGAGTTGTTTTGGTAGGAGGATAGCGGCGAATTTGTAAGGAACTTGAGTTTCTGAGGGGATGTTGTTGCAGGCCGGAATCCACACTCCGGGGGATCCCGGTAGGATGAATTTCGTTCGTGCAGTGTCCTAGGCGTTTCGTTTCAGATTCCAACTCCTGGCGGGAAGTTTCTTCTTAGAACCAAACCTGTTCTGAGTACCAATTTTTGCGGCTCTTGATACTGACTTTTTACGACCTGCTAGTTCCGTCCCATTTGGCGCTCAGGCACTGACAAAACTTAGAGGGTGATCTGTCTTCTGTTAGAAAAACCTATGGTAGACACCAAGCTGCTCTGGAAATGGGTCTGAGTGGTGTTTTAAGATACTTTGAAAGGGTTTGGGGACTTGGCCTCTTATAAAAATAATAGGCCTTCACAGTGAGAAATGACCCCACCCACTTAGAGATTAATAAAGGAAAAGCCTGGCCAGCTGTTGGTAATGTCCAAAGAAGAGTAGGCCCCCAATAGAAGACTTTACTAACTTTCCTACGCCTTATTCACTTTATATTCTCTGTAATATTTAAATTTCTTTCATGTGCAGGACCCGGTTTACACTTCAAACCGTTTAAGAGGCAGGAGACTGCAAGTCTGGCCACTTAGGAAGATTTGCATAGCAAAGATGCTGCCAGAATTGTTTTAAAGTACCCCTGTTCTGTTCTTTTTAAATACTTGTTACCCAGGTTCATCTTGCCCACCTGTCTGAATTATGCTTTTCCTGGCAGAAGCCCGGGGCACCTAATTGCAGCCCAGGACTTAGTGGTGTTTGTGACCCTGCATGGCCCCCTCAAGATGCCTGTTGGAGACTTGTTCTCTGGGGGCGGCGGACCTAATGTCTGGTGAGTCCTGGCAAACAGTAATGTACATCCTAACATGGTAACTGCTTATCTCAAACAGGCGTGGCTAGCACACTGTATCTTTGTGGTGCTATGGAGGCAGCGTTCCCTTAGCTAAGTTCTACTTTGTGTGACTTAATGTCTCCTAAGCAAATCTATTAATAGGGCCTTTAAGACATTAATTCTGTCACTTTGAAAGTCTTCTGCATCAGTCTTGGGATAAGAATTGTTGATGTGAGGCTATTAAAAATGAAAAAAAAGAATTGTTGATGTGCAAACATGAGGACCTGTGTTCAAATCCCTAGCACCCACATAGTTAGCTGGAAGTGCCATCACAGACAGGGAGAGCCATGGGATCTGTTGCCAGCCAGCCTAGCAACAGATTCAGTGAGACACTCCAGTTCAAGAAAATAATGTCCAGAGACGGAGAATAGCCTAAATCCTCCTCTGGCCTCCATGTGTGTGGAACAGGTTCTGTCTTCCACACACATACACACAGTTGAAAAGGAAGGTTTTGAAGAGAAGCCCCATTGTGTGGTATGCTGATGTAGGGGGGTTTCCAAGAGTGGGAGGTCATCCTTTGCTAGATAGTGAGTGCCGACCAGGGCTCCATAGCAAAACCCTGTCTCAGTCTCTCTCTCTCTCTCTCTCTCTCTCTCTCTCTCTCTCTCTCTCCCCACACACACACACACACACACGCACGAAGATGGAAGGAAAAGAAGGCCAAGCGAAAGCTGGAGGAAACACTGGAGGGTAAAATGCTTTCGTGTTTCTTCCTGGTTTTATCTCTGGGTACCACTTGTTGGAGGACTAAGTATTACGTAAGGCCCAAAGTAGTTAATTGGTGGTCAGATCATTTTCCTGTGCAACAGAAGCACCCTCCTGGAGAATGATTCTTAACCTGGCAAGCACTCCATTTTCCCATGGAGCCTGTAATTTTTTTCTTACATTTTTATTTATTTATTTATTAAAAATTTCCACCTCCTCCCATTTCCCTCCCACTCCCCCCACACACCACCCCCCCTCTCCAGTCCTAAGAGCAGTCAGGGTTCCCTGCCCTGTGGGAAGTCCAACGTCCTCCCCCCTTTATCCAGGTCTAGAAAGGTGAGCATCCAAACAAACCAGGCTCCCACAAAGTCAGTCCATGCAGTATAATCAAAACCCAGTGCATTGTCCTTGGCTTCTCAGTCAGCCCTCATTGTCAGCCACTTTCAGAGAGTCAGTTTGATCACATGCTCCATCAGTCCCAGTCCAGCTGGCCTTGGTGAGCTCCCATTAGATCAGTACCACCGTCTCAGTGGGTGGACGCACCCCTCGTGGTCCTGACTTCCTTGCTCATGTTCTCCCTCCTTCTGCTCCTTATTAGGACCTTGGGAGCTCAGTCCACTGTGGAGCCTGTAATTTCACGTGGTACAGGGTTCACCACCTCACAGGCCGGAATATGTGGAATACTTCTGTGCTAATTATTGGGTGTTGGAAACTGACTTCACAGCAGGGAACTGTGTACCCACCAAGCAAGCAGTCTTCTAGTGATTTGGAGTCCCCGAAACCTGCTGCTGTTAGCCAGAGAAGCAACAGGATAGCAGACAATCTCAAACTCTGTGTCTGAATCATCTGGATGACTTATTAAAATACAGGTTGGAGTTCTCAGAAAAAGGCTGCACGTTTGTTAAAGATTCTGGAAGGCTCACTGGTTAGAACTTCTGTGCTTTCTGAGTAGTGCAAATTTGGAGCCAAATTATCCCGGGCTATTTTAGCCTCTTGTTCTTTGTTTTGGATTTGAGTTTTTCAAGACAGGGATTCTCTGTGTAGTCCTCACTGTTCTAGAACTCTCTCTGTAGACCAGGCTGGCCTCAAACTCATGGAGATCTGCCCACCTCTGCCTGCCAAGTGCTGGGATTAAAGATGGGTGTCACCACACCCTGCTTTCAGCCTCATTAATAGCCATCCATTGTCCACGTCTGTGCTCAGCCTAATAGCTTTGTGACGTTTAGGTAAAACTCCTTTTAGGATTTCCTAACAGACCACTAGCTTCCACCAGTTCAAAGCCCTAATGATGTCATCACATAGCATTCGAAGCATATAATAGATTCCTCCACCTTGCTTTAGCCTGTCTACCAGAAAATTGCCTTGCTCTGTGACTTTCAGTTGTTTTATCATTATGATAACTTCATAACCTGTCGTCATGTTGGAACATGATATTCAGGGCAACCTGAGCGTATGCTCCTGGGTCACTCAAACTTAGCTCCAGGACAAACTGTCTCTTACTCCCATTGACACAAATTTTGTAGTTTTGCCTCGACACTGGTTTCCATTCATAGAGTTCCTTTCTGCTGTCCTGTGATGGGCCCTGAATTTAATGTGCAAATACCATGGGTTAATATGTTGCTTTGTGGGCTATAACTAGAGAACTGGTGGTCTGAATAGAGAGGACAAGAAAAACATTTTGTTTGTTTGTTTTTTGAGACAGGCTTTCTCTGTGTAACAGCTCTGACTATCCTGTAACTCGATTTGTAGACCAGGCTGGCCTTGAACTCACAGAGATCCACCTGTCTCTGCCTCCCTTGTGCTGGGATTAAGGCATGCGCCACCACGCTTAAGGCTGACATAAGACCACTAAACTAGAAGTCTGTAGATGTAGCTCAGTTGGTAGAGAATTTGTTTAATCTGCAGGAAGCCCTGAGTATTCCCATTGCCAGAACTGTGTTAACTGAGGGCACTTGGGAGGTGGAGGCAGGGCAGGGCTGCATGAGACCCTGTCTCAGAACAAAAAGAAAAGTAGAGTCCCAGGCCATAGGAATTTGTTCTGAGACTAAATGTATGCCCACATTAAGAAGTAAAGATAGGAGCTGGAGAGAGGTCTCAGCAGTTAAGAGCACTCGTTGCTCTCGAAAAGCACTAAGTAGGATTCCCAGATCCCACATAGTGCCGCACAGCCACCTGTAACTCTGCTTCCAGTGGATCTGACACCCTGTTCTGACCTTGGTGGGGACCAGGCATGCCCAGATGATAGACATGGACTCAAAACATGTATACACATATAAATAAATACACCAATAAATCTTAAAGTCTTAAAAATAAAAGTATGTAGAACAAATGAAGATTTTTACAGTTTTCTTTCCTAAATCAGAGGGTAGAGAAAACTCACCTGTTTTTCTCTGCCATGCACATAGCAATGTTACAGCATACAATAGGTCAAGTGGAATCAAGACACATCCCTGGATTTAGCTGTATATCAAGTTATGGGTCCTGGGAAGTTACATTTTCTCCTGGCACCAGGCTTTTTCACTCTAGCATGGAATTTCATGGAGGACTTCAATTCCTGGTGTGTTTTGCAAAATTGCAACTGTAAGAAAGGCTAACTCATGCTCAGTGGTCAGCTCTGAACTAAATCATGGGTATGAAATTGGGTTTTTGTTTGTTTGCTTGGCTGCTTTTATTAATTTTTATTTTTTTACATACTGAATAGAAAATATCTTGTTGATTTTAGTTGTGTTATTTTATCAATAAACCACACATAGCTAGTGGTCAAAAGTGACATTTGAATTTCTGCATACAACTTTGAATAAATCAAGGTAATATGACAATCACCCAGAATACTATTTTTGTAGTGGGAACATTTGTAATATACTGTTAGCAGTTTTGAAATGCATAGTTTTCATGCTAAGCAATAGGTCTCAAAACTTACTCCTATATCTGAATCTTCCCACATTTTTTTTCGACACAGGGTTTCTCTGTGTAACAGTCCTAGCTGTCCTGGAACTAGCTCTTGTAGACCAGGCTAGCCTCAAACTCACAGAGATCCACCTGCCTCTGCCTCCTGAGTGCTGGGATTAAAGGTGTGCACCACCACCGCCCGGCTGTCTTCCCACATTTTGACTACCATCTTCCTATTTTAATCACTCTCCAGTGAAAGCTTTTGGTTTTTTCTTTGTTTGCTTGCTTTTATTATTTTTTATTGCTTTGTAAATAATAACATTCAAAATTTCCACTTCCTCCCTGTGGCGGTCGTTCCACGCCACGGGGTCTGCATCACCACCCAACCGGTATGGACCTTGACTCCATACTTCTCACGAGCTCTAATGTCCTAGGGGTTAAAACACAGACACACACACACAGATACAGAGTTCAAGTCATTCTCAAGAGGAGAATGCCCAATTTTATTTAGAATTTGTCAGGTTAAATACTTTTCCCCAGAGGAGAGAAGGAGACCCTCCCAGCCAGGTGTGAGATCAAGGTGTTAAGTGCCTGGCACCAGTGGCAGGAGCTTTCAGCAGGGGGTACCAAGCTGGGAACCCTGACAGACAGATAGGAGGAGATTCAGGGTGCCTGTGAGAACCCTCCTTAGCAGATGAAATTACCGTAGCAAAGACAGAAACAAGGTTCTGAACTAATCCCCTCCGACTTGCGGAATCTAACAGGGGGAGCTAAGCTGGTTAGCATAAGTAAACATTTCTTGCATCCCGTGCTTTGCCTCGAGGAACAGGGAAGACAGGGCATTACACCTCCCCTCCTCCCATTTCCGTCCCACTCCTCCACTAACCCTACTCCTCCAGTCCTAAGGGAAGTCAGGGTACCCTGCCCTGTGGGAAGTCCAAGGCCCTCTCCCTCCATCCAGGCTTAGGATATTATTATTATTATTTACAAATAAATGTCACCACCATTCTTCATCTGTTTCCAAGAACATGATAGTTTTTAGATTCCTCAAATATTATGCAATGTTTGCCACACTCTCTGCTTTGTGTCTGTGTGTGGGTAAGAGAGAGAGACACACACAGACAGACAGACAGACAGACACGGAGAGAGAGAGAGAGACGAGGGATATATGCAGATGCCTACAGAGGTCAGAAGAAGTATTGGATCTCCTGGAGCTGGAGTTATATGTGGTTGTAAGCCACTGCTATGGGTCTTGGGAGCTGGACTCTGGTCCTCTAAAGAGCAGCAGGTGCTACTAACTCCCTAGCACCTCTGCCAACCCAGTATTCGTTGCTCTTTAAACACCTATCACATTTCATGCGAGGTTTCATCTGTGTTGCTGAAAGGGAGAGAACTTTTTATAAGGAGAAAAGTGTTTTATTCTGTAGATGTGCCCTACTTTATCTGTCTATTACCGGACACTGAGGTTGACTAATGTAGTTATTGTCACTAATACAGCAATGGATATAGGGCTGCATGTATTTCTTCCTTATACTGATTTCAAATTTGAGTGTACAAAAAGTGGGGTTGAGGAGCAGTCTGTGGTGGAACACTTACCTAACAGTGAAAGGTCCTTGGTGTGGTCCTTTGCACCACCCAAAATTTAGGTTTGAAGCATTATATGGTAAGTTTGGGTTCTTCTGTTTTTAATTTCTAGGAAGTGCATGTAGTTTTCCATAACGACACTACAAATTTACATTGTCACTAATAATACATGTTCCCCTTCTCCATATCTTTCCCAACACTCAACTTTTTGTGTGCTAATTTCTTTTATTTATTGTGTGCATATATGTGTTTGTACATGTGTGTGTGTATATGTATACTGTGTGCCATAGCAGCCATGTAGAGGTCAGAAGACAACTTGCAGAAGTTGGTGCTCTCTTTCCACCGTGTGGGTCCTGAGGATTGAACTCAGGTTGTCAGGTTCGATGGTAGATACCTTTGCTCTCTGAGCCATCTCAGCAGCCCCTCTGCGGTATTGCTAAAACCCAGGGTCCTGGCATGCGGGCCAGGCACTACATCATTGTGCTGCAACTCTAGCCTCTCTTTTTGATGCTAGCCATGCCAACACATGGATACAAACAAGCACAATCCTTCATTGTGCGTATTTACTATGATTGGAGAAATCACCCCACTTTGAACCATATAAGCAAGCTCTTTGGCTCTCCTGGTGAGTCAGCTTGGGAGACAGTCTCCTGGCCTGTTTCCCCTGGTGCTGTAACGGTAGAGCTAATAAAAAGCTTTCCCCAAGGGGTTATTTGTATTCTGCTTAGAGTAACATGGTGTTGTGGGATATTTGTACACTGTATGAAGACGTATTGCTGTGATTACTATAAAGCTGAATGGCCAATAGCTAGGCAGGAAGTACAGGTGGAACTTCTGGGCAGAGAGAGAGCGCGCTCTGGGAAGAAGAAAGGCAGAGTCGCAGCCAAACTTGGACATGCAGTATGGATGAGAGATATGAGTCACGTGGCAGAATGTAGATTAGGAATATGGGTTAATTAAGTTAAAAGAATTAGTTAGAAAAAAGCCTAAGCTAAGGCCAAACTTTCATAATTAATAAGACGTCTCCGTGTCATTATTTAGGAGCTGGTGGCCCAAGGAAAAATCCAGCTCTGCACTGGTAACACGGAAGCAGCAGCAGAGCCGCAGCCTCGGGAACAGCTCGTCCAGAAGCTGGTGCTGTCAGAGTTGCAAGGCGCCCGCTGATAGCTGAAGACGCGGGACTATGAGGTTAGCAGGCCAAGGTACAAAAGTGGCAAGGCTGCGTGACAGCTAAAGGATGAGATGCTTAGACGTCCGGAAAGGCAGGAAAAAATGGGTTATGGACGTAGGAAGGGCGGGGAGCTGAGGCTGAAGACAGATAGAAAGCTGTAAAGATTCAGAGAAAAACCGAAGGTGCTGGTTGCTAGAAGAGTTCCCGCGAGGTGTCAAACCCCAGACACACTAAGCCTCAAACTGGAACACTGGTCAATGTCAAGGTCTGACTGATGTTGATACACAGGCCAGCTGAAAAGCTATAGTGCAAGCTGCTGCCAAGCGCTAAGGAATTCCTTGCTTCCCAGGCGTAAACAAAAGCAGTATCACTTGCAGAGCAGAGGGTCCCGTCCTGATACCATGTGTCTTTAATATTAGTCACAGCAGTCCCTAGCTGGACCACCAGGGGGAGTGCTTCTCCCGGACAAGGTGGAAGTGATCCTGAGCCATCTAGATACAGTTCACTGCAAGGCAAAAAGTTTGCTTTATCTCCTCACATATATATCTCCCTGGGACACTGGTTAATCAAAATCAGTTCAAATTATTACCACTGCTAATGCTGATTTACTTTTGTAGTTTTCTTACCTTTTTGTTTTGAGAGGCCTTGCTATTTGGATCAGGCTGGCCTGGAACTTATCTGGCTATTCCGGAATTCACGAAGCTATTGCCTCAGCCTCGTGAGTGCCGGACTGGCTGGACGTGTTACCACACCAGGCTATAGTAAGCTCTGATTATGAGCACTCCTGCTGATGTTCATTTCTCTTTGATAGGCAGACATTGGTGGCAGCAGTCCCTAGCTAGACCACCAGGGGGAGCGCTTCTCCCTGACAAGGTAGAAATGATCCTGAGCCATCTATCTAGAGTTCACTGCAAGTCAAAAATTCTCACGAGTTTGCTTTATCTCTTCACATAGACAATCTGTGGTAATAATTTGAACTGATTTCGGTAATTAACCAGTGTCACAGGAAGATATATATCAGTATCATTTATGGGCAATTCTTCATATGTCTCTTGGCTACATGTATGTATTCCTTTTTTCCTGCAACTGCGTTCTTTTTTTTTCTCTTGCTTTTTTGAGACAGGGTTTCTTTGTGTAACAGCCCTGGTGTCCTGGAACTCACAGAGACCCGCCTGCCTCTGCCTCCGGAGAGCTGGGATTAAAGGTGTGCATCACCACCGCCCTGTGCAACTGGGTTCTTTATAGATTTTCTGCACCAGCTTCTTATGTGATGTGTGGCTTGCAGACATTTCCTCCTGACCCGGATGCTGTTGTCTTTTTTACCCTGCTTTGCTGTGTAGTAGGGTTCTTCCTTTGCTGCGCTCCCATTTTTCTCTGCGACTTCTTGGTCAGTTTATTGCTTTTTTGGTTTTGTTTTTATTAAATCCTCCCCCTAAAATAATGTCATGCTTTTCTCCGACAATTTTAGGTCTCTTTTTTCAGTTCCTGGTATTTGTTTGACTGTACTAAAAATGGAATTGTTTGTGACGTCCTTGTGTATGCTTGGATTGTGGAACAAAGATGATCTTCTTAAATTAAAGAAACGAGTTTTCCTTCAGGTTTGCCTGTACCAGACAAGTTTAAGATGACCAATTTTCCATTTTCAATTAAAATCCCTTTCTTGGTTGTCATTTACAGCAGGACTTGTTCCCAGTTAAGTCATCAACAACATGAAAGTGGTATTTCTAATTTCTGGTAAATTATGTAGGAAAATAAATTTGTGACAGACTAATTGACGGAAAGGTTAATTATAAAAAGGAAGAATAGAGAAATGCGGCAGACAGTGTTTTTCCTACCTACAATAAACTCTCTCCTCAGAAGATATAATCATTTTTTTTTTAACTCAGGGACACGGAATCAGAAATGCAATTGCAGCTGATCTTTATTTGGCATCTCCTTTCACAGATTGGCCTTAACCAGTGTCCTAGAAGGAGGCAGCCCACAATTACACCAGCCTCTGGAACCTTCCCACCAGGGGACATTTTCATTAATTGTAGACTTCCATCGGCTCCCCGCCAAATCTCTCCCCGGACAGATGGCGAAACAAATGAAATTCAGCCCCAAAACACCGATACACACAAAACAAGCAAACCAAATCAGCAACAACAAAAGAACAAAACCCAGAACATCCACACTGGCCTCGGTGGTCTCTTCTGCTCTGTCTATGGAGCAGGAAGATTCTAAGATTGAAACCATGCTTCAAGAACTGAGAACCTCCCCAGAAATGCCAGCTTGGGAGTGAAAAAGGCCCCGTAGAAGAGCGCTAGTATTTAGCACCAGGAGAAGTATGGATATTTTCCTCTTCAGGTAACTGGAGGTCCCTGGACTAAATCTTCACTTGCATAGTTCCCAATTTTTGCTTCATCATTTTTTTAAAAAAAAATTTTCAGGTAATGTATTTAATTTAGGGTCTCATACCTGCTAGGTAAACACTCCACCACAAAGTTGTAGTGGTATTTTTTCCACTGTGGTATGGTAAACCAACTATGGTTTAATCTCTTCTGTAAGTTGTAGCAGTAAGGGCAAGGCAGAGAAATCGAGAATTTCTTTTTCCTCAGATTTGGTCAAAATTCTAAATAAATTAATTTGCTTGTTTTACATAGATTGTTTTTTATTAATACAAGCAAGCATTTGGCCCCAAAGCCAGGCTTTATAGCTGAATGCGTCAGCTGGATGGATAGTACCTTGGAGGGTTTAGATTCTAGCATGCGGAATAACCAGTCAGCAAGACAGACAGGCAGGCAAGCACGTGCATGTGCGTGCACACGCACACATTTGGAAAGCGAGTGATTTCTCACGATGAGTTATTGCCCTTTTCCTCTGACATTGATCTCTTCTCTCTGTCCTAGTCCTTGTCCTGATGCACACCTACTCCCATAGACTGTCTGTGTGAGGAGATAAAGCAAACTTGGCGTAAGTTTTGACTTTACAACACCTTGTCCTTAAAGTGACTGTCAGGTAGGAATGATTGAATCTTATGGGAGCATATGTCTCAGGGAACACATCTGTGAAAACATTTAGTGCTTCAATTTTCTTCGGTCACAGTGCTTATTTGCTAGAAGTATATTTACTAGAAGTTAGAAGGGGGTGTTTGCTTATTTTTATCATTATTTGTGAGGAAAATAATAATATAATAAAATTTCCTATAGTGAGGATGGGAGTTTCATTCCTTTAATGTGGTAGAATTTAGATTGTGTGTGTGTGTGTGTGTGTGTGTGTGTGTGTGTTGGATATAAGATTTTTCAATGTATCCCAGCCTGGCCTGAACTCACTATATTCCTGCTTCTGCCTCCCCAGTGCTGAAATTATAGGCATGTGCCACCATACTTGATTTTAGTTCCCTTTTAAATTATTTTATTTTGTATATATATATATATATCATTAGCTTTTGTGGGTATGTCATCATTTCTGTTAATAAGAATAGATTCCAAGTGTTGTTGTTGGAATTGTTTTGTTAATGAGCACTCGAAGATATTGGCTCTAGAGTAGCACTACCAATTGACCTCGCCATGATGGACACAGAGTGTCTCTTGTTTCATTCATTGTAAAAGTCCGTGTCAATCTCTAATCTTACAGAGATTTGCACTTTTACTTCCTTCTTTTCCAGGTACATATCCAGTGGTGTCAGCATCTAGTTTCCACAGCTTATAAGGTTTTCTTTAAAAAAAAAAAAAAACAACAAAGTTTATTGGTTAGAAATAAGAGTCCAAGGAATAGTGGATATAAAATTACCATTTATGGGGGTGTCTAACTGTTGGAAATGGCCAGATCTGGGTTCAGATCCAACTCTGCCTTGGCTTTTTTGCATTAGCCTCTTACTTAGCCGTTCCTATTTCCTTGCACCGACAAAAGGTTCAAATAAAGAGAATGATGTGGACCAAACTGTAGGTACCCACCTGTGATCTCTAGGATCCTAATTATTAAGTGGACATTGAAGTCTTAGCAGATACTTTCAGCGGATATTGAAGGCATAATTGAGGCAGTCACAGTGATGAGTTAGGAAACCAGCTAGCTTTAGGTCAAAACCCAGTTCTGTCAAATTACCACTGTACGAATGTCATCAAGACTCAAGTTTCTTCCTATGTAAGATGAGAGCAAAATAAATCTCTATTCTTTGAAAGAACCCAATGTTTAAAATGAGAGAACAAAGCTTGGGTTTTGGCCTCCCTGGGTCGAGAGTCTTCAAGCCTTCCGGGTTCCCACGTGCTCCCTTGAATTGTTCCTGGGATCTCTGGGTCACTGGGGGAGTTTAGGAGATGGAAATGCCACCTACAGCTCTACCTACATCTACAGCTCTACCTTGTACCAGAAGTCCTTTCCAGGAAGACAGTTCCTGGCATGCAAGGACGTCCAGGACCATTGGTGCTGCCAAGAGTGCTGCCAAGCTGGCCTGGCAGAATCCAACATGGTGGGGAAAGCTTTGGAGCCGGACAGCAGCTCCTATCCCCATGACTTCTTCTGTCTGTGGAGAATCAGACAAGTTACCTAAACACGGCCTTTCAGTTTGTGAATGAATGCAGCTGCGGATGCTTGTAGAGTTAAGGTGGAATTGAATCAGATAGTAAGCACCAAATCCTGACTGCCCGGTAAAATAAACAGAAGCCGTTTTCACTAGACTGCCCAGAGCCACGAGGGTCTGTGCCTGCTGAGCAGTTGAGTGTGTGTCTGATACTGCGCCTGGGATTCTGGCCAGGGACGGCAGCGTAGTCTGTGGTGCTTGGCAGTTCTGTGGTGGAAATTACTCTAGGTGCTTATCCATTCCAAGGGCCCAAGTCTACATAAGTCACCACAGTTCATTTCTTGTGGTAGAACTGAAAGCTTATAAGGTTTTCAAGAGTGACCAGGAGAATGAAGTATTGGACTAAGCAGGAGATTGAAGTATTAGACTAAGGAACGGTAAAAGGCCACAAAGATTGGTGTTTTTTTTTAAATTGTTTTCTCGATTATAATTTTAATATTTTCTAGAACATTGAAAATGTTGATTTCAACACTTTTGCTAATATTGTGACTGTGTGTGCATGCCCGTGTGTGTGTGTGTGTGTGTGTGTGCGCGCGCGCGCGCGCGTGTACACAGTACTAAAAATTAACTCAGTCCATAGTGCTTGCTTGGCAAGTGCTTCATTACCAACATACATCTTCAACTCAGTCATTCTGTTTGGGGAAGGTTATTATTCTGCCGTTCAGAAAGCTCCTATGCATAGATTTTATTCTATTTAGAGCACAATCAATCTCTGCTTGCAATAATAATTTTGCTATGTGTAGATGTTTGAGTCAGAACTCCTTAGCAGTAGTAAGGATTTAAACTGATAAAAAAAAAAGAACAGTGTGGCTTCTTTTTGTGTCTTGAAATTTCTACAGTACTGTCTTAGAGCAAGGCTGAATTGTGTTCATGAGCAGGCTACAGGATGAGTATCATTGGCAATGAATGAATCCATGTGGGTTTTGCTTCTAACAGATAATTTCTTTTTCCATGGGCATGGAATAATAGCTAAGCCGTTCCACAAACCCCATAAATAAATAATTTCAACCCTCAATTATAAGTGCCATTTTTTGATCCTCAGAGAAACTCTGTAAGATATGAGGAAGTGTATGATTACCTTTAAATGCCTCACTTAACATTTCACTCAGAGGCTTTATGCCCTTTCCAGAATTTTTAATTACAACTAGAGTTCTCAGAACAGAATGTATAACGCAACTTGATGCAATAATGCCAAGTAGCCGCCAGGTGGCGAAATTGCATATGGATTTAAGCAGCATAGGCCAAGACAGGCCTCGTTCCTGCCTAGACGCCATATTTGTGCCTACATCAGGTTTTCTGTCCTTGCTACAGAAGTTCAAGTGGTGATTTTATTTCTTTGTTTTCCGTTTGTTTTAGAACACTTCCATTCATGTCCGAGGCTGCTTTGGGAGCCCTGTGGTGCTGTACCTGCTGTGACTTTACCAGGTAGAAGAGAGACGTGGTGCACGGGATAGTTCTTCAGCTGTTGAGATTCTAGTTCCCACACCACTGGTCCTCCCTGGATTTGCCACCATAGGGCTGGATGTTTACATCCTTTAGGATGGGGAGAAAAGCAAAACTAACAGTTTTTGAGACATCAGCTGTTCTAATCAGAAATATATTTTAGTTTAGCTAAATTGCTATGAAAAATATGAGCCCCTGAAAGATCAATTTGTCGTTGTGTCTATCAATTTGATTTAGCAATTCTTTACTAGGCATTGCCGGCATTGTTTCAAGTGTGACTCCCCTAACTCCACAGCCTTGTGTAATTTTTCAGGCACCTTGGCGGTGACATTCATTTTAGAATACTTTCTTCCACACCTCTAGAAGGTAAGGAAGTTGAAAATGGCAGTACTGATAGGAAACCTAAAATCCAATCGGATATCTGGCCCGTGTTCAGACTTACTTGGTTGTGTTATTTAAATCACAATCCAGACAAACTTTATACATTGGATTCACTTGAAGTGTGCACTGTGAGACATTTTATGTACAGGGAAGCTCTGGACCAGAGAAGAGCATATGTTCAGGCTTCAGGTAACATTCCCTGCTGAATCAGTTAGTCCTGTTGGGGTTCCAGATTTTAGGAAGCCATAGTCTTTGTCCTCAAGGACTTCTGTCTCGTGTTCCTATAACGCTCTATGAGAATATCCATCACAAGCCTTATGGTATTAGTTTTTCTGCATCTGTCGTCATTTAAAAGCAGGGAGCATTTCGTCTTCAACACTGCATTTCTTATACACAGCTCAGTTACTGGTATGCAGTAGGAAGCAGTGTCCTTTTGTCTAACTTTGCATTGGGAGCCAATGAGATTTTTATAGCATGGCTGTGCCATGGTAAGGTTTTCATTGGAGGTAGATAAAGGTTGCTAGTTGTTTTGAAAACATGGATGATTGGAAGCAGGGAGGAGTCTATTGCAGTTCACACTAGAGAGGATGCAGATGAGAACTAGGGTGAAGGCAGTAGGTACGAAGAAAAGACGAGTGGAGAGTTGCAGAGATGGCAAGTTAGCACGGTTTGGGAACCTTTCCTATGTGGAGAATGAGGAGCT
Source organism: Myodes glareolus (assembly GCF_982192425.1). Classification (NCBI taxonomy): domain Eukaryota; kingdom Metazoa; phylum Chordata; class Mammalia; order Rodentia; family Cricetidae; genus Myodes; species Myodes glareolus. The sequence continues at coordinate 51,628,838 of NC_142053.1, forward strand.
TCAGGCTTGGGGAACAGTGATGCCCCTTGAAGATTCAGAGCAAAATGGGGAGGCTGGTTTGAGGTAGGGGAGATGGATTCAGTTTTGACCATGCTGAGGTTGAGGTGACTGCTAGGAATTTGCCGTCTGTCAGGATTTGGGAGATCAAAACATAAGAGAGAAGTCGGGAGTGAAAACCAGAGAGTCCTAAGTACATAGGTGGTGCTTAAAATTAGATGGCATCCTTCACGGACAGAATATGTAGTGAACAGGAAGGGAAGTGTTAAGAAACCCTTACAGATTTTAGCAAGTAATTAAAAAATGAGAAGCTCTGGAGGAAGATAGGAAAGGAATAGCTACAGAGGTTAGAGGGAAACCAAGACAGTGTGTTGTCATTGCAGCCAAAGGAGGAGAGACTTCAGGAAGGCCTGACCAGGAGCCCCTTATACGCAGCTAGAGGGTGTTGGTAAGGAAGAGTTCCATGTGGCTGAGATGTACAGTGTTTTGGCAGGAGGTGAGCCCAGAAAGACTAGTTAGGTCCTTGTACTGTCTGGTTTCGTGTGTCAACTTGACATAATCTAGAGTCATCAGAGAGGAAGGTGCCTTACTTGAGGAAATGCCTCGGTGAGATCCAGTTGTGAGGCATTTTCTCAATTAGTGATCAATAGGGGAGGGCCCAGCCTGTGATAGGTGCTGCCATTCCTGGACTGGGTTCTGTAAGAAAGTAGGCCGAGCAAACCCTGTGAATCAAGCCAATAAACAGCTCCCTCCATGACCTCTGCATCAGCTCCTGCCTCTGGGTTCCTCCCCTGCTTGAGTTCCTGTCCTGACTTCTTTTGATTATGAACGGAAATGTAGAAGTCTAAGTCAAATAAAACCTTTCATCCCCAACTTGCTTTTTGGTCATGGTATTTTGTTTCAGCTGTAAACCGTAACTAAGACAGTCCTGTCCTAATGGAGCTTGGTTATCAGGCCAAAGGACTCGGAACTATATTTTGTAAATGATGGAGAGTCGTCAGTAATTTTCAGATAAGAAGGACCTGTTCAGAGCAAGGGTTACAAAGATCAAGCTGGAGCAGCATAGGGACTCCTATGGAGGAATGGGACTGGAGACAGAAACCCATCAAAATGAAGTAAAGGGACACTTAAGTTGTGGGGAACAGTACCGTCTTTGAAGATCCTTAGCAGATAAAACTAGCAAGCCCTACAAGCAATAGGAACACTCTGAACCATAGAGTAAGCATTATTGTTATCTTGTTAAGTCCTCACAGCAAGCCTGAGATAAGCATCATTAATGTCATTTCTGCATGATAAAACAGGAACATAGAGATAAAGACATTTGCTGAGCAGAATTGGTAATTGGAAGAACCTAGTTTCTAAACTCTGGTGTTTTGGCTAACCATCACCTCCCCACTCCCCTCCATAGATTAAACCTATGGCTTTTCACAAGCACTCTACTACTGACCATATCTAAACAATCCCATTACCTACCAAAGGCTGACCTTTAACCCTAAGCAGGTCTTCAGCTTGCTATCCTCCTGCCTCAGCCCTCCAAGTAGCTGAAATTACAGGCCTGTACTCCCAGGCCTGGCTCTAACATCCATTCTTAACATCCATTCTTAAGGACTTTATTGTTTTTGTTGTTGTTGTTATTTTGTTGTTTTAGTTGGAAAACATGTATTGCAGCACATTGGCTCCTAAACTCTACTGCAGTGGTACCCAGTGGTGTTGGCATCAAGTGCCAGTGACCATCAGAGTGGTGGTCACTCTTACCAGGGGTCTGCCAAGTGGGAAAGCACAAAGGGAGCGTCTTCAGTCCTGGATATGTCCTGGGTGGTCATTGCAGATTACACGAATAAATGTCCAAAATACACATGGAAGACGTGGATTTAGTCCTACAGCACCCTGAATAAGTAGCCCCTGAGGAGTGTTGCCACTCACTTTTGCTGTTGTTGACAATAGGTTTTTTTTTTCTGCTTTAGATGTCAGTTAATTGAACTTTTTTTTAAATAATGTGGTTCTCTTCTCTGCTCTCACACCTGTGACAGCGTTTACAGCAGAGCTTAGCAGCGGAGATCATTGGTGACCCTTTTTTTATTGATATTTATTGAGCTCAACATTTTTTCTCTGCTCCCCTCCCTGCCTCTCTCCTCCCCTCTTCAATCTTCCCCCAAGGTCCCCATCCTCCCAATTTACTCAGGAGATCTTGTCTTTTTCTACTTTCTACTTCCTATGTAGATTAGATCTATGTAAGTCTCTTTTAGTGTCTAGGTTCTCTGGGATTGTGGTTTGTAGGATGACTTTCTTTGCTTTATATTTAAAAACCACCTATGAGTGAGTACATGTGATAATTGTCTTTCTGTGTCTGGGTGACCTCACTCAAAATAATGTTTTCTAGCTCCGTCCATTTACCTGCAAAATTCAAGCTGTCGTTATTTTTTTTCTGCTGTGTTGTACTCCATTGTGCAAATGTACCACATTTTCCTTACCCATTCTTCGGTCGAGGGGCATTTAGGTTGTTTCCAGGTTCTGGCTATGACAAACAAAGCTGCTATGAACATAGTTGAGCATATGAAGGACTTCATTGTTTTGCCTTGATTAGCTGTGGGAAATGAGAATGTTAAGAGTTAGCAGGCTCGGGTGTAAGTTTCCAGACATCCAAATCACAGTGAGTTGAACAGGATTGTACTCCTTATTCCTAATGGTCCTCAGCATCTTAGAGACAACTGCAGCCTGCAAATTCATACTGTATGCATGAAAATGCAAGATGGAGACAAAGAAGAACAGATATCAGGGCAGGGATAGCTAGCTATCTCTGTTGTAAAAGACAATCCAGGGCTCTGACATTATCTGGATGATTGCCTGGAGTATGTAATTGTCCCCGATTAAAGCTGAAAACACAGGACGCCAGTTAGACTCCATATTTTTGTTCTATTTTATTGATGTGTGTGTGTACACATGTGGAGGTCAGAGTACATCTTGTGGAAGTTGGTGATTTCCTTTTACCATTGCAGTTGTCTCTTTGCTTCCACTGTGTGATCAGGCTTGGGGTAGGTACCTCTACCCACTGAGCAATCTCAGGGACTAGAAATCGGCTGTTCTGTTTGTTGTCCTGCCATTTTTCTCTCCAGCCATGCAGTTCTAGTGGGATCTTCCATTCAGTGTCTTGCCTTGTTAGGGGCCCTTCCCCAACCTCCTCAGTTATGGATGGCCCTGGGTAGTGCCGCAGAAATCAGGACACAGGGGATGCAGAGTAGGAGATACAACTGCATACTTTATTGCAAAACCAGTGCTCTTTTTATAATACTCAAATCACAATTCAAACTAGGTTCCCATAATACATGAAAATAGTTTCATAGACTAGTCACTTGGTTGCGACTAATTTCAAGAGCTTCATGCCCTAACTATTCTAAACAAAAAGCTCGGTGTCATGGGAAAAACTCTTGTTGTGATATAATATGTAAAAACACTTCATCAGAAGACAAACCACAACCTAATCAGAGCCTTTGAACTACAGAGCACATCTGTGTTCTCAAGGACTGACCATTGGCAAGGCACCCTACTGATGGGAGAGGTTTGCCTCCTCCTGACTTGGTTTGCCAAGCCTATCAGCAAGAATGCTACCTCAAGTCTCCCTTGCACAGTTTCTATGCAGTTCAAAACCAGCCCTCTACATTGCCTCCCAAGCCACAGTGGATTTGATTGGTTAATGTATGGCTATGTGAACTAGACTGGATGGGCAGTCAGAATTCTTCTTTTTCATTGTTTTTCTCTGGTTTAACTGGGGAGAAATAGTGTGTGTTCCAGTGTTATATTACACATCTAAGTAATATCTCTCTCTCTCTCTCTCTCTCTCTCTCTCTCTCTCTCACACACACACACACACACACACACACACACACACACACACACAAATCCAAGGCTACTGTAGCTCTGGCTAGGTTCACTGTGCCCACTCTTCTAAATGTTTAAGCAGCTTCCCACATCTACAGGCTGGTCATATTTGTGTTGTTGCAGGATTACTGTTCACTATTCGAATGAGTATATTTTCCTTTCTATCATTTGGCATAGTTACAAAGCTGCTTAAAAACCCTTGTCTGACCAACGGAGCAGCCTGGGTCCTTGTGGCCTGGGCTGCCTGAAGCATCCTCATGCAGGCACTGGGTGGTTGGGTGTCAATATGATGAGCAAGTATATGGTGGAGAAACGGGAGAGAAAGAGAGGCAGAGTGGTTCATGTGGTACAGTAAGAAGCAGGTCTGAAGAGGGAGGGCAGTGAGGAATGAGCTGATGTTGGCAGCCTCCTTGCCACCTGGGACCAGGGTGATGTCCGGGCCTGGGCTGCTGCCTACAGCCCTATCTGGTTCTCTGACAGCCAGGGTCCATGTTGATGTCCATGACCCAAGTTGCCACCAAGGCCATGGAGTTGCCTGGAGTATGGGATATCATCTGTAGCCATTTTGATGGCCAAGGGCTATGCTGCTACTGTGGCCATGTTGATCTGAGTAGTCGGTGCTACCACTGGGAAGCATGATGACATCTGGGCCTGGACTGCTGCTGGGGCTGGGGGAGGGGAGGCGTATGTCCCTGTCTATGACACTGTAACACCCAGGGTCTGTGTTAATGTCAATGTCTTCAGTAACCACTAAAGGCTGGGCAGATGACTGGGATCTGATCAAACATGCAAGTCCATATTGGTCTTCTAGGGCCAGGCTTCCACTGGGGCCTGTGCTGTCACCCCAGACCCTGGTGACATCCAGGCCCAGGCTGTGATGAGGGGCCATGTTTGGGTTTGTGGTATTACTACAGCCAGGGTCTGTGTTGATATCCTTGATTTCTGATACCACCAAAGGCCATGCAAATGCCTGGGGTCTGGGCTGTCACCTGAAGCCAGGTGAGAATCTGAGGTTACGGGGCCATACAGATCTGAGTGACCTGAACTGCCACAGTGTGCCATGGTGGCATCCGGACCCAGGCTGCAGCTGAGGGCCTTGACTCGGTCTGGGGCCTTATAGCAGCGAGGGTCTGTGTGGATGTCTATGGTTCATGATACCGTTGAGGGCCTTGCTGATGCTAGGGGTCTGGTCTGCCACCTGGAGCCATGTTGGTATCCAAGTGCTACATTGTCTCTGGAGTCTTACTGATCAGAGTGGCCTACGCTGCCACCTCAGGTCAAGGTGACATCTAAGCCCAGACCATGCTGGAACCTGAGAGCCTATGCTACCACCTGGGGCCATGGTGTCATCCAGGTCAGGATTGCTGCCAAGCGCCCTGTCTGTGCCTATGGCCTTACTACAGTCAGGGTCTAAGTCGATGGCTGTGGCTCCAGGTACTTTTGAAGACCATGCTGATGTCAGGGTTCTGGGCTGCCATCTGGGGCCATGTTGGTGTCCAAGGATTACTCTGCTGCAGGGGCCTTGACGATCTAGGTGGCCTACACTGCCCCCTGGGGCCACAGTGACATCTGAGCCTGGGCTGCTGCCTGGGACCATAATCAGAGTCTGTGATGTCTGTAGCCCTTGGTGCCACCAAAGGCCACATGGATATCCAGAGTCTAGCCATGTCCTGTGGCCATGTTGGCATCCAAGGGCTGTGCTGCCACTGTCATCTGGGCTGCCATGGTGTCATCTGGGCCAGGGAAGCTGCCAGTGTTGACTGCTTTTGGGTCGCCAGCAGTCCTGGAGACTTGCAGCATCTGTGCCTCCCACCCTGCCCACACCACTTGCCGGGGACCAGCCAGCCACCACATGGCTGGGGACCAGCCACCTTCGTTTGGGGACCTGCCATGCATGGTCTCAACCCAGCAGTCCCGGGGACCTGCAGCAAATCCATTTTGTTGGTGCCGTGATGAGACTCCTGAACCAGGTTTTTTTTCTACTCCCACCACCGGCTTCTCGGCTTCAATTGGTGAGGTGGTCGTGTCTTCTCCCCCCCCCCCCTCCGGTCTGCTATGGTTGCTTCCCTTAACTAAAATTGTGTTTGGACTGACCTGGGGTTAGTCAGCCCACTCTAGCACTGCACACTCTGTGTGGTGCATTCTACTGGGGACCCAAGGTCCCTCAGATTCTTCCTCTTTTTTTTTTTTTCCATTTCTTCCCTTTTCTTTTTTTTCCTCTCTGTAAAAGGCTGCTGGGAGCGGCCTCTGGCCTCTCTGGGTTCTAGTTGCGACTGGATCCAGCCCGGCCTTACCTTCCCACTCATGACCTGGGGGGACGCTCCCCCATGAGTCTTGCAAAGGTCACACACTGATTCACACCCCACCACAGTCGAGAGACATCTCACAGTGTGCCTAGTGGTGTTTCATGGGTTTTCACAATTTCAGCTGTGGGTAGCAACCATCCATGTCTATTCCCCGGCTTTTTCAATTCCAGCTGTGGCATGGTGCAGTTTTTTTCGGTTCCAGCCTTTTACTCCCCCTGCAGCTTGTGGCATGACTGCTCAGCCACAGGGAAGATCACACTTCTAGCTCTTATTAAGCTTAAAATCCCGGCAGCTCAAAAATTGTGGCTTTTTCATATAACATGTGACTGCCGCCATTTTGATTGGGGTCAAGTGACTTTGCCGCCATCTTGGCTGAGAGCCAGGTCAGGTGACCAAGTTCCACCATCTTTACTGAGGTATTCCCTGCCTGCTTCTCCACTGTTAACTTTATTACCTTACTACTGAGCCAGTCAGGTGACCAGGTTCTCCCATCTTTACTGAAGTGTACCCTGCCTTGTCCCCTGGTTTACTTATGTTTTTTTTTCACTAAATTCCTCTTGTTGACTCTGTTACATGTCTGTTCTGAACAGTGACATGCCTTTGGTAGGGCCCACCAAGAGCATCCACTTTCCCCAATTCCTTTTCACTCTCCGTGTGTGTGTTCCTACATGTAACTTAAATGCACCTATACTTACTGTTATAATTGTTCATTACATCTCATTTCAGAGTACAAGAACAGTAAGTCTCATGTTTTAAACTGGTATGTACTTTTAAGTCTCTTACAAAAATACCTTATATTTAATCCAATCCTCATTTAAAATATATTAAGCTGTTCTCTACTATTGTCAGTTCTGCCATTAACCTATTGCAAGAAGTTTCTTCTTTCTGCCTTTTTATGAGTGTAAATCTTACCTGTTAAGTTGAGAGCCAGTGCGGTCAAGCTCAGACTCAGCTCTCCAGGTGGATTCTATACTGTAGTTATACCTGATAAACAGCCATCAACTGCTCAGAGTGTGATATTTAAATATCTGATTATTAAAAAACTTTTCATAACAAAAAGAGACAGGTTGGCTCCTAGCAGCAGCACTCTGCTTCCTCCAGAGAAGACAGAAGACAAATGGGCACACAACAACGTCCATTTGCAGTTTGCTTCAACTGCCGAGTGCTGATCACTGGGCAAAACTGACTTTCGTCTAAGCTGAAGATCTCCTGATGTAGACAGAATCGCTAGAATTGACAGCCTAGCTGCTCAGGTCAAGGTAGGCCTGTCTTCCTACAGATTTCTCAGCCCACAGGATCTTCTGGAACCTGGCAGGCCCTGCACTAAACAGCAAAAGGCAAATGTGACCTTCAGCGACCATGGAGGACCCTGAAGAGTAGCTCTGGGTGCCAACCAAGTAAGTTCTCTGTCATTTTTTAAATCAGTAACTCAAGTAAAATTTTATACTTCTCAAAGATCTGTGATGCAGTTTGACAGCTAAGAGGTTTTGTCATTTTAAAAGGACAACTTCACCAAACAAATTTCAGATCAAATTTTTCTCTCATGATGCCTTTCATAGTCTTAAAAATACTTTTCATTGTGCAAAAACATCTGTCACAGTCATTCTGACATAAATATGCTACTGTTTATACAATACATATGTCTAAAACTTCTGTTTTCACAAACCCAAAGAATTCTTATGAGTTCCAGGGAGCCGAATTGAAGGATCCACCTTAAACAGGTCAGATACACCCCCCCCCCCAATTCCTGATCCTAAATTTTTTTTTCTTAATTTAACTATGTCCTCTGTTCTGCCAATACCTTAAACAGGTATAAGAGACACCAGACATTTCCATACCACAAACGCTGGACAGGAGCAAAGAGATCAGCTACGCTAGGATGTGACCATGCACCCAGCTTTCTCAAGTACCCCCCCCTCCTGCAAGACAACGCCCACAAATAATCCGGAAGCAATCTTGAGAATTCACCACCCCAATTCCTTCAAACTGTGATGTTTAATCTCCCACTTTTTATTATAAAAAAGAGATGGGAATGTAATGTTCTGTCTCTTTAAGAGACAAGCCACGCCCACTACCTGCTTGCAGTCTCAGCCCCACTCTCTTCCTGTCCCCTCTCCCCCCCCTTTCTCTCCCCCCCCTTTCTCTCCCCTCCCTTCTCTCCTTTTCCTTTCCCTCCATAACACCAAGTAAATGTCCAATTCCATTCTGTATGGTGTACCTGTCTCTGTGTCTCTCAACTGTCGCCTATCCGTTTGTCGCCTCCAGGAACCAGCCACCTTCCCTGCCGCGAGGTCTCTGGGACTGGTTGCTTTCGGGTCCCCGTCAGTCCCGGAGACTCTGTGCCTCCCACCCGTCGCCTGCCCACACTGCTTGCCCGGGACCAGCCAGCTGCCACATGGCTGAGGACCAGCCACCTTGGTTTGGGGACCTGCTGCATGTTCTCAACCTCACAGCAAGCAAGCTTCTGAGGACCCGCAGCAAATCCATTTCAGATGCTAGGCGGCTCTGGGCCACTACCTTGTTGTAGGAGGCTGCTTGTTTGTTTCCTGTCTGCCCAAACTCTGAAATAATCACACAGAAACTATAATATCACTGCTTGACCAATCACGTAAGTGTATTGCTGCTAACTCTTATATCTTTGGTTAACCCATTTCTATTATTTTATAATTTTCCCATGAGGCCATGGCCTACCAGCAAGGTTCCAGCTGGCAGCTCATGTCTTTCCCTTCTGGTGGCTACTTGACGTCTCTTTGACTCTACCTTTTTTCTCCCAGCATTCGGTTTAGTTTTCCCACCTAGCTCTACTTTGCCCTATCAGGCCAAGTCAGCTTCTTTATTCATTAACCAATAAAAGCAACACATATACAGAAGGACTTCCCACACCTGTGGCTATGTTGGTATCCATAGGCCTTTCTGCCATGGGAGCCATGCCAATTAGAGTGGCCCGGACAGCCACATGGGCCTGGCCCAGGCTGTTGCTGTAGGCCATGTCTGGGTCTGTGGCCCCAACAGCAGCCAGGGTCTGGGATAATGTCCACAGCTCATTTTCCCACAGGAACTCATAGTAATCATGCATGTTGAAATCTGAGGGCTGTACTGATCCAGCCCTGTCCCTCACTGGCCCCAGGATAGCTGGCTCTGCTCTTCACTAGACACTGCAGCAGGAGAGCTGGCCCCACCCCTGGCATGGGAGAACTGGTCTCATGGCATGGGCCTAGGAGAACTGACTCTCCCCTCACCTAAGGGGTGGTCCCAAAGGCCCAGACCAACCAGCTCCGCTACCACTCAAACCCACTTCACAGGCCTTGGGTTGGCCCACCCTAACATCTACCCCATTTGTGACCTGCTAGAGTGTGCGAAAGGTCCTGTAGAATAACCACAGGATCTCCATGACTCAGGGCAACAACAGCATATCCGAGAGGAATTTCTACAAGGGCCATGTTCCCTGTGTAAATCCAATCATTCTGGCTTGTCTCATGGACATTGTATAAGCCCTTCTACAGACTGTGGATACTATTCTGTCCCTATGAAGAGTGTTGATATTTTGTTTATGTTTTAGCAGGTAGTCAAGTGGACTGAACTCAGACAGCGTCCTCAGCCTCTGCAAAGAACAAGTGGACTTGAGTTTGTTCAGCCTTATCTGGGATGTTTAGAGATGGTGCTACATCTGCATAATTCAAAGGTCAGCAAGAAACATGGGCAGTGTGTATGCAGAATTTGGGCCCTCCCTATCAGCCCCCTCCCCAGTCCAGAATTTTACCCTCCACTGGTATGATATGAAAATCCTGAACTCTCTCCTCTGATCTTCAAGCCAGGAAGGTTCAATTTAAGCCACCACTCAGGAACATTGACTTAGGGCTCTGCTGTGGCTAAAAGCCTTAAAACTAGGAATCTCATCTAGTTCTGAGCTCTTCTTTGAAATGCCAGTTTTCTTTCAATTTCTTACTGCTTCAGGTTACTTGTCAATTCGTGTATGCAGTTTTTAAGAAAATATTTTTCTCCAGAGCACACAGTTGTTAGACAGTTGTTCTAGCTGATCCAAGGTCAGTTTCCTAGGAGCTCCTTGGGCACTAACTGAGATCACAACCCGTGTGGGCTGCGTTACAGCCTGTGGCACGTATAGCGTGAGCACTCCAGTAGTGCAGCAAAAATGCATGCCTAGGATCTACGTGTTTGACTCGGATAGTAGGACCTGTTACGACAGACTTTGTAACCACGTAAGATAAAGGTGGTGCAATCCCAGAGAACCTAGACAACAATGAGGACCCTAAGAGAGACGTACATAGATCTCATCTACATGGGAAGTAGAAAAAGACAAGATCTCCTGAGTAAATTGGGAGCATGGGGACCTTGGGGGAGGGTTGAAGGGAAGGGAAGAGGCAGGGAAAGGAGCAGAGAAAAATGTAGAGCTCAATAAAATCAATAAAAAAAGAAAAAAAGATAAAGGTGATGGCATTTTCAACTGGCATGCTTAAAGAGTAGGAAGTTTGATAATCGCCCATAAACAGGTGGCGTTCCTCTGCAAGCAAGCGAGTACCTCTCCCACGAGCAGCTTCAAGGATCAAGTATTCCCTGTCCTAATATCTCTGAATTTTAAAAAGCAGTGTTAAGCTTGTAGTAAACTAATTTCTCTGCAGTCTGTAGGTCAGATGGACAGAGCAAGACTCCCACACCAGCCTCTGCCAGATATGGTGTCTATGCTAGGAAGGGGTGGATGGACAGACAAGCGTGAAGACGGATGAGCGACCTGAACACGACCAGCATAATGACACCACCAGTTGGCACGCCGCCACCAATAGGGGGTGTCCTGCCTGGTCCTACCCCCAGATCACAAGCTACAAGTCGTCAATGGCTGCTGAGATAGGGAGAAGCAGTTTGCTCTAGGGATGAGCTTTCACAGAGGTTGTCCAAACCCAAGTGATCAGTCTTAGTCACATACAAACAAACAAAGATAAATGTACTTAGGTCAGATAAACATGTATGTACAGACATACAGAGGAATATACCTGTAGTAACAGCAATTAAAGGACAGGCTGTGAGTTAGGGAGGGGGAACAGAAGGGGAAGAGGGAAGAGAGGGAGTGATGTACAAGCAGTACTCACGTACAAAAGTTTCCAAAAACGTAAAAAAACAGTATGTTGTAAGATGCCTTACAACTTTTGCTTTGGCCTTTTGGTGCCATGAACACCCATGTAAGGCTAACTACCTTGCTAATCAGGACAAGTGGAGGGGCCCTGAGATGACAGGCATTTGAATGAGGTCACCTGAGTTCTTCCAGGCCACTTGGTCAACTAGCTGGGTATCCTAGAGTGGCCCAGTAGATAGGAAGCCGAGTAATTTTACAGTAAGTCTCACCCAGATTTCTCACCTACATAGTCATGAGTACAATAAGATAGTTACTGTTTTAAGACACAACTTAGGGAGTGGTTTATTCATCAACAATGTAGAACTAGGACATTGGATGTTACAGTAGCAGCTCAAAGGTCACATACAACGACAAGAGTATTTTTCTTTTGCTTTTCTTTTTAAAAATTATCCTCCCATAATTATAACCACTTCCTCCACTGCTCCTCACACCTCTCTGCCCCAGATCTATACCCCCTTCATTTCCCTTCATAAAAGAGCAGGTCTCCCAGGGATAGCAACCGGAAACAGCATAGCCATTGCTGGTGGAAGTGTTTTTCTTAATAGCAGTTTGGCATAATAGATGTTTTGCCTCTATGTGTACCACATGCGTGCCTGGTGCCTGCAGAGGCTCAAAAAGCATTAGAGTTACAGATATTTGTGCACTATCATGTGGGTGCTAGGAATTGAATCTGGGTCCTCTGGAAGAGCAGATGATCCTCTTAACTGTTGAGCTATCTCTGCAGCCCCCAAGGGAACTTTTTTATAATGATGATAGATACGTGGGAATGTGCACATGTGAATAGGGAGCTTCTCTATAATGATGGTAGGTCATTGGGAATGTATATATGTTAACAGGGAAAAGCTAGGAGAAAGAAAACCTAGAGATGTAGAAGAGGGAGGAGAGAGCTTAGAAGGGAAGATGAGATCCAAACTCTGGGCATAAGAATGGTGGTACACTTAAGCTTCTAAAGAAAGATACTTTCTCTCTCATGAATCTATAAAAATGTGAGGCTGCCCCGTGTAGTAGAGTAAAGAGAATATATAAAGGTTAGGTAGAAATTTATTAGTATCCCAGGAATGGTCAGCATGTTCCTTACCAGAATTACTTACAAGGTAGAAAGTAACTGATGTGTGTGTGTGTGTGTGTGTGTGTGTGTGTGTGTGTGTGTGTGTGTGTATGTATGTATGTGATTGTATTTGGACTAGAAACTGGGTTCCCTTCTGTTCCATTTGTGAACATTAAAGCCACACCTCCACATAGTTGAGCTGGTCTGGACTCAATGGCCTTTCTTAATAATAGAGGCTTTTAGTTTAGGTTGTGGTATATAACTATCATATAAACACCTTGGCTTCGCCTTTGATAGCCACAAACTTCACACACTAATAAGAAAAAAGTATGTGCAGAGAAAGTGGAAAAGCAACTTTGTATAACAATCTCTTTTAAATCATCTATTTTAGAAAATTATAACCATATGTAAAATTAGACAAACTAGCACAATGAACCCACATATATGTATTATCCACCTTCAATAGTTATTAATTTCTTAAAAACAGCAAAGAAGTCCGAAGCTAAGACCTATAAATTCAGTATTAGAGAGGGTGAGACAGGATAATTGCAAGGCCAGCCTGGACTACATGATGAGGTAAGCCTGAGATATAAGGAGAACATGTCTATAGAAATATAAAGATAAGAAATAATTAGCAATTTTTGCCCGTTATTTAAATGATACACATATCTTATTATATCCATAGATGATCCTCATTATTTCAAACTTTTATATTTATGTCTTGGCTTGTTTGCTGGAGTTTGTCTCTGCTCCCGTAGTTAGTACCTGTGGTACTCTAATGGTGGTTCATGGACCTGCACAGAGGGCCAGGCACTCAATGTTCTCAGCTGAGGTTGAATAGGGAACACACTGCTTTTCTCCTATCTGGTGTTTCACTGTGTCCTTTTCACGTTCTTTTTAATGCTATGTTTTATGCCTTTTGTTGGCAATTTCACTGCTTAAAGAAGCCACTGATACTAATGTTAACCCCAGAGAGGTGTGCTGTATCTTATGGAGACTATGTATGATTAGATAAGGTTCACTCTGGCATGAGCTATGTAATGTTATTGGCTATGAGAATCAGCAATCATGTACTTCTAGAAAAAGAAAGAAGAAAGTTGCCAACCTATGCATGAGACTGCTCAGATAAGTGAAAATGGTTTCGGGGGGAGGTAGTGTGTGTGTGTGTGTGTGTGTGTGTGTGTGTGTGTGTGTGTGTAGGCCAGAGGTTGACATTGAATGTCTTAGTTACTGCTCTATTTCTGTGAAGAGGTACCATGAGCAAGACATCATGTAAAATAAATCATTTAATTGGGGACTTGCTTATAGTTTAAGAGGGTGAGTCCATAGCCATCGTAGTGGGGAGCATGGTAGCACAGGAAGGCAGGCACTGGAGCAGTAGCTAGAGTTTACGTATTTTTCACAAGAATCAGGGCAAGAGAGAGACTGGGCTTGCCATAGCTTTTTGAAACCTCAAAGCCAGTGACAGACTTCTTCCAACAGGGCCACACTTCCTAATTCCTCCCCAAACTGTTCCACCAACTAACTAGGGGTCAAGCATTTGAATAGATGAGCCTGTGAGGGCCATTCTCATTCAAACTATTGTAGGGCCATATTATACAGGCCCATATTTTTACATTATATGGTGGCCAGACTTTTAGGCCATAGTTTGCACCTGACCACACAGAAGGTGGTCACCTGGCCTTTCCAGACAAACTGACACCGTCCTAAACAAAGGGTCAGAATATGCTAAAGTCGTTCTGCTCCTTCTTTGTGATTCTGGGAGATCACCTGGGGAAGAGGTGTTAATTTACTCTATCTGACAGAGCAGGCATGAATCGGAAGACGTGACAGAGTGGGCATAGAAAGGTGTGGACGTGACCACAGTCAGCCTGGCTACCTAGGAAACAAAATGCTAATAAATTCCCCCTCACTTTACATTTTGGTATAAAAGCTGTTTGAAAAATAAATGCGGGTAAATTTTTAGGATGTAAACTCAGGATTTCATGAGGGATCACTAAAAACTCCGTCCTGATAAAAAGATATGAGTTGCGTCTTTATTCTACGCCTCCCCACTGGTCTGAGAAATAATTTCTGGCCCGGGCTGGTCCCAGACCCCGACAAACTATCATACTTTCCATCTTATTTTTTGAGATGGGAACTCTCAGTGAACCTGCAGCTCTCAATTGGACCCCAGTGGTCCTTCTGTTTCTGCCTCCGCAGGGCTCAGGTTGTTTGGCATGGGTCCTAGGGAGCTCAGGTTGTCGCGTTCACTTTGCTGACTGAACTATATCACCCCAGCCTCAGTACAGTTCTAATTTGCATTTCTGATTGCTAAGGATATTGAACTTTTCAGTCAATTAATTTTTAAAATATATTTGTTGAGCCAGGTGGTGGTGGCGGCACATGCCTTTAATCCCAGCAATCAGGAGGCAGAGGCTGGCAGATCTCTGTGAGTTCGAGGCCAGCCTGGTCTACAGAGGGAGTTCTGGGACAGCCAGAGCTGTTACACAGAGAACCTCTGTCTCAAAAAAAAAAACCAAAAAAACAATGTATTTCTTAGTTTATTTGTGTACTGTGTGTCAGTGAGTTTGTGTATACGTGCATGTATGTATTGCATGTGTGTATTGCATGTATGCGGAGGTCAGAGGATAACTTATGAGACTGAATTCAGATCATTAGGTTTGGCAGCAAGTGCCTTTACCTGCTGAGCCATCTTTCTAGCCCCTTAATTTCGTTTTTAAATTTGTGTATAAAGTAACAGTTTCATTAGGGCATTTTAGAACAGCTTGTTTTTGTTGACTTTCTCTGCCCAGTCTTCTCCCTCGTCCCCACCTTGTACCTTCTATCTGGTCTTCCGGTTTTAACTCTCATGTCTCATGGATTCTGGTATTGTCCTCATTTTCCTTCCTTCAAACCTCTTTTTCTCATTAATGATCTCTTTAAAGTGTTGTTATTATTATATGCTATTTATACATAATAATGGGTCTCATTATGAGCATTTTCATAATGTCCCTGTGTTTTGATCATATCTACCCTGGTATGTTCTTTTGTCCCACTCTACTCCAGCCTTCTTCCCACTTTCATATTTTATCTGTGACTCGATGAGTGTAATTAGGGTTGTTGATAGGAACATTGGTGAGGTTTGTTTACAGGAGCGTGACTACATGACTGAAAAAAAAATCTTTCCCTCCTCTGTCAACATTACCTACATTTAAATCCTCAGGAAGGGGTAAAGTCATGGTCCTGTTTCCAGTTTTATGACCTGTACCCATAGACCCACAAAAATGTTATTTTCTTCTTTTGGTAACTGTCTGTTCGAGTCATTTGCCTTGTATTTCTAGAGCTGGAGTTCTAGGTAATCAGCTGCCTTTTCTATGTCTAGCTGGCAACAATTTTTCTCCCACTCCGTAGGCTATCTCTGTTGAGTTTTTCCCCTGTTGTGTAAAAGCTTCATAATTTCATGATGTCTCACTTGCAATTTCTTTTTTTTTTTTGTTTTTTTGTTTTTTAAATAATAATTTTTTAAAAAATGTTTATTTTAGGCTGGAAAGCTGGCTTAGTGGTTAGGAGTACTTATTACTCTTATAGAGGGCCTAGGTTCTGTTCCCAGCACTCATGTGGCTGCTCACAACTACTTGTAACTCGAGTTCCACATACACGTGTGCACGCAAACACACACGTGGCCCCTATTGTCCACTTCCTCTACATCGGCCTAATCTCGTAAGGTTCTACAAACTCCTTAAACAGGAGCAGTAGTTAGGCACCAAATGCTCCAACACAGAGCCCTGTGGGCACATTTCACTGCTTCCAAATTTTCTGACCCTGAGATGACGAGACAGTGGACTTGGATTAGGATAGCAACAGATCTAAAATTAACAAGGAAAGTCTGACTGTAAACAGTTTGTTTAATCACTACACCAGAATGTTTACATGAGATTTTGCCTCTGCAATTCTTTAAAATGTTCCTTCTCTTAAGATAAAGTAGTGTAGAAATCATGGTAATCCTATCTAGACCATAGAAGTAAAAAAAAGGAGCAGAATTCAGATGCTCTTATAATAAGAGAAGAGGAACTGGGGAGATGGCTCAATGTTTAGAGCACTGGCAGCTCTTGCAGAGGATCCAGGTTTGGTTCCCAGCACTCACGTGGTGGCTCACAATCACCCTCAACATCGTTCCCGGGGATCCAACACCCTCTTCTGGTCTCTGAAGGTACCAAGCATACACATGGTACAAACATGCAGGCAAAATACACATACACATAAAATAAAACTTTAAAAACCTTAAAACAATATCAAAACTAACAGCAACAAAAATAACACACTCAGGGAAAGGAGGTGAGTCTGGTAAAGAGATGTTCTTTCAAAATCCATAATCATATAGTAGCTTTGCAGAATGTACAGAATCCTCTGGCCATCTAGACAAGACAAATGTGCTACAAACACCTACATGTGGTAGCGCATGCCTGTAATCTAAACACTAAAGGCAGATGGATATCTGTGTTTGAGTCCAGCCTAGTTTTCACAGTGAGTTCCAGACCAGCTAAGGTTACACAGTAAGACCAGTCTCCAAAATCAAATAAACAAAAAAAGTGTAAGAAATATTTTTGCCTTCAGTGCCTACGGCAGTCACTATGAAAAGTGCTTTCATTGCACCGCACAAGAACTCTCCAGAACCTAGCAATTTACCCCTCCTCTCACCTTCAGAGCTGTGATCCGCCCACAGAAATAACAAAAGACCAGAAGGCAGAAAGGTACAGAATGCTAGTATGAGTAATGTTTTCCTATCAAATGCACATATTTCTAGTTTTACCTCAAACCACTCCCTCCCCTCCACCACAGGAAAACATTTCCTTTGCTTTCAGGCTGAATCTGCAAAGATGCCCAAAACATCCTCACATAAATAGAAACAATGAGAACCTGGAATAGTTACTAAGTATGGATCAGTATTAGGTTGCTAGGAAATAGCTTAATACATTGCTTCTTGCTTCAAACTGCAATAATTTAGATGTGAAAGTATTCATTTCTGATGAAAATTCTAAAATTCATTATAATTGAATAAATTATTTATTCCTTTTTTCCCTGTGACACATCATTTAGTTTTGCTAGTTCTCCAAATGACACAGTTGCAGATCCTCTTTCAGCTGGCCTTGCCTGAGAGTCATGGTATTTCCATCCTATCATGTGGTAGATTTGGTAAGTGGCAGGTATGGAACCATCCCCATTTCTGTACATTTCTCTGTAAACAGCTGCAGCTGCCAGCATCGTGTCTCGGTGCAGCAGGGCTTTTCTGTTCCAAGAACAGTTGCTCTCACCCATACCTTAAAACCACTGTGAAAGCCTTGAAAATTTCTCATGTATTCATCAGCTGGTAATGCAACTTGTTTGTAAAATTAGGTCAATATTCTGGACTTTTTTCTTTTAAGTCTTCCATCAATTCAAACATTCCAGGATAGTTAACTTGAATTTCATCAGTATCCACAGTCAGGGTATTGAAACCTGCTCTCCCAAGCAGATGTCCTAGGTCATTGACAGCAGTGAAGGGAGAAATGTGTGGGGAAAACCCTCCTTCCCGTTCTGTTTCTGCTAACTGCAACGAACACTGAAGTTCATAGAGCGTGTCACCGCCAAACATCGCACCAACAAACACCCCATCTGGTTTTAAGACATAATGAATCTGTTCAAGTGCTCTAGGAAGGTCATTCACCCAGTACAAACTTAAGCTGCTAACCACCAGGTCAAATGTGTTTTCTTGAAAGGGAAGGAATTCTTCATCAGCTAAAATATTCACAGTAGGTATATCTGTTTCTGAGGAATTTTTCAAAGCATGTTCTGCAATGTCTGTTTGGAAAATCTTTCCCACAGTCTCCTTATTCAAATGTTGTGCTATGTAGCCTCTTCCACATCCCACGTCCAGTGCAAGGGGAAAATCTCTGGCTATGTCATATGCACGGTCTGCAATCCGACTGCCAACGTTTCAAAATGATAAGTACTTTGTAATCCCATTTTCTATTTTCCCACAGCAACTTTCTTTACAAATCCTCCTCCTTCAGGTAGTCAAATTTCATGGGCTCAGGCTGTCGGGCTGCCCAGTTTTTCTGCTTCCTCTTCAATTCCCTGTCGAAGATGTTTAGGGCTCTGGGCTAGGTGCTGCCCGAAGGAGGGACACCTGAAGCTACCTCCCTGCGACCACCGCTCCCTGTGGAGACCGCCAGGCCCCCAAGCCGCATTAGGCGCCAAAGCACGACCGCTTTCACTTGCAATTTCTTGGGATTATTTCCTGTGATACTTGAATCTCTTTCAGAAAGTTTCTGCCTATGTCTATATCTTAAAGAAACACAGAACAACGAACACCTTTATTCCATGAACTCCAGAGATGGTTTATTTGACTTTCTGGGCCTTGATCTTCCTCAGCTGCTCCTTGCCCTGTACTACATAGCCATTTGCTCTATCACACTGAGCTCAGACTTGATGCAATACAGGCAAGGAGCTTACCCTGCTGGAATTTATGGGTATCTCTTGAAATGTGGACCCTATATTTTTCTCCAGCAGCTTCATAATTTGATCCAGCTGAATTAGTTTTTGTTCAGTGTGCGAGTCACAAATCTACTTTATTTAATTTATAGTTTCCCCAGCGCTATTTGTGTGTGTTTTGCTCTTTTGTTGAAAATCAAGTGGTTGTAGCTGCATGGCTTTATTTATGGGTTTCCTCTTCTAGTCCATGTCTGTTGTACTGTTTTTGTTGCTGTGACCTTGTAGCAGAATTTGAAATTAGATATTGGGATACTTCTAGCAATGTGCATTCTGCTTAAAAATGCTTTGGCTAATTCAAGGTCTTTGGTGCTTTCTTAAGAATTTTAGGATATTTTTTTCTACTGTGGAGAACATTGTTGGAATTTTTATGGGAATTGTATTGACTCTTTATAAGTATGATAATTTAAATACCAATATGATGTTATAGATCTGATTTTCAAATATGTTCTCCCAGTCTATAGCTTAGATTTTTGTTCTTAGCCTTTTCTAGAACAAGGAGCTAATTCTGTTTAACTCTAATTTAAAAAATCATGACTTCATTCTGCCCATGTTCAGAGAACCTGATTGAAGCTGAATCCAAAAGTAATAAACAAAAAAATATGAACTAATTTGTGCAGCAGAGGGAGTTTCAAGGCAGGATAGCATTGAGGCTGGAGGGCCCTTGTAGTGAGAAGAAGCAACAAGTGAAGCAGAAAGACAGAAAAATGTGCAGTTTGACGAAGAAAAGAGTACCTAAACCTAGGATGCATCACAGTGATTCCTTGCTCCAGAATGGATGCAGAGGGAAAGGTTTCCCCAGGGTCAGCATCAAAGGCACACGAAAGCCACTCAAACTGTGGTCTCATAGGACCAGGCTATGTCTCAAACTGGAAGCAGAATTCTGCATAATCATTCACTGAAGTTCTGCTTTTGCAGGCATAGAAGACGCAAGTGCAGCTGAGTCATGAAGACTTGCTGCTCCAAGGTTCCAGAATCCTGGCACTGTGCAGTATGGTTGAATTCTGTGGAAAGAGACCCAGAGAAGCCATTTCATGGAGCTGGGAAGGTGACGTCTAAATGATAGCAGAGACCAGGATGTTGGAAATTCTAGAACTGTGCTTATCCACCGAGGAAAGCTTGCAAGCAGAAAGTGGAACAGGCCCAAGATAGCAGTCCCCTGTGCTGTAGGTGACAGAACTGGTGCTGGTGCTGCTCACATTTAGAGCTCAGACGATTCCATCATGAGTTCTACATGCTAGACATGGAGCTGTAGGATTAGGTGTTTGTTCTGCTGCGTTTTTCTTTAGCTTTAATCCAACCTTTTCTTGCTATTCTCCCATTATTTCCCCTTTGGGATAGGGATGTTTATTTCTTTGTTATTATATATTAGAAGTATTCAACTTGTATTTTGATTTTATAGGTGCTCATAGTTAAAGGGTAGGCTTGAGTCTCAGAAGAGAATTTGAGTTTTTGAGCAGAACTGTAGCTATTAAAGGCTATGGGAGCTTTTAGAGATAGACCAAATGCATTCTGATATTAGCATGAGACTTTAGAAACTGGGGTAAGGTATTATGTTTGCTTGTTGGGTTGGCAGGAGTAGAATTGAAGTGATTAATTTTCATTGCCAATTTAATAGAATTTAGAATCACCTATGAGACATCTCTGTGCTTGTGTGCAAATGCAATTCTAGAGAGATTTCCCTTAGAAGGAAAAATTTTCCTTAAATAAAGTCTAATATGTTCTCCCAGTCTATAGCTTAGATTTTTGTTCTTAGCCTTTTCTAGAACAAGGAGTTAATTCTGTTTAACTCTAATTTAAAAAATCATGACCTCATTCTGCCCATGTTCAGAGAACCTGATTGAAGCTGAATTCAAATGTAATAAACAAAAAAATATGAGCTGTGAGCTGGAGTCCCAGACCGGATTAAAAGGAGAAACTGAGAGGAGCATCAGCATCCATCCCTTTGTCTCCTTCTCCTGTTTACATCAGGCGGGTGTATCTGTTTGTCTGTTTACTGGTTTTCTATTCATTTCTAGTGTGTGTCTTATGCAACCCCAGTAGCACAATCTCCTTAGATGCTGCCTATATAATAAATTTTAATATCTGATAGAATTATTATTCCTAGTTTATTCATTCAAATATGTTTTGGCTATTCTCATGTCTTTACTTTTCCTTATATGTTGTGGAAGAAACTTGGATATATCTATGAGAAATCTCATGAATTTTTGATGGTAATGATATTACACTATATGTACTTATATAATTATATAGGGATCATTTTGAGAAAAAATTACACCTTTACTATGTTAACTATTCTCTCTTGAGTCATATTCAGACAGTCTTCTAATGTGCTGTGTAACACAGGGTGACCTTGAGCTAATGGCAGACCTGCCTTAGTCTCCTGAGTTCTGGAATTATAGGTGTGTGCCACCATGCTATACAAAAGCAGGATACAAGTGTGGCATCTTTGCTGTCATTTTGTATCTGTCTCCTTTACTTTGAGTTATTGAGTATTCTAGTGAATGAATAATGTATGTCTCTCCATTAAAAATAATCATTGCTTATTTACTTTCATCAGGATTTTATAGGAACGGTTACACTTAGAAAAGAAACCTAAGTAACTTCATCTCAGAATAGAGCAGAAATGCTGCTTGGTCTTTGAATGCTGCAGCACCCCCTCATTTGTGATGATTGCTCACTTATTAGGTCATTGTGAAGATTTAAAGGAACAATTCAGGTTTGAGCCCTGTCTCTGACATGTTTACTTCACTCTTAACTTTTCACCCATACTTCCTTGTTGGGCTCTTGAGTCCTCATCTGTGAACCCGTATGCAATAATAGTTAAGAGAACTGGTTGCTCTTCCAGAGGACCTGGGTTCAATTCCCAGCACTCACAGAGCAGCTCACAATTGTCTATAACTCCAATTCTATGGGATATAGCATCCTCAACACAGACATACATGCAGGCAAAACAATAATGCACATAAAATAAAAATAAATTATTTCCAAAGAAAATTAATCCAACATATTTAAAACCGAACAATTCTTTTTTGTTGTTGTTTGGGGGTGGCTTGAGGCTATGTCTCACTATGTAGCTTTAGCTGGCCTAGAGCTTATAATACAGACCAGACTGGCCTCAAACTCTCAGAGATGGACCTGCCTCTGCCTCCCAAGTGCTGGGATTAAAGCTGTACACCACAGTGTTAAAACATGGACAGAGACAGGTCTGGTCTACAGAGTGAGTTCCAGGACAACCAGGGCTACACAGAGAAACCCTGTCTTGAAAAACAAAGTAATTAATTAATTAGTTAATACATAAATAAATAAAATAAAACATGCAAGTCTTGAAGCTGGTTGATGAATAGATGAAATATCCTTACACTATTCTCTAAACCTTTGTGTGCTTGAACATGAAAAGTAATTTGTATAATCATTTGAAAACTTGAAATTTGGAGGATTTTGTAAAACTGAATTAATTCTTACATATTAATGTCTCTAGTAGCTCAGAGGTAAAAGAATATTAAAGACAAGTTAGGAAATGAGAAAGAGTGAAGCAGTGCTATCTAAGTACATGCCAAGGACTGCCTCCCTCTCCTCTCTACTGAGACAGATGATTTTTATTTTACCTGCTCAAACATAAAACAAAAAAATCATCTTTAACTGACTTGGACATATTCCATACTTGTATTAATACAGATATGTATTAATACATATACTTTTAAAAGTTTGTGTGTTTTCAAAACAAGGGTATCAAACGTTGATGAAAATGGATAGCCCAGGTGATCCAACATCTCAGAGCATCTCTGTTGCAGTTTCCTCATAGTTCTGCAACCAGAACAGCTTCAAGGCTGCTGACTGAGATGCCTAGCCTCACAGACTACTCCAGCCAGGACTTCAGATAAGCCTTACACTTTCACATTACACAGAGATTGGACAAGTAATACAGCTAACTCTCCCAGGACTTGACCATTATCACAATTTTCCCAGGGTACCCTAAAGATATCAGTGCCCCCAGACAACAGGAAACAGTCTAGAAAACATGACACCAACATTCTCAGGAGATGGGATGGATGGTTTTTGGTCATTCAGTAGGTTATGGATGTTATTCACAGAAAAGTCTGTCAGATATTCTAGGCCTATAGGCTAATGATAGATACCGCATGTTGCAGAGGAACCTTGGGTGACTGCTCAGGCAGTCAACTGTTTCTATCATTTCTTCTAGTTTGGAAATTGTTTTCAATGCACTTCCTGTTTACTCAGGTAATATAATATCCTTCTGGAGTCTTTGATGGAATTGAAGTTTAGATAGTCATAATTATAGTTTTCCTTAGTTATGATAGAAGGTAAATTAGATACAGAACTTTGGACTAAATACTACAATATTTTCTCCAAAATTGCCAAATACAAATGAATTGAACATTGTAAATATAATTCTTACCTGATAATTGTTCTTATTGTGTATAGTTTACCATGTTAAAGTAAAATCTTTCCTTTTTATTTAGATAAAAATGGGGAAATGTTGTAGAATAGTTTTTTTGCACACTGTGAACATGTGTCTTTACCAAGGTGCCATCTTGATTGGTTTAATAAAAAGCTAAATGGTCATTCTGAAGCAGGAGATGTAGGTGGAAAAGTAAGAGAGATAACTCTGAGTAGAAAAGGGGCAGACAAGAGGAAGCAGACATGAGAGAAAGGACATAAAAATCACAAGTCATGTGACAATGCATAGACGAATAGAAATGGGTTAATTTAAGTTGTAAGAGCTAGTTAGAAAACAAACCTAAGCTATAGGCTGAGCTTTTATACTTAATTAGAAGTCTCTGTGTCATGATTTGGGAGCTGGCAAGAGAGACAGAAGAATCTGCCTGCACACATTTGTAAAAAAAATAAAAAGCAGCAGCAACAACAAAAACCTATTTGTTCTGTAACCATAAAGACTCCATGAAATCACATTAACATTAGAACATGGATTTGAGGGCACCTAAATCCTTTTTTCTAGGCCATAGTTACTCAAATTTGGCTCCAAATAAACTACCTATTTCTGTTTGAGTTGAGAACTGTATTTTTCAACACACAAACACCACACACACACATACACGTATTTCATCCATAGTTCATTGTTCATAATTCTTTCCCCATACCATGCCTAGAAAACTAAAATTTTTCATTTCCAAATTGGTTCATAGAAACACCAATCTTTCCCTGACTTTCTGTCAAGAATGATGTGGGTAGTCCTTCTGTATATATGTTGCTTTTATTGGTTGATGAATAAAGTGGTTTTGGCTTATGACAGTACAGAATATAGTCAGGCTGGAAGAAATATTTAGAGAGAGTAGGCGGAATCAGATGCCGTGTAGCTGCCTAAGGAGAAAAAAACGCCTGCTGAACCCTTACCAATAAGCCACAGCCTTGTGCTGATACACAGATTAATAAAATGGGTTAATTTAAGATATAAGAGTTAGCCAGGCATATGACTAAGCTATTTGCCAAACAGTGTTGTAATTAATACAGTTTCTGTGTTATTATTCATGTCCAGGCGATTGGGAAATGAACAAACAGTCTACCTACAGAAGAAACTCTCTGGTTACCTTTTACCTATAGTAAGTCATAAGATTCTCCTAATTCCAGAGGGATCTGTGCTGCTCAGAGAAGCTGAGAGGAAACTGAACAGGACAGGCATTGCTGCATTTTCTCAATAGGGTAGGCTATCTATCCCTAAAATACTAATTAAACATGTAATAGTAAATGCAGAGAGATTTATTCAATGTGACCATATTGGGAGGAGGAATAGATATCCTCAAGTCTATCTATCTCTTTGGCATTCACATGAGTTTTAGGTTTAAATAGAGGAAGAATGGGGCAAGGAACAGGAGGTGTACATAATTAATCGGGTCTCCTCTAAATGTGTCCATATTGCTTCAATTCTGGTTCGGCAGGGTGGTCTGAAGAAGTCCTTTTTGCTGTAACTGCTTGAGAAACTCAATCTGGTTCACTGAAGTTGGTTATTTCTGTATTAGCATACATCTTTGCTATCATGGAGAATTCCCTCATCTGAGGAATCATCTTTCCTGTGAAGTTCTGCTGTTCTTAGAACCCATGGTGACTTTATGTTTAGGACACTGACTTGTCTCTGTGCATTTAGCCTTGAAGAGGGGTGAGGGCATGGAGGCAATCCTTGAGTGATTAACATGCCTATGTGAAGAGGTTAACAGGTAACCCAAAGGAAAAGGAGACAGACATAAAATGAAGGCTAAAATTCCAGATTTTCTCCTCTTGGTATCTTCCTGTTAAAGAAGGTACAATTTTCTTTTAATTATTTTGAGATTATGTAGCCCATGTAGCTATGTAGCCCTATGTAGCTGTCCTTGAATTCTCTATATAGACCAGGCTGGCCTTGAACTTGCCTGTCTCTGCCTCCAGAGTGCTGGGATAAAAGCACACCCGACTACACTCAGTTAGTACACATTTCTTAAATAAATGATAATTCAGTGTCACACAAAGTAAAATGAAAATGATCAGCTTTGCATCATATTTGCCAAAATGAAAATTCACACGCTTTTAGATTTGTGTAGTTAAAAGGATGGAGAAGTAAGGCAAGATGAGTTACAGAGTAGATTTTCAAATCAGTGATCTACACTGAATGTCCCAGGTAACTGCAATGAAAAGAATGACAATAGTGGCAATAGAAAAATAGCGTGTGTTTCTTTCTAAAATTATCTACTTTCTGAGTGAAATTATGTCTGCATATGGTGTAAACCTGAGAAACTTACCCAAAATCATAGCATAAGACTGAGAAAAAGGTGAGCAGCTGGTGTGGTAAGTCCTTCTATGTGTTGCTTTTATTGGTTAATGAATAAATCTGTTTTAGCCAGTGACTTAATAAAATAGAGCAAGGCAGGAATTCCAAACAGATAGAGGAAGAAAGAAGGTGGAGTCAGGGAGGAGCCATGTAGCTGCCACAGGAGGCAAACACCTCTGCCGGAGCCTGCTGAAACTTTGCCAGTAGGCTACAACCTCGTGGATTAATGGAGATGGATTATCTTAGAATATAAGAACTAGCTAGAAAAATATACTTATGTTATTGGCCAAACAGTATTGCAAATAATATAGTTTCTGTGTGATTATTTCAGGTCTGAGTGGCTGGGAACGAACAAGGAGCCTCTGGCAACAGATTGGCACCCAGTGTGGCCAACTAAATCCACCTAAAACCTTAGGCAGCTTAGGAAGGAATTCTAGACACACACACACACAAAAAAAAAAAACAAAGTTTAAGGCAGCTTCTTGCTCTGTTTGCTGGTGGTAAGCAGAGATACTGCTCCTTTAAGAGGTTTCCTGACTCAGCTTTAGTGTCAAGAACTGTGCTGTTTCTTTAAGGGAAGGCCTCCTGATTCATGTTAATTACAGGAACAGCTCTGGCTCTTTGAGGAGGGGTGATGCCCACCATCCACTTTGAGTCCAGATGCTTATGTGCCTACTTGGGGCTGGGAGGAAAGTGACTGAGACCATGGCCAGGGCTCAGCACTTTTCTGCCTGGGCAGGTGGCGGGACTGGGTCTGTTAGGTGTGCACAGGCAGTAGAGCATGGCAGATTCCCGCTGCCATACACAGGTATTTTTAAGCCACGCAGTGCACTGCATGGCAGATTTAGCTTTTACTCAGATATAAAGGGTTTCTATGCCACATAGTGCTTCTCAGAGTTGAGATGGTGAGGATGGCTCCCACTCAGCAGTCTCAGAGGCAGTGAACATGCCTTTACCAGGTTGGACTGGGGGGAGCCAATAGGCAGGGCCAAGATGATCCTAGCCATGCCCACTTAGCACTAAAAAAGGGGGGCTTTTGATCAAAAAATAATTACAGATATGCAATAAAGACAGATTCAGATTTAAAAAGACCTCTATATGGGTCACAGGGGTGGATAACTGTATGTAGGCTTGGGAGAGAGAAGAAAAAGAATACAGATAGTTATAAATGGAAATTAATAGTTTTTTTTAAAAAAAAAGTCTTTAAAGAGGGAGAATGCAGACAATCATAGATTAAAGGAATAAAGAAAAATAAGCCACTTAAAGATGGAATATACGCAGAGTCTGGATTATGTATACTATTGTGTTTTCTTTAAATTTTGACTGTGAAGGATCTAAGTACAAAGAGACATTTCATTGTATGAACTGCTAAGCTAAAGTAACATATGTATTTTAAAGGTACCTTGAATTCAAAATTTGGGTCTAAGGATTTGTTGCATTGGAAAAGAGATTCTTCTTTTGTTTCCACAGAGGATGAGAACCTGTGGATTCCTTGCAGTCTAATGTGGTTTGATGGACCAAGACCATCCAAAAGGTCTCTGTGAAACCCCCCCCCCCAAAAAAATACTTCACCCAACAAAAGGCAGGAAGGAGTTTGGAGAGAACTATGCCCAAATTCCCAAATATTGTTTATAAATGTTTGTTTACAATTAAAGGGGGATATGCTATAAAGATTTGCATTGTTGTGGATCTTAGCTTATTGATACAAATTTAAGGTCAATTTTGCTATATGTATATTTCTGCTCTTGATTAAGCTATTGTGTTTGTGTATCTCATTTAAAAATGAAATGTATAATTAAGAAATACAGATTAATAGAGAGTCATCTATAATAGTCAAGTTTGTAGTCGTGTTAGTTGTATTTTCTAGATATATAGAGATATATTTCAGTTAGAAAGATAATCTTCAAACCTTTTAAAGACCTATGAAATATGGCATTTAAAGTGTTTTAAGAACTTAGGACTTTTCATGACATAAGACACATCTGCTCCTGGTAACACCAACTACTTCAAGAGGATAATGGACATTGAAGAGGCTCCTTATGGAGTTAGTTAACCATTTGGGCAAGAAACTGCTCTTGCTTGGACTGCTTGATGTTATGCTGTATGAACTGGACATGCAGGACCCACAGAAAAATGACTGCTGAAGTTTCCCAAAGGTGAGACGGTCCTTCAGGGTTCCTGCTTCATGTAAGAGCCAGACATTCTTCAGGACACAGAAGAAAGTGACTGACAAACTGCCAATATAGGTGGAACTGTCTTTGAAATTTCCTGTTTCATAGAAAAGGCTGCCAGATAGTATGGGCCTGTAGGCTGAAGATGGATGCTTCAATGATACAGAAGAACTTTGGGTGACTATCCAGGCAGTGAGATATCTCTGTCATTTCTAGAGTTTTGGAAGTTGCTTACAGTGGACTTCCTGTTTACTTAGATAATATTATATCCTTCTGGAGTCTTTGATGGAGTTTAAGAATAGATAGTTATAGTTTTTCTTAGTTATGCTAAAAGATAAAATAGATATAAATATTGTAACTATAATTCTTGTTTGATAACTGTTTTGTTGTATGTAATCTTGCTGTGTTAAAGTTAAAGCCTTCCATTTTATTTGAACAGAAAAGAGGAAATGGTGTGGGAAGTACTTCTGTATATTTGTTGTTTTTATTGGTTAATGAATAAATTTGTTTCGGCCAGTGGCTTAGCAGAATAGGGCAAGGTGGAAATTCCAATCAGATAGAGGAGGAAAGAAGGTGGAATCAGGGAGACACCATGTAGCCACCACAGGAGACAGATGCCTCCACCGTAACCCACCAAAACTTTGCAGGTAGGCCACGACCTCATGGTGATGCACAATTTAATGGAGATGGGTTAGTTTAGGACATAAGAGCTACCTAGAAAATATGCTTAAGCTATTGGCCAAACAATATTGCAAATAATACAGTTTCTGTGTGATTATTCTGGGTCTGAGCAGCCGAGGATGAACAAGCAGCATCCAGCAACAAGCTGCCAAGGCAGAAATGATCTTATAACCTGGGATCCAGGATAGATTTGAGAGTGACAGAGGAAAAAGTTATAAACATGGAAGAGGGTTGAAGATCCTGTAGCTTTGGAGGTCTGAGTGACCAAGGCAGGAAGAGGTAGCCTCCTCCTTTAGCTCCTGAGATATGGAAGTGAATGCAAGAATCCCAGAGCTATTCCAGAAGGATGTAATAAGTGGTCCCCTTGAACCTTTGCCCCTGGTGAGTACTCAGCCTCAGGATCCCAGGAACACAAGCACTTCTACTCTTCTTCATGAAGTGCTGGGAGCAGGGGAGGAGGTAATGGGCAGAGCATAGAAGGCTGACCCTCCTCCCATCACCAAGAAATGAGTGTGACTTCAAAAAAGGGAATGGTGCAAAATGATATGGGGAGGGATGGAACAGAACAGGACCAGAGGCCAGGCCCGAGCAGAGTCACACGTAGGGTGATTCTAGCAGAAGCGCTGTAAGGCAAGTTGTGAGTGCAGCATCCCAGAGAAGCCTGCATAGGTTGCAGGCAGCTCCTGGCCTCTACTCCTCACTCAGGGTCTCAGTCTGAGCTCCCACTGTCCCTATCGAGTGGGCCATAGAGTCTGTTAACGTAACCAGAGTCTCAACCACAGACCACAGTGTCCCAGGTTCTGTGTGAAACTTGCTATCTACAGTTGTTTCCTGACTTCCTGTTTCTCTATGCCTTCCACCCTGGTCAGGATGTGATCGCTCCATCCTTGTTTCTACCTGGCCAGCTATATGCTTCTTCTCCCTGACATGCCTGCTGCCACTGCTCCAGCTCTCTCTTAGACCTCTGCAAACCCTATTATATTGGGATAAAATGATCCAGATTGGGGCTGCACAGATATCTCAGCAGTTAAGAGCACTTTATGCCCTTGAAGACCTACATTTATTTTACCAGTACCTACCCCTTAAAAACTCCAGTTCCAGGAGCTCTGACACCCTCCTCTGGCCTCCGTAGGCTCATAATATATGTAGGCAAAAAGTTCTACATGTCAAATAAAAATAAATCTTTTACAAATGCTTCAGATCCTTGGATCAGCATCTATTACACTCTCCTATCAGCCTTGTATGAAATCACCCTCCATTAGTCTTAGTATAAAGACTAATGTACCCGTAGGGAAGATGCTCAAAGATATCAAATATCTTCAGCCTCTGATCACAGGCCAAGAGGTGAGGCAGAAACAGATGGACAGGAATGGCCTCTTTGGCCCATGGTCAGATTTCACATGATACATTTGAGGCCATGGAGACATTAACTAGTTGGTGCAGATGGCCCTGTGAACTAGGAGGCAGGCCAGTTACAAGAGGCTTTGAAGAGACTTTTAGCTCATCTCAGCTTCCCTTTAAGTCAAATACCTCTGCTATAGCTGTTACAATTAGTTTCAGCTTTTGTCTTCCCCAAAGATGTAATATGCACGACACTAAGTTAGATGCTTATATATTTATTTATTTAGAACTCCACAATATATACTGCTTGATGAAAAAATACATATAGAACAGCACTTCTATTTGATCACTTTTGTCTCTACCTATATATCTAGGCACACAGGTACAGGGAAATATACAGAAGGACGTTCACCAAAGGGCTCACAATGATTGTATCAGGGTGAGAATTTCGGGGTTTTTTTCAGATTTCATTTGGAAGGTACAGAAAGGTCCCACTTCACGAACAGATTAAAGTCACCAGAGAAAGACACACAGAGAAACAACCACTAAGCTGTCAGAAGATGCTTAAGCAATGAATGATGTGGGGGTCATCCTTCTCCATTATGTGGTGTACAAATCTGCTTTTTCTTCCCCCAAAGAAAACTGATTCTTTAAATTAATTCCTTCTGAGGCCCACCCCAACCGTTTCCTCCAGAATCAGCTTCTGAGAATTAAACATTGATCTGCGGCTGAATCTCACCCCTTAGTATGGTGCAGAGGGCTTTGATGTCTACATTTGAGTCAGCTCCTGCAGAGTGACTATCAGATTCTCAAAAACAGGGCCCTTGCTGCTGGTGTTGTCACAGGTTTCTTTTGCATGGCCCTCTTCACCACAGTGGGGACAGCGGATTGGGTACTTTCGCTTTCTGGGTCTATAGAAATCCTCGGGCCCATTATCCCCTTGCCCAGAAGAACCACTGCTAGTGGAAGGAGCCTCATCATCAAAATTGTTGGAGGGTTCAATAGCTAGCATTTGATCCTGAGCAGTGGCTCTGACTCTGAGGGTTGGGACACCTGGGGATGGCAGTGGAGGGTCCTCAGGTTCCACCAGGATCACATCTTCATCTGAGTCATCTGGGGAATCATCGATCTCTATTACATTGCCGTCAGCACTGCCTATCACTATAGGAAGGGAGCCCTGAAATACTACAGGGCTGGGTGCCCTCTCCATTATTGTCTCTGCTCGTCTGGCCCTCTTGTGCTTAAGAAAAGTGTCATCCCAGTCTTCTTCCTCCCTTACCATCCTGATTAACTCCAGGAAGTCAGGAAGGACTTCCTGCTCGTCGTGCGCATGCATTTGCAGGAGACCCTTAAGCTTGATGCGCAGGTCCCTACTGAGCTCTGCCCCTACAAGGAGCTGGTGCAGGCGAATTCTGTTTGCATCTCTCTCAGCAAGGACCCCTGCCTGGATAGCATTTTGCAGCTGCACCTCTAAACGGATCATATACAGGGATGGTTTCTCTCCATGTGCCTGCAAGGTGTTTAAAAATTTACCATGTACTGTTACACTGCTCTCAGACTCCCCAAACACCAACTTCATTGCCCGCAGGAATTCTGCCACACTTAGATTGGGATTGGCAGCCTGGAGCAAACGCATGACTTCCCTGGCAGGGCCCCTAAGGGTTCTCATCAGGCGTTTCAGCTTTTCCTCCTCAGACATATGCCAGTCTGGCAGGACCTCGTGAACTTGGCATAGCCAGTTCTCAAAGGTTTCTTCCCCCTGGATCAGCTCTGCCCTCCCAGAGAACAACTTCATGTTTCTCTCTGCTATATTGGCCATCAAAGGACCAAGACTCCTCCCCAGGGCCCTCAGCATGGAATGGGCCAAAGGCAGAAAAGCTGCATTCTGCCTTCGGCTGTTACCCATCCGAGCAAGGATGCTAGCCATGGCTGACAACAATTGGGTATCTGAATACAAGATGCTTTGGCTTTCGGGGAAGGAAACGGGTCCACTCGGCAGAAACCTCCAAAGAACCTTCGTTCCTGGGCAGTATCTTCCTTGCGTTTTGGGTAGGAACTATAAAAGAAAAAAGAAAGGTCAAAACCACAGTGGACTTGGAAAGAAGCTTCTAGTCACATTTTCTACAGGCTTGTCTATTTGCCCAGTGTCCCTACTCCGCAGGAAACGGGCACCTTACAATCTTGAGGAGCAATACGATTTCTCTGTGCCAGTGACGCATTTGTCGGGGTCACATTTACTCCCTCCCCACTGTACCCCGCCTCATTTCCGGCCTGTTCTCCAGGAGAGGCAGCTTGTTGCTTGGAATTCTAGTTGCAAAGCCTTTGGAGTCCATACTAGGCTCTCAAAATAGAGGGCAATAGAATAGACCTCATAGAAATGTTAATGCGTAAAGGCCTGAAAGATAATAGGTCACAACGTCCCCCTCCTTTGTTTCTTTTCTCCTTTTTTTTTTTTCTGTTTCTTACCAGAGCTCAGAAACTGGCCTTCGTCTTTATTAAATCCAGCCTCTGCAACAGGGGCTTGCCGTGAGAGTTCAGGTCCTGGGTAGTAGGGTTGATCTCTGTCCACAGGCTTCTCAGATCCGGGTGCTCCGAATCGCTAATTTAAACTGCGCCATAGCAAAGGGAAGGGAAGAGAAGGGTCTGAGCTGTCAGAAGCAGTCTCATCGTTCCTTCACCAGCCCCCTTGTGACCAGGAGGAAAAACCCTACCTTCAGAATAAAAGCCAAAGGGCCCACCCCTCCCCCAATACTCTCACCCGGGAAACCAGCGGCCTACCAGCTCCACAAGCAGTCACACACAATTCAAGTTTGGAATCGGCTTCGATGGGCTGTCACGAAGAAAAAAAAGAGAAGTCGGCCGCCCTCCCACCTCCGTTACTACCCACGAAGAAATGGGAGAAAAGGGACTTCAGGACAGACTGACAGTGAATTTTCCCTCTGCCCTTTGCTAATTTCCTGGGGTGGGGGAGGGGATGTTCCCTCTCCAATCCAGTGAAGTCATACTCTTAAGAAACATCCAGGTGAAGCTCACCCCCTCCCACCATGAAGCCCAACCACTGGGGTATTCACATCTTTGCCTCAAAGTTGCCAATTCTGAAGCCCCAAATGGTAAGGTTTCATCCTTCCATCTCCGCGTTATGCGGTTGCACCTCCCTTTCTTTACCTGGACTTCGTAGTGGACAGAGGATGGATGGTCAGGAGCCGCGAATAGCTGTCTTGTCTCCTAGGCTCTGCAGGGAAAGAATGGCGCCTCAGCTGTCTGGGCTATCCAATAGAGCTGGGCTGCCCAGCCAGAGGTAACGCAGTCACTGCGGCGGTTTCCAAGGCAGCTGCAGCTGCCCCCGCCCTCCAGTTCTGCCTGCAGAACAGTGGCGACTGCTTTTAGCCCCTGCCCATTGAGACAAAAGAGCGTGACGAGAGGAGTGGCGTGGCCAATCAGCGGTGCGCGGGGGCGGCCTCCCTGCAAAGCCTGGGCCAGGATGCTAATGCCTGCCAGAGGGGGGGGAACCTGCTAGAGGGGGCTGCGGCAGACTGGTGCGGGAGCGGGCGCGGCGTCAAGTGCAGCTCGGACTCACGGACCTGGCCCATTTACATTTCACTCGTGAGTTTGCAGCTTCCCCTCTCTTCCCTTCTTCTTATCGCCTTCTACCTTGGCTCTCCTTGGCTGCCGCTTTGCGACCGGATGCCTTAAACACGAGGTGGGACCGAAAGCAAGTGAACAATGAGAGTTCTTCACCTTTGTATAGCGGGGAAGGGGGGAGCATTTGCTGAGCGCTTTCTGTGTGCCAGCGCGCTTGCACGGACATCCCACTTATTCTTCTCTCCAGTCTTGTGATAAAACGCAGCAGCGTGCCCATTTAACAGAGAGGGGGATGTAAGCACCTAGGCAGTATGGGTAGGAAGCACAGAATTCACAGCTCACACTCCAGCCCTGGCATTTAACCTCAAAGGGTACTCCTTTTAAATACCCCTCTTTAGTGGCAGATTAAGAGTTAGTGGAGAAAAAGCAAAACGAGGATGAGAGGAACAGTTTAGGGCTATATAAAATAAACGAACTGCTGTTCGCAATGTACCGATGAGAAAATTGAGCCACCATGAGCTTGGGCATCTTGGTCCTGTATCATACAGCACATAAGCTAATAGCATCGGATTTTGTACCCCGGGCTGTTGTTCTGTCGATGCCAGCGTTTTCCTCTGTGTTGATGCCAACACTTTGCTCTGCCTAGCTGCCCAGAGAAAGCATATTCACTTACATACACATTCACAAACTATCTCAGCAGCTTTGCTAAGGTGACGGCTGTGCTGAGGAGGGGAGTGAGGAGAGAGACGAAAAACAAGAGAAGGAAGGCGATCCTCGTGGTCTGCGTTATACCAAGGGGGAAGCCGAGGCTTTTTACTGCTCACATTTTTTACACGAACATAAACCACCTGTTTATAAAAATATCAGCATTTCCCTATGGCCCTGAAGGAAACCAGACTCAGAGACACAGAGATGACTTGTCTAAAATGACAGGGTGAAGCCAGAGCTTTCAATCCAGAATTCCTGCGACAAACTAAAGTATGGCTGCCCAGCTGCCTATCACAGAATGGTATCTGAGGGCTTGTTAGGAATGCACCTTCCCAGGCTCCAGCTCTGGGGCTCTGGCTTTACTGGGTCTGGGGATGGAAACTGGCATTTGTATTTTGCCTGTTGCTGTAAGTGATTCTGGATTGTGAAGATCTGTGAACCACTGTTTGAAACACCACACCATGTTGAAGGCTGTCAGCAAATGGGTCTGCCACTTAAATGTTCGTCCACAGCCTGTTTGTCACAAAATCCCAGAGCAGAAGTTTCTACCTCAAGTCCTTCTTGAAATTGCATGCAAAAGATTAGAATGGTATCTTTCTGATACCATTGCTCTGTGAATTTTTCAGATGGGCCCATGACCTCAAAACAGTTAAGAACCGCTACCCTATACTCTTCAAAACATCCTCTTCTTTCAACACCTGCTTGAAGGAAGAAGTGTTAGAAACAAAACACCATTTGACCTAGCCCACACCACAGCTCTCGACAGCTGATGTAGTGCTTTCATTTCCTGGCTCAAGGATAGGTTGCTAGGCTGCCCTTCTGCAAGCTCTTCAGGGGACTTCTTCTTTGCTGGCTTTGGCATCACTAGCCCCAGAGAAGGAGCAACTCCATGGAAACGGCATGCAGGGCTGTCCAGAGCGAATGGGCCGTGAAGCCAGAGGCTAGAAAACCTGCTTCATTTCCCCTGCCTTCGGTTCTTAGACAGCAGGTACCACTTCCCTGTGTAGATGGTGGGTGGTTAGGAGGCCCCCAGGCAGGGCTTGCTCTGGACTTCTGATGCTTGAAAGCACAGGAACGATTTGAAATCCTGCAGTTGCTGTTGGCTTCTTCAACCTGCTAAGGTATTCACCTATTCCGGTCTGCCTTCTTATTTACAACTGCAATGACTGGACTTGTATAAGCAATCGAAATGTGGAAGGAAGCACCCTCAGTGTAGTACAACCTCCACTGTCGTCCTGCTCTTGGGGATGGAACAGTAGGTCGAGGTGGTGGAAGGTAAGAGTGGCGGAGGCACGTAAGAGGCAGGTGGCCCACCTTGTAGAGTTAGGGGTGGGTCTGGGGGTACCTGGTGGCTTTTCACATACTCTTGCTTCTGTTCCCTAGTACCACTATGTTAGACCACAAGCCCACAGCGGACACTTGGTCTGTGCTTCCATGGGCTTCGTCACCCAAGCAGATATTATGTTGGACCTGCTGGATAGGATCAAGGAACTGAGGGTAGACCTGACAGTTTCAAT
Source organism: Myodes glareolus (assembly GCF_982192425.1). Lineage (NCBI taxonomy): Eukaryota > Metazoa > Chordata > Mammalia > Rodentia > Cricetidae > Myodes > Myodes glareolus. The sequence continues at coordinate 51,664,502 of NC_142053.1, forward strand.
TAAAAAGAAATGAAAAGAATGGATTTGTTTAGAGGTTGAAGCAAGAACATTTTAGAGCGAAGTTACCAGCAAGGTCCATTGGGATTCAGAAGACCTCTTATCTCTGGCCACATGTGTGAGAGTGCCCACCAAAGGATGGCTCTAATGAGGTCACATTTTCCAATTTTGACAAATGAACCTTAAAAGCTTGCAGGTTTAGGAGGTGACGCTTTCAGATGAAATGACAGTGGCGCCTTTTGGCAGCAGGCCTCCTCTGTGCCAGGAACTTTCCATCTGTTATCTCATTTAAACTTCTCGGCAGCCCTGCATTGCAGACCTTTTATTTCAGAGAAGAAAACTGCGAGTTTCAAGGAGGTGAAGTAGCTTCTGTAAGGCCACGTACTTCTTGGGTTAGAACCACTGGGATGCTAGCCCAGGGCTACCAAACTCTGGAACCCATGAATACATTCTTTTTTCGTTTTGAGGAGAAAAACATAAATGCTTCTTGTAGGGCTGGTTATGCAGCTCAGTGGGAAAGTATTTTCTTAGTATCTAAAACAAACTGATTTTGTTGGGGTGCCAGTGGCACATGCCTTTAATCTCACCAGGGAGGCAGAGGCAGGTGGATCTCTGTGAATTTGAGGCTAGCCTGGTCTATAGAATGAGTTCCAAGACTGGTTCCATAGCTACTGGGAAACCCTGTCTTGAAAGACCAAAACCCATAAACAAAACAAAACAAAAACAACAAAAAGAAAGGAAAAACAACAACAAAAAGCCCTGATTTTGATTCCTAATACTTAAAAAAAAGAGGATAAAAGCAGCCACTCTAAATCAAGATCCCAATGCAACCATTGCAACAAGGTAGCAATTTTGTCATAATTTGACCTTAGCTGCTACCACATTCCCCCAACATAATAAAGAAATATAAAACAATAATGATAGTAAGGTTCAGAGTGTTGAAGAGAATTAGTCAAGTCGTAAAGCTAAGGAGTGGCGGCACAAGATTGGGGTGTTGTCTGACTCTAGTGTTTTGTTCTCTACGACATCCATCATTGGGGAAAAGAATTGTGGTCATCATTATGACTCCGTTTGGTTAGTTTCTGCTATGTCTGGTTTTTCTCTGTTGATTTGCTTTGTTTTTTTCACTACTACCACCACCATGGACTGTTCTGTCTCTACAAAGTGTATAGTCCTGAAGATCAGTCAGAACCAGATGAAGTGGCATGCAGACATATATCCAGCATTCTTATGGGAGCCAGGGAAGGTCTTTCTTCTATGAATGCAAAGCCTAAAATGGACACAATGTTCTAGGACAACCTGCCCCATCAACATTAATTCCTCTCCTTTAGGTCTCGTCCTCAGCCTAAAACTCCTGCTTCCACTCCTCCACCCTAACAAGAGGTGACTTACTTAAGGACTGTGTCCCATTTTTCCTGAGAAAAATCGTTATTAATACATATTAATTGCAAATTTCAGTGCTCTGGGAAGTCTTGAAAAACCCTGTGGGGAGAGTGACTCCTGGCTTCTGCAGATCTCTAGCATTTGAGTGTGGTTCATTGTAATGTTGCATTCAGTATGATCGATACAGGCATATGGAGCCATCCTTCTTACAGCCCCAGACCTGCCCAATCCTAACAACTGCCGTTCTACTTACAGGTCTACAGCTTTTAAGTTTCCACATATAAAAAGAGCTTTGACTTCCTGTTCCTGACGAATTTCACTTAACAGTGGCATCCAGTTCCTCCCAATCTGCTGTAAATGATAGGTTTCATACTTTTGGCTGAATAATGCTCCACTGTTCTAATCTACAGACCTCATTTTCATGATCTCCTCACTTGCTAATGAGCACTTTGATCGATTCTGTAATGATCATTGTGCATAGTGTGGCAACAAATGGACAATTCAGGTGTCTCTTTTGTAGGCCTGTCTTATGTTTTCCAGGTATATATCAGGAGTGGAATAGCTGAACCATTGGCTTTATCTATTTTGACTTTTTTGATGAGCCTTCATACTGATATCCATAGTTTCTATGCTAACTCATATTCGCATAAACAGTGTATAATGGCTGTCTTTTCTCCATAATCTTGCCAACACCTGAGCTTTCCCTGTCCTGGGCAAAATAAATTGTTCTTGTCTTTCTCCTTTGACTGTGATTATGTTTATTTTGTTTTCCAATGTGGTTTAGTCTACTGATGAATGTCTACCCCACAGAACTCCCATGCCTTTGAAGACAGGCACTAAATCCTATTTATCTTTAGCTCCATAGTGATTTAACAATGACTTTGAAAGATGATCAATATGTGTTTTTAGCTGAACAAAGAACTGGCTGAGAATTCCCCCAAATGAACAGACGGATGTAGGACTGATGATACCCATTTTCACTAGACTAGCCTGGAAAGTCTGGGTTCCCATATGCTCATTTGATTAGGTTTGCAGACATAGGAGCCAGATCATAGGGCTTAGATGATAACTGCTCAAGGCAGGCTCCAAACCCATTCTCCATCCCATACTTTGAAATTATTGTTAGGGTGCCAGGTTCTCCTGGAGGATTATGTCAAGCCTTTGAATTCATTGAAGATCTTCCCTGGCTCCCATAGGACCAGTGGATATGTTCCAGCATGCCATTTCCTCTGACTCTAGCTGGTCTTCAGAAACATGTGCTCTGTGAAGACAGATAACGAGGCTGAGAACAATCTTTTCTGATATTTTAGACATTGAAGCCATAAAGACATAGATTTTTAGCAACTTTGTCTTATTTTATAGCCCTAATCTTTACGACAGCCTTCTGTGTTAGCCCTTATTATCGCCACTTTGTAGCAGAAAAATGGGAGACAGTGCAATTCCTGCCTTTCTCCCGATTGTGCAGTAAGACAGCGGTGGGGACAGAACTCAGCGCTGCAGCTAAGACAGCGGTGGGGACAGAACTCAGCGCTGCAGCTAAGACAGCGGTGGGGACAGAACTCAGCGCTGCAGCTGTCTGTCCCCCAAGTTTTCTTCAAAGAAAAATCCACAAGAAAAAATGGAATTTTCTTCCCTGTGTAAAATACAGGTAAATCGATTTACAAAATGATGTATGAGATACTTAAGGTAAGGAGCTTCTAAATTACTGTTCACTTTTAATCCCGCAAAAGTGTTTGCAGAAATGGTAAAAGGAATAGGGGGTACAAAGGTGCGACCTCATTATCAGCTAGAGGTTAAAAATATCGCCAATACCCAAGTCCTTGTGATAGAATACAGCTTTGGGGATGACTACAGAACAATGTTCCCTGCCTGATAATTTTATAACAAAAGTAAAAGAGACTCCAAGAGGTCATTAAATTTCTGAAGTTATATAAAATGTTAATAACAGAACCAAGGCTTACAATATGGTTGTGGCAAACCATTTCCTTTCTACTAAGCTGGACTACCTTATGGAGTTTATGGACAGATCTTTATAAAAAGGTGGGCAGGAACTGAAATGTTATTGAACTGAGACTTAGAAAATATGAAAACCCTTTATCTCATCACTTATCATTGTTAAGGCCAAGGTAGGATTTGGAAGAAAGAGCTGTGGAATGTTCCAGACTCCTGTAGCTTTGGAGGTCTGAGCGACCAAGGCAGGAAGAGGTAGGGGAGGACCTCCTTTAGCTCCTGAGATATGGAAGTGAATGCAGGAATCCCAGAGCTATTCCAGAAGGATGTAATAAGTGGTCCCCTTGAACCTTTGCCCCTGGTGAGTACTCAGCCTCAGGATCCCAGGAACACAAGCACTTCTACTCTTCTTCATGAAGTGCTGGGAGCAGGGGAGGAGGTAATGGGCAGAGCATAGAAGGCTGACCCTCCTCCCATCACCAAGAAATGAGTGTGACTTCAAAAAAGGGAATGGTGCAAAATGATATGGGGGGATATGGGGAGGGATGGAACAGAACAGGACCAGAAGCCAGGCCCAAGCAGAGTCACGTAGGGTGATTCTAGCAGAAGCGCTGTAAGGCAAGTTGTGAGTGCAGCATCCCAGAGAAGCCTGCATAGGTTGCATGCAGCTCCTGGCCTCTACTCCTCACTCAGGGTCTCAGTCTGAGCTCCCATTGTTCCTATCAAGCGGGTCATAGAGTCTGTTAACGTAACCAGAGAGTCTTGACCACAGACCACAGTGTCCCAGGTTCTGTGTGAAACTTGCTATCTACAGTTGTTGCCAGACTTCCTGTTTCTCTCTGCCTTCCACCCTGGTCAGGATGTGATCGCTCCATCCTTGTTTCTACCTGGCCAGCTGTATGTTTCTTCTCCCTGACATGCCTGCTGCCACTGCTCCAGCTCTCTCTTTTCAGGAGTGTACTCCTTCCCTATCCCCCCCCCGTCCTTCCCTCCTTTCCTGCTTTCCTTCCACACTCTTTCTTTCTGTCCTTCATGACAGGGTTTCACTTGTTGCTGAGGCAGCTTTTGAAACTCAGATCCAAGTGATCCTCCTACCTCCTCCTCCCATGTAGTTCAGACTACAGGAATGTGCTGCTGCATCTAGTTCTTGTTTCGTTCTTGATTGTAAAGTTCCTTCTGTGTCTTGGCACCCAAATTGCCTCTAATACTACTTCTCCATGCTTTAAAATTTCTTAAGTCAGGTCTTATGTGTCCTTGGTTGACCTTGAACTTGATAAGTAGTTGAGGATGATGGCCTTGAACTCCTCATCCTCCTGTCTTTTCTTCCTAAGTGATGGGTTACATGTATGCACCATTACACACAGTTTATGTCGTGATGGCGATCAAACACAGGCCTTCATGAGGAGTAGTAAAGTACCTGCCAACAGAGCTACACCCTCTTTGGGTGCTGTTTTGATCATCACATATGTGGATCATGACTGGCACCAGAAGCCAGGCACACTGATAAATGTCCTTCAGTAGCCAAAACAGACACTAATATAAAAATCCCCTTCTCCCAAATGTCAGTGGAGCACAAAATGAGAAGCTGTGCTGTATTGTGTAGCTATACATATAAAAGAAAAAGTCTGAAAATTGCCACATCACATGGAACTTCCAGGAGCAGCTGCTCGTTCCTTCCTTCAATTAGGGAGGAGTAGGGTGTTGTCATAAGACAGCTATAGTTTGGGCAGGAATCTACAGAGGTAGGTGGCAGAAGGTTCTTACTCCCAAATTTACAGCTGACTTTCAAAGAAAGCTCTGTACTGCAACTTTTTACCACCTTAAAAATGTTTTGATGGAAAGAGGGCTGAATCAGTAAAGGGATTGTTCTGAGAAGTGAGGATCCAAGCTTGGATCCATCCCTAGCACCGGCATAAACATGCCAGAAATGGTGGCACATGCGCATAATCCTAACACTGAGAGGGCAATAACAGAATGGTCTCTGGTGAGCTATTCTTGCCAAATTGGTGCACTCCAGGATCCATGACATACCCATTTCAAAAAAAAAAAAAAAATTGGAGACCTGTAGAAGACAACCAGCATCAATTTCTGCCTCTACACATATAAAAATGAACACTAACATACCACACATAGACACACAAAATTGTGGGGTGGAGCCCGTGAATCCAGTTGTACACTCACCTGGCATCCATACACTTCCCTGGTTTCAACCTGTAGCATAGCAAAAAGTAGTTTTGTAAAGAGAGAAACAACTTATCTAGTAGGTAATAAAATGCAAAGTTTGGGATGAATCAACAGCTCAGCAGAAGACCAAGGTTCAGTTCCTCTCCCCACATCAGGTGACTCAAACTCCAGAAGATCCAGGGTCCTCCTCTGACCTCTGGGTGCGTGTGCACATGCACGCACACACACACGAATGCACATTTTTTTAATTTAATTTTTAAAAATTTTACATACTAGCCCCAGTTCCCCTTCCCTGCCCTTCTGCTCACCCCACCACTCTTCAGAGGAGGGGAGGCCTCCCATGGGGAGTCAACAAGCCTGGCATACCAAGTCGAGGCTGTACCAAGTCCCTCCCTCCGTATCAAGGCTGAGCAAGGTATCTGCCCATAGGGAACAGGCTCCAAAGAGCCAGTTTACAAATGTACATTTTTTTGAAAGTAATTTTATTAAATTATAAAAGTTTCCATTTCTGCCCCTCTTCCCAACACCCTCCCACTCCCCCCATTCCCTCTCCTCCTCCCTCTTCATCCCTTAGGGCAGTCAGGGTTTACTGCCCTGTGGGAAGTTCAAGTTCCTCCCCCCTCCCTCCAGGTCCAGGAAGGTGAGTATCCAAACAGACTGGATCCCCAAAATCCAGTATATGCAGAGGAAACAAGTCCCAGTGTCATAGTCAATGGCTTTTCAGAAAGACTTCGGGCCAGCCACATTCAGAGAATCCGTCCAAATTCCGAGAATCTGGTTAGATCACGTCCTCGTTCAGTCCCAGTCCAACTGGCCTTGGTGAACTCTCATTAGATCAGTCCCCTTGTATCAGTGGGTGATAGCATCCCTGGCAGTCCTGATTTCCTTTTTCATGTTCTTCCTCCTTCTGCTCCTCATTTGGACCTTGGGGGGCTCAGTCCGGTGCTCCAATGTGGGTCTCCATCTGTATCGCCATCCATTGTTGGATGAAGGTTCCCTCTGATCTTGCCTTCCTTGCTCACATTCTCTTTCCTTCTGCTCCTCATTTAGACCTTGGGGGGCTCAGTCTAGTGCTCCAATTTGGGTCTCCGTCTGTGTCGCCGTCCTTCGCCAGATGAAGGATCTGGATGGGAGCTGGGATGGCAGGCGGGAGGGGGTAGCCAGCACTGTAGGGCGACCTGGGCGTCTATGGGGTCGGGGAACGCCCAAGCTCCTCCTCACCGGGACCCTGCCACAGCCCGAAGCAAATTCACCCCTCTGATGGCCCTCTGCTAGAAGTCAGGGCCCCTGCTGGTCAGGAATGTGGCTGAGCTGGCACCTCACAAATGTACATTTTTAAAACATGAAGTTTTGTGCTAAGAATTTAATACAATAGGTTTTTAAGCCTTTTCCCCCATTTCTATGATTTTTAGTCATAATTTTTTTGAATGTTTGAATTTTACGATGTCACCAAAGTACCACAGAGGTAACTATGAAGGGAAATAAATTAAAATTTTGATTTAAAGTTGATAAATTATTAACTACCTAAGGGCATGTCTGTTCTTAGAAACTGTCAAAAGTGTTTCCTGACATGTAACTTTGTCTTGGTTCTATGTCAGGCAAAACCAGGAAAACGCTTGCTGAGTCGTTGAAATGGTTAGTCTAACATCTTGTCTTCTTTTGCTAGTTCCTTCCGTCAGCATCCAGTTGTCCTCAGCATGGAGGAGCAGAACAACTCTGTTGGGAAGGAGCTTCAACACAGGACAAGAGCAGAAGTTCCAGGAAAGAAAAGCTGGCACTCACAGGCCTACACCCTGGGGGCCATTTCCAACTTCCTGTCTACTTTTCTGACCTTTCCTATCTATAAGGTTGTGTTTCGGCAGCAGATCCATGCTATGGCAGTGTCAGAGGCGGTGAGACAGCTTTGGCATGAAGGCCCTCAGTACTTCTACCGGGGTATCTACCCGCCTCTTCTCTCCAAGACCCTGCAAGGGACTTTGTTGTTTGGCACTTATGATAGTCTGCTGGGCTTTCTCTCCCCTGATGGGCCACACTCCCTTGGACAGCGCTGGATGGCAGGGCTCATGTCCGGTGTGGTAGAAGCTGTGGCACTCAGCCCCTTTGAAAGAGTACAAAACGTGCTTCAGGATGCTCGCAAGCAAACTTGTTTCCCTAGCACTTTCAGCATCCTCAAGGAATTCAATTCTTATGGGCTTTGGGGGCGGCTGTCACTGGGCTATTATCGTGGTTTCTGGCCAGTTCTTGTCAGAAACAGCCTGGGAAGTGCTCTCTATTTCTCCTTCAAGGATCCTATCCAGGATGGCTTGGCAAGCCAAGGCCTGCCCCATTGGGTTCCTGCTTTGGTGTCTGGTAGTGTCAATGGGACGATCACCTGCTTGGTTCTGTATCCTCTGATTGTGCTGGTTGCCAATATGCAGTCTCATATTGGCTGGCAGAGAATGCCAAGCCTGTGGGCCTCTGCTCAAGATGTGTGGGACACTAGAGGTCGAAAAATACTCCTGATTTATAGAGGGGGTTCTCTAATCATTCTCAGGTCCAGTGTGACATGGGGCCTCACTACTGCTATCCATGACTTCTTGCAGAGAAAGGCTCACACCAAGAAAGAGATGAAAGACTGATGAAATGCCGTGTGACCATGGCATCTTTGTTCAAAGTCTTCACACACTGGTTGTGTATAGTATATTTCTTTGGCTTGGTTACCTAACACGACAACCATCATTTAGTGTCTGTAAACTGTCACTGCATGGGAGACGCTCCTAACTTTTCACCTGTTAGTCACAGACAAAGCCTATCAGGATTCCGTAGTCACAGAAAGAACGTCTCCCTCATCTATACACAGTTTCAGTAGCCTCTGAACCTGGAGCCTTTGAATTAGCTGTAGCCCAGATTAAATACAATTCCTTTAAGGAATCATTTTTGTAAGAGGAAACTTTAAAAGAAGACTCTACTCGGGTACTGTGAGCCTGAGATCCTTCTATGTGTCCTCCTGACCAAGCCGAGTAGAACTCCATTTTCAACGAACTGTATTAGACTTTAAGGAAAACTTTAGAGATGCCTATATTTTCCTGACATTGCTCACTGCCTCTACCACAGCCACACTCACTTCAAGCTATGGGTCCTACTTTCAGGGCACCTACTCTGTTTTCAAGTCCTAGATTAGGCTCACTTCAACCCATCGGGTACCACAAGAACTGATGATGATACTGGAAATGGGAGTGAGAAGAGATCTGGTGCCTGGATAAAAAGAATAAAGGCTTTGAAGCAAAAGATTTAATTAATTTAATTACATGCCAAATAGAGGAGAAATATTGCTATAGGTGATTTGTTGTTACCTGTTAGGACTATTTTTTATATATGTAGTAAAGTGATTACATTGCCTACAAACCATTTGTGTTTCCATAAGGAACCTGGAACTAACATGACCTTATTTCTTCACAATTAATTGCTAATTTTGTTGATGCAGACAACTATAGAGTAGCTACAGCATAATGCCCTTAGCCTGTCATTCGGAGCCATTGCCAGTTTGGCCCCCGTATAACTCTCTGCATATTACCACACCATGTGCATGGACTGCATAGGCCAGTCAAATGCAGTGCTTTTCTCTCCGCAAACATTCCACGATCTTACTCGAGACCATTCTCTGGCGCACACTGTCTCTCCACTTGCACTGCCCTCCACCGCACTAAAAGGCCCCTGATTTCCAAAAGTCCAGCTCCAGTGCTACTGTCTGTATGGAGCCCCTTCTCTATATTCCTCCACCTGAATGTGGCAGTAGCTTTGTGATACCTCCTTCCAACCGTTCCTCAACAAACACTGCTTCCATTATGTCACAGAACCCATGTGGCCCCATGTTCTTGCTGTTCTTCGATACCTCCTACTAGATTGTAAACTTCTTGAAAGCAGGGATTCTTGTATGCAGTTTTAAAATCCTCCATTGTGCCTAGGTGCTCAATAAAGTTGGTGAATTATTGAACTGATTCTCAAGCTGTGGTACGGCCAATAGCCTCAGGGTGCTATCCCTATTACTGAAGATAATGTTACCGACACATTGTCAACAAGACACATGCCTTTGCAATGTGTTTGTTTTCTTTTGATAGTGGATTTAGTTTTGTGCTAATGATGATGCCAATGATAACAATAACAATAATAATAAAATTATGATCAACTAGAATGTTTGGTGCCTTTGTGTTTTTACCAGCATGCTAGCTATTATAACAATTTTAGCACCAAAATTTCACAAACAGAATCACACTGGACAGCTGTCCTCCTCCTTTTGTCTCTAGAATTTTTAGTATTTCCAAGGTGACATGTGTTGCGGGTTTTGTTTTATACATGATGTCATGATAAATTCCCCCAGCTGCAGCCCCTCACTGAATCAAAGATGTCCTTTATAATGACACTTTTGTCTGGGGATGAAATTCATCAGACTGCAGGCATTAAAGACAAGATTGTTAGGCCATAAGAATCCTTTGCCAAGAAGGTCAACAGAAAATGACCTTTCTGAACTGCTGTAGATGAACTTCCACACAGTAGATGTGAGTGGATTGGGACACTGTTGCTAGAATTTAATTCCTGCAGATTCTGCAACCTTGTGTTCAACAATTATGGCCAAAAATATTTTTTGGAGGGGTTATGTATGTATTGGACACGTGTAACTCTGGCTTATTATTATTCGTTCAAACAACACAGTATAGCTATCATTTACAGAACACTTAACCTTGTATTAAGCATTATAAATTAACGATAAATGATTTAAGATATACGGAATAGAGCATGGTGGCACATATCTGTAATCCTTACTAGGGATGTGTGGAGGGGGTGTAGGAGAATAAGGAGTTCAAGGGCACCCTAGGCTACATAGTTCAGAACAGCTTGAGATGCCTAAGATTTTGATAAGTCCTCCTCCCTCCCCATAAAGTAAAAAAAAATGAGCCTAAATAAAAAATAAAACAATAAAATGTATTGGGTGAAAAGTTTCATGCAAATAGAATTATGAAGTTTTTGAAAATATAGGACTTCAGCCATGACTGGTTTTGCTATTCCCAGAGTGTCCTGGAACCGAATCCCCATGGTTACTGATGTCAATGCTGTCCACTCAAAGGACAATACATACTCAGACAAAGAAAGGAAAAGTCGAATAGCAGCTAGTTATGCTTATGTTTAACTTCCAGGAGAAAATTTGTTCACAAAGACGTGTAACTGCCTGAAGAGCAATAGTGAGCACTATTCTCTCATATTTTTATCCAAAAGATGCATTTGCCTCCAAGTACACTGTGAGTTCACTGGTCACTGTGTCAGTCTGTATCCCCCTTTTCTCTCTAACAATTTATCAGAAAGAAATTTGAGCTTTAGATAATTTTTATGAATAATTATAATTCTATAATTATAATAATTATAATTCCAATAATTAAAGAACACCTATATATCCTTCACTCAGATCACTCAGATCAACATATTAGCACTTTATCTCATTTGCTATATTATATGAGCATGCATTCTGTCTATACACAGAGAAATATCTTCCCTAGGCTGAGAACTGCATAGATTCACTTTTCTTTTGTTTTTTTGAGACAGGGTTTCTCTGTGTAGCCCTGGCTGTCCTGACACTAGCTCTATAGATCAGGTTGGCCTTGAACTCAGGAGATCAGTCTGCCTATGCTCCCAAGTGCTGGGATTAAGGGACTGCACCACAATGCCCAGACTATAATTCATTTTCAACGTTTCTGGATATTATATTCATATATCATTTTTTAAAAGACCATCTATTATCTCTATGCGTGTCTACAGAGCTATAGCTCTGTGGTAGAGCCCTTACCTAACATCCTCCAGCACCACAAAATAAATAAATGCGTAAAAATGCAGCTATTGACAAATAATTTTTGACCCAGGATCTCTAGCCCAGGCCAAGATTGAACTCCTTCTATTGACAAGGATGACCTTAAACTTCTGATCTTCCTGCCTCCATCTCCCAAATTCTAGATTGCAGGTATGCACCACCATGCACCATTTTTGTGGTGCTGAAGATAAAACCCAAAGCCTTAAATATGCTTAGCAAGCACTTTAACTGAGCTACAGCCCCGTCCTGATTGCAAAATATTATAAGATGAAAACTCACACAATATGTAATTGTTTAAATTTACTCCAATCGTTTGACACACACTTAAGTTTTAAATGTATACTGAAATTTGAAGCTATGGAATTTTAAACAAAGATTTCCAACCAGAATGTGACATAATTGATATACTTTAAAAATTTGGTTCACATGAAACCTTGGCAGTGTTGTAAAATTACATAGGCCTACCAGTTTTTCCCACAAATCTTTTCAGTGAAATTTAAGACTGCAATTAGTGTGTTGTGAATTTAAATGTCAACACTAAGTATTTCTTTTTGTGATGATAATCTAGTTGTTTTCTATGATATTTGAAAAATTACTTTTAGGACTTTGATCAACAAAATAAGGAGTTAATAAACAGGGGTTTAAAGACTTATCGAATCTAGAGTTTAACAGCAACATACAAATGGGCTAAAAATAGGCAAAAATATACAAAATATGATTTGGTCATAAAGAATTGCAGCATGTGTACATAAGCACAGGTGTCTCTGGGATATCTTTATAAGAATGGAATTACTGGTTTGTGGAATGGGCGCACATTCAATGTAACTGAATACTGCCTAACATTGTCTAACAGTAACTGTGAGTTTCTAACCTTACAATCCACGTTCAACAGTATCTGTTTCGCCACCTGCAGGCCAATACTTGGTATTACCTGACATTATTTTTCCAACCCAGCGAAGGTAAAAATGACGTCACCTGCTTTGACAATTCTGATTATTAATACCGTTGAGCAGGTTTTCAAATGCCTGTTGGACATTAGGATTTATTCTTTTGTGAATCATTTATTCAAGGAATTTGGCAATTTCTCCTGTTGGATTTTGTCACTTTTTCAAATTTATTAATGAGAGTTATTTGTTCTAACTTCAGTCCTTTGTCATGTAAGTATGTCGTATACAACCTTCCTCACTGGGTCACTTACTTTTCCGTTGCCTTTGTGTTTTCTTTTGATCACTATACTATGACACATTGTTAGTCTGTTCTCTTTGCAGTGATGTGTGTGTGTGTGTGTGTGTGTGTGTGTGTGTGTGTGTGTGTGTGTGTTTCCCCAAAGAAATCCTTCTTTGGATATATATTCTTAGTTTTTCTGTTGATATTTATTTCTCCAATGTACTTGGAATTATTTGTGTGTAAAATGTAAGGACACTGGCTGGAGATAGATTGCTTTCCTAACATGTTCAAGGCCTAGCATGGAAACACTTGAGGCTAGAAGTCCATCTTCATATTTTCTTGACAAATATACAGGTATCCTAATATCATGTGTTGAAAAGCATTTCTCTCCAGACTCATTTATGATGAAATCCTATTAAACACAAAGCAGTTGTATATTCTTAGGACAACTTCCAGGCTTGCTGTTCTATTCCACTGCTTTGCACGTCTAAGTTTGTGCCACCATGCCATTGCCTTATTACTGCAGCTTTGAAAAGGTTTGGGGTCTAATAGGGAAAGTCTTCCCACATTATTCTTGTCCCCCCAAGTTTAACTATTCTCACTATCTACAAAAACAAGCACAGAGATTTCCTTTTCTCCAAAAGATGCTGAGACTTTATTTTACCTTAAGTAGCTTTATTTAAGGGCTCTGATGCAGTTCAGTGGAAAACAGCCATCATCGAACACTCAATAAGACCCCCGTTCAATCTTCAATACCATGAAAAAGAAACAGAAAACTTGTATTTTAGTGTAAATATGTTTGAGAATCTAATTTTAATGTTTCTCATAGTTTCCTATTATATGTGTGGGCATGGCACACCTAGCAAAATATAGCTGAATGTATGCATGTCTTATGTGCTCGTGTGCTATGCATAGGCAGTATACACGTGTGGAGACCAGAGGACAGCAAATGCCGTCCACCTTGCTTTTATTTCTAAGACAAGGGCTCATGTTGTCCAGCGCTTATCAAGTAGCCTAGGCTGGCTGGCTGGCCAGTGAGCCTGAGGGATCAGCCTGTCTGGTGCCAAGATGACAGGTGTGTGCCACTGCAACTGGCTTTTTTATATGTAGCTTTTAGGAATTAAACTCCGATCCTCATGCTTGTCCAGCAATGAGCATCGCCTCACAATAAAAAATGGTTTTATCCGTTGATTATGTTTTTCCTCTCCTCTACCCCCTCTGTGGTGTGTGCATGACAGGTGGTTAAGACTAAATGTCTTCCTTATTGATCCCCACCTTACTTTTTGAGACAGAATCTCTCGCTAAACCTGGAACTGTCCAATTTGGACAGAGCGGCTTTCCTAACAAACCTTCAGGATTGTTCTGTATCTACCAACCCCGGTATGACCGATGCGAATTGCCTCATATGACGTTTTAAATATTTTTCTTTCACTTTTTATTTTATTTAAATAGCATTTTCATTTATTTTACATCCCTACTGCAGCTTTCCCTTTCCCCCCTTCCACATGGTGCTCAGGACCCGAGATTAGCTTCTCAGTCTTACACAGCAAGAACTTCACCCAGTGAGAGCAGTGAGAGATCTTCTCAGCCCTAGCCGCTTGTGTTTTTTATAATTTATTAACAACAAATGACATTCTCATGAAAGAATTATGTTTCTTACAAATAAAGAGTTATGTTTTTTACGAATAAAGCATTTCTCTTTCACTTTAAGAAAAAAAATATGTGTCACAGAATCAAAAGTAATCAAAGGAAAAATGTGACATCATAATAAGTCACATCAATCAGCATAGAAACCTTTGACCATTTACCTCTCCTTTAGCTCCAGTGACTACAGCTCTCATCAGCCTATGCGAGTGAGCTAAGATGTACAGAGCCACACTAAAGAGGAGGTTACTTCTTTAAAGCACGAGATAGCTGACACACCCGCCAGTCTGGGACCCAACCTAGTTTTGTAACTGAATGCAGATCAGACATCTAAGGTCTCCCCATACAGCCCAAGCTGGTTTGGAGCTCATCATCCACCTAGATCAGCCTCCTGCATACTGGGATTCCAGGTGTGAGCCACGGCAGACAACAAGCCTTTACCTAATACTGCACAGATGAAAGTGTGATAGGCGCTCGGAAGGTGCTCATGCCAAGCAAGCATTGACGTCTCACTGAGGCCCATGAGGGAACTAAAAGCAGGATGAAAGCCCAGTATTTCTGCCTCCATTTGGTTTATCTGCCTCCTTTATGCTGCTGAAGGCACAGAAAGAAATGGTTGACCTTAGCCTTGACTTTGGATTACGAGAAGAGCGTAGGCAGCCATGACAAACCACCCTGATGAGAGAAATTATCCCTCTCTCTGGCCCCTGCTTGTGGATCAGGTAGAAGCTCTCATCTACTTCTCCCGCATGCTGCCCACCACGATGGTCACGGACAAAGCTGTAAGCAAGCTCCTAATTAAACGTGTTCTTTTATAAGTTGCCTTGGTTACGGTGTCTCTTCACCGCAATAGAACAGTAACTAAGGCAACAACCTCCTCTCCCCTGAAGCAAAGAGGACATTTTAAAGCCACCTTGTGAGAAAAGGGGTGAGATAATTATAGGCAGCTTTATGCCTTGACCAGGAGATTGAAATTCCAATGGTCCCTCCATTTAAACCTAGAACTCACTGCCCTGGCTAGTTTTATGTCAACTTGACACACACTAGTCTCCCTCATTTGTTCCTCTTCTCAACAAGGCCACATTCTCTGCTTTGCACAAAAAGACAAAACAAAGGAGAGAGTGAAAAGTAAAATTAACCAGCAGGTTTCATTACAAGAAGGTAGTTATAACTCTGAAAATTTTGCAGCCTTTACAGAAAATAAAAACACCCTTTGTCTGGATGATGTTTTTCATCCTTCAGGGTTGCTCACTGAAAATGTGACCATAGGAAATAGTCAAGGTAAAGACTCATCAGTGCCCTATATTTTTGGCATACACAGTAATAAGACGAACGGATGCTCGGTGCCCATAGTAGGCTGTCATTCTCCACAATACTCCATTATGAACTGAATACACAATGAGGAATATGTCATGACAATACATTGTCAACCTTTCTCAAATTAATCCACAAACCAAATAGGATCCTAACAAACGCTATCAGCAGGTCTATTTCTTTAACATCTTTCTTAATTGGTACTTTGGGAATTTCACATCATGCTCCCCAATCCAATCCATTTCTCAGTCCCTCTGTATCTGTACTCCGTTCTTCTTACATCCTCTCCTAAAGGAAAAACTTAAAAAGAAACAACAAAAAATAAGAAATAAAAATAAAAACGAGGATATTAATGAAAAAGTAAACCAAAAACAAAAACAAATGAAACAGCAAAAAAAAAAGTTACTTTGCCCCCCTCCCCATCTTTCCCGCCACTCCATTGCCTTGTCATTCATCTCAGTGCCATTGGCAGCTGCTGTATATTGTGCAGAATATTCCCTTTGGCAAATGTTCGTTGTGTAGTGTGCTGTTGGTCAGGTTCAAGGCCTCTGGCTTCTGCTACACCATCAATACTGGACCCTCACCTAATTTCTCAGATATCCTGCTGTTGCTCCAAGTCTTGCAGATCCTGCAGATATGGTTCTTTAGGACCAGTCTCTTCATGCACTCCAGCAGGTCATAGATGGAGCTGATGTTTGGGAGTGCCAACTCAAAGTCCTAGATATGTGCCTGTATGGTAGCTGAGTTGATCAGTCCAGTCGCTGGCACCACCTCCCTCAGGTGAGGGATGGAGCCAGTTTTCCCAAGTGCAGGGGCCAGCTCTCCTATGAAGGGTAGGATCAACTCTCCCATGACAACGCCATCACGATCCCCCTTCCTTCTGAGTACAGCTTGGGCACTTACACAGGGCTAAGATCATTACAATTTTGTCAAGGGAGGTCCAAGGAGTCACTGCCATGGCTGCTCATTTTGCTTCCATGTCCACCCTCTGATAGCCTGTGGTTACAGGATCTCAGACTGTTTCCAGAAGACACAGGATCTAGGTTTGATTCTTGATGGACTTTCTTTCTTAGGTGAGGAGCCCTCTTCCTATATAGAGGGCCCTATGTATAAGAAAGGCAGTGAAGGCACACACTGATTTTGTATTGACATCTGTCTTCTGTCATTTACTTAATTCCAGGATCCTGATTAAGGCCAGCAGCCCTGCTTATTGTACTGACGGCCACATTGGAAGGGCCCTGATTAAAATATTTCTTTTTCGTGTGTGTGTGTGTGTGTGTGTGTGTGTGTGTGTGTGTGACTGCATATTCTGCCAGATGCCTCCTATCCAGCATGAAGCTACTTCCCCCAGAGGGTGTAGTACAGGAAGGCCAAAGACTAAACTGTGAGGCCTGGGCAGCTCAAGTAAATCCTGATTGTTGTTTCAATGCAGTCATGGCAAGGAGGTCCTGACTCAATAGAGGGAAAAGTACCCGGCTTAATGCTCTGACAATTTCCAGGTGTACCCAGGAGATTCTTCAATGGAGTCTCTGGCAATAGCTCATACAGGGTTGGTGAGACAATGGCTCCCTTCAGTGGTCCATAAAGGTGGTGACTGCATGAGGAATTTGGACTATTTTTACACTGTGTGAAGATGTATTTGCTCTGATGGTATGGCCGGTCCTTCTGTCTATGTGTTGCTTTTATTGGTTAATGAATAAAAAAACTGCTTGGTCTGTTGATAGTGCAGAACTTAGGTAGGTGGGGAAAACTGGACTGAATGCTGGGAGAAAGGAGGAGGAGTCAGAGAGATGCCATGGAGCTGCCACTGGAAATAGCCATGCTGAAACTTGGCTGGTAGGTCACGACCTCGTGGTGACATACAGATGAATAGAAACTGGTTAAATTAATATGTACTAGTTAGCCAATAAGAAGCTAGAGCTAATGGGCCAATCAGTGATTTAATTAATACAGTTTCTGTGTGATTATTTTGGGTCTGAGCTAGCCGCGCAGCTGGGAACCAACAAGTGGGCCTTCCTCCAACACTGTGATTGGTCTAAGAAAAAGCTGAACACCCAATAGCTAGGCAGGAGGTAAAGGTCAGACTTCTGGGCAGAGAGAGAGGAAGGAAGTAGTAGATGAATCTAGGCACTTGAGAGATATCAGGGACATGGAATAGTACGAGTGGTATGGAGAGATGAGGTAACGAGTCCCGTGACAGAATGTAGATTAAAATAAATGAGTTAATTTAAATTTTAAGAGCTAGTGGGACAAGCTTAAACTGAGGCTGAGCTTTCATAATTAATAATAAGTCTCTGTGTAGTTATTTGGGAGCTGGTGGTCCAAAGAAAAATCTGTCTACAACTCCATAGTCAGTTTGTTTACTTTCTCCACCAAGACAACAGTGGTAGCCAGAAACCACAGGCATGGTAGCCATCCAGTTGCCACTATGCTTAACTATTTGGATAAATGTGCCACAAGTAATCATCAGGGTCATGCATTTCTTTTTGTGGATGAGCATATTGATTTGACAGGTTACATCTGGGAGTCTCAAAGCATTGACTATCAGTGAGTCATTTAGGATACAAATCTTACAAAAGCTGGTTGCCCCTGGGAAGTCTTGAATTTGGCTTTGGATCCTTGGGGTTGGAAGGGCACAGATGGTTTTCTTTCATTTAGGAAATAAAGCCCAATGTCCTTTGAGACCTGAAACCCCAAGGAGTTAACCTCTTTGACAGAGTTGGGCCTTGTTGTGGATATCCTGTACCTAGCCCTTTGTATCAGATATAACAGTGCCTCCGTTTCCCTACTGCAGCCCTTCAAGGTGGTGCTTGCCAGGAGCAGATCATCCACCCAGTGAATGAGTGAACATTTTACATCTGCTCTCGGAGTGCATGCAGATCATCTTTAAGGATTTCTCTAAATCTTGCAGGGGAGTTTTTGAACACCCGGGGCAATCAGGTCCAAGTCCATTGCTCCGTCTGGCCAGTGACTGGGCCTTTCTAGTCAAAAGCAAATATTGGCTGGCTTATTATGGGTACCATTTGAAAGCAAAAGAAGAAGACATCCTTCAGAGCTAGACAGCTAAACCATTGGGCCTCTGCAGATATGAGGCCCAGTAATGAGTAGTTAGGGACCACTGGTAGGATGGCTGTTGTGGCTTGGTTGGTGGTTCACAAGCCCTGGGTAGGTCAGTAGTTTTTGTGCCTGGTTTCTTCACAGGTAACAGAGGAGTATTCCAGGAAGATTGGTGTTTTTGGAGCAGCCCAATCACTAGTAGACTCTGAAGATAAACCTGAAAGCCAATCTTGGCCTCCTGAGGTAAAGAATACTGTCATACTATTACCAGGTGGGTCCCAGGCATTAGTTCATCCAGAATAGGTATATGACTGATGGCTAGTCCAGGTGGGCTCCTTTCAGCCCACATCTTGGGAAAGTGAGAGCTCCACATTTTCATAACCAAATTGTTCCTGCAGGCTTTGAGTGGATTCTTCATGATTTCTCATGATGGACAGAATCACAGAGGTGTTTCTACTGGCTCTCTTCAAGCCAAGGCAGTCAGTACCATCAACAGAGGAGATGCAGACCCCTAATTTGGACAACAGGTCTCTTCCTAACAAGGATACCAGGCATTTGATTAGGTAAAAAAAAAATTCATGTTTCAACCAGTGCCCTGCCCTGGTGCAAGTGTGAGATTCACAGAAGAAATGCTTGGTTTGGGGCCCAGTAGCTCCCATTATTATTTTTATTTAGTTATGATTTTATTTTATATGTGTGAGTGTTCTTCATACATGTATATCTGTGTACCTCTTTGGTGCCGAATGGCTGCAGAGACCAGAAGAGGGCATCAGGTCCCCTAGAACAGTTTGTAGATGACTGTGAGCCACTATGTGGGTGCTGGGAAGAGCGGTCCAGTGTTCTTTAGCACTAAGTTATCTCTCTAGCACTAAGTCATCTAGATAATTCTCTAAAGAATTATCATTATCTTGTCCCTTTTTCATGGTACCTGCAGGCCTAGTAACAACTGAATATTCAGCACCAGTGGCCTACACAAAGTTAAATTAGGTAGCCCCTGACTCTAATTTTGACCATAGGCTTATGGAGGCCAGGCTTATTGAGTCTAGTCTGCCTCAATCTGAGTTTGGCCAGCCCAGTGAAGTTTGCTGTGGGGAGGGGGTGGCACGCAATCTGGTATGGAGCATGGTTCTTCTTTGGCCTCTAGTCCTTTGTTTTCACCCATAGTGTAAGTTATTGGAGAATTAATTCTTCAAGTATATTATTTCCTTGCAATAAACACACGGGTACTTCTGTAAGGGACTGTGGGGCTTTGATCTTGCTCTGCTTTGCCCTGATCTGGGCTCAGATGTACCTGTCACCAGAAGGGCTTCTTTGTTTCATCCTTTTGTCTTTTTTTGGTAGTTTGTTCCCAGTTTATTAACACCTTATTGGCTACCTCCAGTAGTTGGATGCTATTCATATCAGCATATCACTAAGTTTTTGTAGTTTTCCTAGAACATTACCTTGTGCCAGGCCCAGTAAGCAGTGTTCATCATTCATTTAATTTCAGAAGCCTAGGGGTCAAAACAAATATGTAGGAAGATTGCCTCACATCATCTCTCATAGAAATCAGATTGGATCTCTTCTGGATTTTGAAGGATCTCAGTGATTTTTTTCCTTGCTTTTTTATTTTATTTTATTTTTAAAAAGAAAACAAACCGTCTTTTTTCATTTTACATACTAATCCCAGTTCCCACTCCCTTCCCTCCTCCCATTCCTTCACCTTTATCCCCTCCCCCCAATCCACTCCTCACAAAGGATAAGACATGTAGTGTGAGGGTTGGCTAACTATGGAGTGAGGGAGCTGCGGGCAGGCCTGCTTTCCATCCTGCCCGGCTCCTGCACAGCTAGCTTAGCCCCGGAAATAACAACACACAAATTGTATTCATTTAAGCACTGCCTGGCCCATTATCTCTAGAGAGTTAGTTACTGGCTAACTCTCACATCTTGATTAATCCATTTCTAATAATCTGTGTAGCACCACGAGGCGGTGGCTTACCGGAAAAGATTCAGCATGTCTGACCTGGTGGCTGGCTCCATGGCGTCTGCCTCATAGCCCTCTTTCCAGCATTCTGTTCTGTTTACTCCGCCTACCTAATTTTCTGTCCTATCAAAGGACCAAGGTAGTCTCTTTATTGACCAATGAAAATAACACAATAGACAGATAACCCTCCTCCATCAAAGACACATGGCTCTGAGGAAAGACCAAGGCCCTTTCCACTATATCTAGGCTGAGCAAGGTATCCATCCAAAGAGAATGGGTTCCCAAAAAGCCAGTACAAGCAGTAGAGATAAGTCCTGGTGACACTGCCAGTGTCCCTGCCGTCTGCCCCAGCCATAAACTGTCACCCACATTCAGAGGGCCTAGCTTGGTCCTATACTGGTTCCTTCCCTGTATGGCCAGAGTTGGTGAGCTCCCATCAGCTCAGGTAAGCTATTTCAATGGGTATCCCCATCATGGTCTTGACCTCTTTGCTCATATTCTCACTCCTCCCACTCTTCAACAATCTCAGTGATTTTTGACAAGTTAATAGGCTTCTTTGTTCCCATTTCAGTTCTTTTAGATGAGTATATTAATATCTTTCCAAGCTGGCTCTATAATAATCTGAATTTGTTTGTTATTGGGGGATCTTGTGCTGGAAAGGGGGCTCTGACCCATGACTCTGCCCTTAACTTTCCTAACAGAACACAAGCCACCACCATTTCCAGGTCTCAGTCATTATTGTTTGTCACTCCTTGGTGTTGAAAGAGTTAATGGGAACTGGTGGCAGCCACTCTGGATTGGGAAATCTATAGGTGGGGGAAAGATGAACTCTACTAGGTCAGTCATAGCCTAAAGTTCCATAGAGTATGAGGGAGTATGGTGCTTCCAATTGAGCAGGTTGGTAGTGGAGAAAGGCTGGTAAGACATAACTGTCCTCCCTGGATGCTTCTGTCTTATGCCATGTCACTCCGAGAGGGCCCCTGATCTCAGAGTGACATATGGAGGACAGGATGTTGGTTCTGGACTTAACAGAGGCACCTTCACAGTGATTTGGGTTTCTCAGGCCTTGGCAGAGATACCAATGTGGCGGACTCTTGGGTAATGGTAGGCGTCTCTGGTATAGGCAGAATGGTGCAAGGGGACAGTGGTAATAACAGCTCCTCTGAGTCTCCCTGGAGGATCAGTGGGGTTTCAATGGGCCTCTGCTTCTTGGTTGAGTTTGTATTTTTTTTAAATATTTATTGATTTATTATGTATACAATATTCTTTCTGCGTGTATGCCTGAAGGCCAGAAGAGGGCACCATACCTCATTACAGATGGTAGTGAGCCACCATGTGGTTGCTGGGAATTGAACTCAGGACCTTTGGAAGAGCAGGCAGTACTCTTAACCGCTGAGCCATCTCTCCAGCCCCCTTGAGATTGTATTTTTGTTGTATGAGCCCTCTTGTTTGCTTCCCGACCACCCAGCTGCCCAAACTCCCAAAACAATCACACAGAATCTATTAACTAAATCACAGCTTGGCCCATTAACTCTAGCTTCTTATTGGCTAAAACTTACATATTAATTTAATCCATTTCTAGTAATCTGTATATGGCTACGTGGCTGTGGCTTACCAGGTAAAGTTCCGTCTGGCTGTGGCAGGAGTACATGGCTTCTCTCTGACTCTGCCCTTCTTTCTCCCAGCATTCAGCTTAGTTTTCCTTGCCTAGCTATGCTCTACTCTATCACAGGCCCAAAGCAGCTTCTTTATTAACCAATGGTATTCACAGAATACAGAGGGGAATACCATATCACCTTCCCTTTTCTGTTTAAATAATAAGAAAGGTTTTAATGTTATAGCCAGGGGTTGCTTGTTCATCCCAGCTGCCTCACATTAGGTGTCAATTTGTAGTATGGAGGCCGCTTGTTCATTTGGTGGCTGCTCAGACTTCCGAAATAACCATACAGAAACTATGTCAATTAAATCACTGCTTGGTCAATTACTTAAGTGTATTGCTATCTAGCTCTTATATCTAGAATTAATCCATCTCTATTATTTTGTATTTTACCATGAGGTTTGTGGCCTACTGGCAAGTTTTAGCACGTTTGTCTCTGGCGGCTGCTCCATGACTTCTCTCTGATTCTGCCTCCTTACTCCCAGCATTCAGTTTAGTTTTCCCCACCTACCTCTGTTCTGCCCTGCGCTGCAATTGGCTCAAAGCAGTTTTTTTATTCACCAATGGTATTCACAGCATACAGAGGGGAATCCCACATCATATTTTGACTAGGAAGACTTTTAAATATTGGTACTACCTGCCAATGCAGAATTGTATATAAGGGGGCAAAACAATGCAACTTGTAGCTAAAACTTTATATATAGAAGTTGTCTTGTGTGGCCTTATTTCCCAGTTATCACCTGGTGCACTGCCTTTAACACATCAAAAATATGCCACTCTAGTTCACAGAAGGTTTTCAGTCCTCCTGGATATATCCTGACACCGTAATTTCCTGAATACCCTTTCTTGACATTTTGATTACACAGTCAAGAACAATGGGTTTTGAGACAGATTCTCTCTTCATATGCCTCCTGTCATATCTGTGTCACAGAACAGAAGCAATGACTTCTGGGACTGTCCAGGAAAGAAATTGTTTCTCTTGCTTTGCTGCTCCTCTCACAGCCATTTAGATGCCTATTAGCAATATGCAGGCTAATAGAACCCCCAGACCAGGGCCAGATTCATTGGGAAAAAAGGAGTTTTCCAGAGACAGACATCAATGTTTAGGTGTATGAGGTCATCATGGAACTGCAGGTTGGTACTCAATCAGACTCTAGTAGTCCCAGGACCATGAAGCCACACACACTTTTACACTATATACACTCCCCTTTCTACCTAATTCAGACAGGAACCTCCCTGTGAGACCCTAAAGGAGACAGCAATAAAAATTGGTAGGAGGTGTTCAGGCTTCTTTTTTCAATAACCATATGACACTGTCTAGCTGGGCACCCTGAGGTAGGTGTCTTACTACTCCCTGAAGTCCAGGTCAATTGTGTCATTTCCTCTGTCAAGTTCACCAAGTGGAACATGGCCTGATGAGATGGACTGTGGCATATGGAGTCTGGATCCTGGGCAACTGGCCAGGTGGCACCTTCTGCTGAGTCTTGGGCTACACTTGGCCATGATAAAGTCCCCCCAACATCAGTGGTTCAAAAGATCAGCATTGGAGTACCATAGATTCTTCCAAACATCACGAGCTCTTGCCAAAGCTATTAGTTATCCTCTGTAATCTGACAGTAAAGTTCTATTGCTGAAGTGGTGTGGGATAATTGTCTGTATTCTGTCAATCATGTTTTAAATAAATGCTGATTGGCCAGGCAGGAAGTATAGGCGGGTCAACCAGACAGGAAGTAGAGGCGGGGTGATGAGTACAGGAGTATTCTAGGAAACAGGAAGCCCATTTCTCCCCATTCCTGTCCAGACACCACAGAAGCAGGATGTGACCTGCCCTGCCAAAAAAGGTACTGAGCCATGTGGCTAACATAGATAAGAATAATGGGTTAATATAAGCTACAAGAGCTAATAAGTAGCCTGAGCTAATGGGTCAATCAGTTTATAATCTTATGGAGTCCTCTGTGTGATTTTCTTTGGGACTTGCTGACTGTGGGTTACCGGGTGGGACAGAAACCCCAACAAGCCGGCCCTTCATCTTACACTGAAGATAGCACTTAAGTTAGTTATCAAACATGGCAAAATCGAGCAAGTGCCCAACTCTAAGTTTCACTGCTACTGACTCATGTTCATGGTGCTGGAAGGTATTCTGAACTCTGCTAGAGGAGAAAAGTAATCAATTACAGCAAGCTACAAATCCTTCCACTTACAACTGAGATATCTTACAGATGTAACCAACCACTTTTGTAAACTGGCTTTAAGGGTCCCTAAATGAGATAGAATCCATACCTGACATTATAAAAGTGACCAATAATCTACGACTTGATAGGGCATGGACCCTGGAGAAAAACTTAGTGCTAGTATCCTGCTAAAGCAGCAGTTTTCAACCTGTGGGTCATGACCCCTTTGGGGGTTGAAAACCCTTTCACAGGGGCCACATATCAGATATTCTGCATATCAGATATTTACATCATTATTCCTAACAGTAGCAAAATTACAGTTGTGAGGTAGCATGAAATAATTTTAGGGTTGGGGGTGTCAGCATAACATAAGGAACTGTATTAAAGAGTCACAGCATGAGAATGGGGGAGAACCACTGAACTAAAGGAACATAGAAATAAAATAACTCCTACTGGCATATTGCTGCACACAGATTAACACACTATTCAACACTCGTCAGAGAGGCTTCTTGCAGTAGATGGTAGGTAACAGAGATCCACAAATGAACAATGTATGGGGAAAGAGAGACTTTGGGGGGGGGAATTTCATACTAAATGGAAGGTATTTATGAAGCCCTTTCTCTCAAGGCTCAGGGATCTGCGGGGAACAGGACATAGAAAGATTGTAAGAGTCAGAGGTGGTGGATGATTCCAAGAAAAGAGTTGTCTCCCAGACACAACAGGGCTGATGCACATATGAACTCACAGAGACTGTGGCAGCATGCCCAGGACTTACAGGTTCAAACCAGAGCAAACCCCAGAAGGGGAAGTAGACACAATGTTTCATCCCTAACCAAGAAGCCTTTTCAACTGATACCTGCTTAGAAAGGGAAAATCAGTTTTCCCTAATAGAATGTCACTGGGTATATAAAGCACATCCGAAAACAGTTCCATGCACCATGCCGAAGAACAGTGAGTCAACAGAAGATGGACTCCATGTTTTCTTGTGCAGTTTTCATATTTTTTGTCTTATTGGGTTCTTTTGGTTGTTTTTTTTGACTTTCACTTTTGTTGAGAGACAGAGAGAGAAAGAGAGAGAGAGAGAGAGAGAGAGAGAGAGAGAGAGAGAGAGAGAATAAGAACATGGACTTGGGTAGATAGGAAGGTAAAAGGATTATGGAGGAATTGGGGGAGGGAGAAGATATGATCAAGATATATTGATTGATAAAAACGTATGAAGACACTTTTTTAAAAAAGAAAAATTTAAAAAACAGGGCTAACTCTATCTTAGTGTACAGCATGGTTTCCTGGCCAATGTTATGGGAAAACAGGAACAGGAATTGTTATGTTCAGAGCAGACGCTAGAGACTGAGTGGAGAATCAAAACTATTCCAGCTAGCACAGATCCATGACAGGAGCCTCTGAAGCCTGAGCCCCATTCAGGGGTTTCTTCCAGCAATTACAGGTGATTTTGAGTCATTTCTGACATTTTCTGGCATGAGTAGGTTCAGCTTTTTAGTTTAGTAATTGAAGAGCACAAGGGAAAGTTTCCAGTGGCAAGCATGTTTCTGGAAGCAGAAACACAAAGGCCAAGCGTTCTCTTCTCTTTTATAGATTTGCTTCTCAACACACTCTAGGTTTCTATTTCACAAAAACAGAGATCTTACCTCACAGGGTACAAGATATTTTATTCTGGAGAGAAGTATTAGCAAACATGGCCTGGGAACACAGATTCAGGTAATTAGAAAAGGCATGTTTCAACCTGGAAACAGGTCACGATTTTTTTAAGGTAACTAAACAAAGATCAAGGTATTTTCAAAGCGCATTAGTGGGAACGTCCTGTAGGTGGGAATGTCCCGTAGGTGGGAACGTCCCATAGGTGGCTTCAGAAACGTGAGGAGGCTTCTGTTACAGGCCTCACTTAGAGCCTGTGCGATGACATCACTATTGGGTGTTATGGGCCTTACTTAGAGCCTGTGCGATGACATCACTATTGGGTGTTATAGGCCTCACTTAGAGCCTATGCGATGACATCACTATTAGGTGTTGGGTTGGTGAAAGCTGTGAGTCTGTTTATACAGCAGAGAAAGTATTTATCCCAATAATTACAAGGATGTTAGGTCAAACACAGAGGCAGCAGATAAATGGGTATCTTTAAGGGATAAAGACACCCAAAGATAGTTCAGCTCTGCATATGCCATATGCCAGCATTCACGATCAGAGAACTTCCAATCAGTGAACCATCCTTTTTAAATCTTTATCACAGGTGAACTTTTCCCCTGGGGATTTCAGTTGACAACTGAAAGACATATTAAATATGTACATAACACCACAATCTATAGTGGTCCCAAACAGGGGGTGGTGGAGTTCAGAGTGCTTACCTAAAATGTCTGATAGCCTGGGTTTCATTCCTAGCATTTTGGTACAAGGGAGAGGGAAAGGAAGAGTGGGGAGGAGGATGGGTGGACATGAAGTGGAGAGAGAGAATAGGGAAAGGAGAAATGGGGAGGGAGAAGAGAGGAGAGGAAGTACAGATGGAGAAGGGGAAAGGAGTCAAGAGAAGTCAGGAGGAAGGAGGCTATCATCCTTCAGTATAGGGATTAGAGGGGAGCCTAAGGGAGGCCTCGTGAGGGTGGGTTATTTGATCTGTGGAATAGTTAGATAAATATCTTTAGTTTAAACATTCATTAAGATGTATACCTAAGGTAGGTCCGTTTACCTGTATTTATATATATATATATATATATTATTTTTTCTGTTGTGATAAAATACTATGAATAAAGCAACTTAATAGAGGAAAGAGAGAAAGGAATTTTTGTTTTTTTTTTTTTACTATTGTTTGTTTGCTTGCTCACAGTTCAAGGCTATCTATAGCACACTGTGGCAGGGAAATCAAGGCAGAAGGAACGTGATGCTGCTGGTAGGTCATATTACATCTGCAGTCAGAAGAGAGAAATGAATGCATGGCACTGCTCAATTTTTTCCATTTATACAATCTTGAATAATTGATCATTTGTCCAGGGAATGGTACCACCTACAGTGGGTGAGTCCCCCCCCCCCTTAATTGGTACAAACAAGACAATCATCCAGATGCATACCCAGAAGCTAAATTAAAATCCCAAGTGATTTTAGAGAACTAATACTAACCATCACATTAAACATAGCAAACATTTGGAAATTTGACAAATAGGAAAATGAAGTCAGATGTCGCTGCTGATCCAGGCATTAGATTTATCCTGTCTGTTTTAGGTTGTCTTTATTGTGCGTCTCACTGTGTTTTTCTATGTATTTCTATCAGTTCTATTTCACTCTATTAAGCAATGGCTTTCTTTAGTGTGACATTCCCCCACCCAGTACACACACACACACACAGCTTAAGACCTGTGCCCCCTTCTGTTGGGGACCCGGATCCTTTCAGCTCTGCCAGGTCACCCAGAGAAACAAACAACTCTTCCTTGTATCCTCACTTGACTCCCACTGGCAGTCCCCAATTTTCTGCGTCCCAATGTGGAGTCAGAGAGGGGCCAAACCTCTCCTCCAGAGTCCCCTGCCACCTAAGCAGAAAAAAATTTCCCCAAGGTGCCCACTCCCTCCACTCACCACCTTCTCTAAGCCACCCCAGGAAAGAAAAAGAGCAAATTCCATTTCTTCCTCTTTTATGATTTGTGCCTGCTTTTCTACTAGTAATGTGTATAACTAGAAAACTCAAAACCTATCATTCTCTGAAAAAAGTAGAAAAAAATATCACTGGGCCCAGATAAGGGGATAGGTGATGGGCAATGCAACCTGGACAGAATAGATTTTCCCTTGACCAAGGAGAATTTAAACAATTTTTTGCTAGATCCTTTTTAGAAGAATTAAAGACAACTGCTAAAATGACTTCCCTTGTCAGCCCATTGGCCCCAAATATTAGACAAATTATAAAAGTTAGAAAATATAAAGTAGGTCCTAGTTGATGAAGAAGGTTCACAAGGTGTTTAACATCAGAGAACTGACTGGAATGATATCTTTTGTATAAACTGAAAGTCACTGTCACCTTTTCTGTTGATGAGACATGCTTAGACACCTCACAAAATATTGTGTCTTACCCACTTCGAGAATATCACCAAGCTGAGTGTACTGCCTGGAACCAAAGATGTACTTGGATTATCTCTCAGATTGATTACTCAACTAACTAGTTCAGCTACTCCCATTCAGATTGAACAATACTCAATTAACCAGGGGGAAAATTTGCAGTCCATGGCTTAGAGAGACAGGAATCCTGGTGCCCTGCAGTCACATTGGAATACACCTCTCCTGCCTGTAATGAAACCTGGGACCTTTCATGCTCATGAATCTAAATCCTTCAGAGAAACAGGTATCTTGGACCTGAAAGATGTATTCTTCAGCTTCTCATTGCCAGAAGTGCGGCAACCCATCTTTGTTTTTAAATGGATGAACCCACAGGAAGGTTACAGCGGGCAACTTACCTGAACCAGGTTGCCTCAAAGATTTAAAAGTTCTCCAACCCTGTTTGATGAGACAATAAATGATGACCTCCTGCCATTCCATGAGAGGTTTCCCAGGAAAATAGATTATAAAAGGGCCACCGAGGGGCTGCTTCAAGAGTTACAGACCTTGGGATATAGAACAACAGTTGAGAACGCCCACCTTTGTATATCAGAGGCTACCTATCTTGGTTACCAGCTGAGGGGAGGCAAAAGAAGCCTGGCTCAGAGTGGGATTGCTGCCGTTCCTCAGATTCCAACTGAAGACTAAGAGACAGGTTCAAGGGTTCCTAGGGGCAGCTAGGTATTGCTGCATATGGATTCCAGAATTTGTGGAAATAGCAAGGCCTCTATGTACCAGCATAAAGGTACACTGAGTCCCTAATCTGGACTGAGACGGAATAAAAGACATTTGAGGCTTTTCAAATAGTTCTAATCTGGCTCTAGCCCTAGAACCTTCAGATGCTTCAAAACCTTTTCATCTGTTTGTCCACAAAGGAAAAGACTTTACAAAGGGGATTTTGGCCCAAACTTTGGGGCTATAGAAACACCCTGTGTTATACCTTTCCAAATGATTGAACCCTACAGCCACAGGATGGCCCACCTACTTAAGAGCTGTGGTGACTATTGCCAGTTTAATGGAAAAACAAAACAAAACAAGTAGACTCTGGACCAGGATGAATGCAAAATGTAAAATTACACAGCTTGAATCCATAGGTTTGTGGAGTACACCAGAGGGAAAGATCATTCTCACAGAAACAGCGGGCAGGACTCTGGGAACTGACCTTCACCAGGATACTCATCTGGGGTCCACAGAACTTTCTGCGGACCAAAGTATATTATACTTAGCCTGGACAGTCTAGTGCTGGATGTCTTAGCCAGATGCCAAGTTTGTGTTCAAGTAAATCCAAAAGAGAGAGCCCATACCTACAAAGGAATCAACACCCAAGAGATGGGAAAACTAAGTTCACCAAGATCTGTCCTTCCGGGGAGGATACAAGTACTTCCTAGTCTTATATGTACTTTTTCCAAGTGGACAGAAGCATTCCCCACCTGGACCGAAACTGTTCAAATAGTAGCTTAAAAAGTTCTTCCCGGAACTGGCCCCCTGATATGCCCTACCCCTAGCCATGGGGTCTGACAGTAGTCTGAATTTTATAACCAAAACCTCAATTAATAGCTAAAGCTTTAGGCAGAGAATGAAAACATCTTGTGTATATTGACTACAGATTTATGGTCAGGTAAAAAGAATAAACAGGGCGTCAAAATAAACTCTAACAAATCTCTCATTAGAGTCCAACAAAGGATGGCTAGGCCTCCTTCCTTTGCTTTGATTTGGGCCACTGCAGCCCATCTAGAAGAGATTTGCCCCCATGAGATAATGTTAGGAAGACCTCCCACACTGCTTCCTAGGCTCAGAGACCAGCAGTTGGCAGAACTGTCTAACCACTCCTTCCTCAAGTCACTACAGGCCCTCCAGTCCTCCATAAAGGCTACTCATTGGATGACCGAGAGACCCAGGCAAACTCAGATCCATCACTTACCTGTTTCCCCTTGTTTCTGGTGAGACAGTTTGGGTCAAGCAGGTATCCAAAGAAGCACTGAAATCTATACATAGTGATTCTCTCCACTGCTATAGCTATGAAGGTAGCTGGTATTCCACCAAGGATCCACCACATCCAGGTCAAAATGTGGAAGCCACGGATGTCACTGTCAAATGAACTGCCTCCTGGACTATGGACCCATTAAAATTAAGGTTTCATCAGACCACAGGCCTTTCCACTCCCTGCCTCTCTATGAGTCTTATGTTTTGTCCTATGGGTATGAATATAGGGTCGTGATCCAAAGCCACCACCCACAGACGTGGTCCTGGGAACTGAGGAAGACAGATACAGGTAGGAGATAGCTAATGTGGCCACAGACCAGCAACCCATATTCCATTGCTCACTGATACCCACTTCAAGTGTCTAGTTGTATTGGGGAGATATATGGGAGTTTGTCTTTTGAGATAGGGATATAGAGTTATAATTCTCTTCATGCTGGGCAGCTGGACCCCTTAGTTGCTAGGAACAAGGGAGTTTCCATCGCAAAAATTGTCATTGTGAAACAGAGGACTCCTAAAACAATCCTTTCAAACAATTCTGGGTTTTGGGAAACATGGATAACCTGAAGGGACCCAACTTTATGTCGCAGGAAGGGACCTCTGAATACATTTAAACTACTCCTCGAGATCCCCAGGCCCTTGGGTCCTAACAAAGATCTCTCCATGCCAGGCCCAGGCCAACTTGCCCCTGCAAAGCAGTTAACACACCCAGAGCCACTGCCCAGGAAGACCACCCCCTCTGTCCTAGTAGCTGAGTGATCCCATTCCTCTTTTCTACTCTTGACAATGTCTGCCACTCAGTTACTCATTTCCAGCCAGAAAGAGGCCTTGATTGCTGGTTATGCTTAAACACCTGTTCGCTGTACTACAGACAGATAGGAACTAACCAGACTGTCAGCCATTGACTGACAAAACTCACTGTGACTGGGGCACCCCAAATTAATGTTAGAGGACTTAAACTGGGCACTTCCCCTTATTCTGATGCCTGCTCTTCTGCCTTTTGGGTTAATTCATCTGGATAACAGTGATATTACTGAGCCCCTGAGACTACTTGGTGGGCATGTACTAATGATTTGACTAAACATACCTCTTCTAATACTTTCCAAACGAAATAGTCAGGTTGATTAGGACCTACAGATACTAAGTTTCCATTTCTGAATTAAAACAACAGTCATATTCCTTTACAGAAATGCTCCTGCAAAGGAGACTATGCATGACTTTGGGAGAAACTTGTTGTTTCTATGTTACTTGATCAGGAGTAATTAGAAAAGTTCTTGCCATGGCTGGAGAAAGCTTCAAAAAAAAGAGAACAAGATATAATTGGTATCAGTCTCTGCTCTCTTGGTCTGCCTGGCTAACTACTCTGCTATCAGCACCGGCTGGGCCTTTAATTCTCATTCTAATTGGATGAATTGTGGGCCCTGCATCTTAAACTAAATGGCCAGTTATGTATCAGTTCAGTAAAATTAATGGTCCTTGGGTCTAA
Source organism: Myodes glareolus (assembly GCF_982192425.1). NCBI lineage: Eukaryota > Metazoa > Chordata > Mammalia > Rodentia > Cricetidae > Myodes > Myodes glareolus. The sequence continues at coordinate 51,696,380 of NC_142053.1, forward strand.
CTACCTCCTTACAGCAGGATGAGTCCACGGCTTGACTCATTCACTAAGTGGGTAATGTAACAGGGCCCCAGAACGTAGTATGCCCCCAGATTTTAGCACAACTGACTCCATGGTGGAAGTATAGTCAAGCTGTGAAACTCAACAGGTTACAGCACCGTCTGCCAACACTATAACAAAGACCTAATCCAGCAAGGTCCATAGTTCTGAGAACATCTCTAAATGTACTAACCTTGCCTTTGGCTTCTGTAATTCTGCTTCTAGCTTACTGTTCTCGTTAACTGAAGTATGCCAATTCAGGATACAGTTTTTGTGCTTAAAAGCTCACCCTGAGAAAGGTTTGGTGCTACACTGGGATCCTGGCCACCCAGTGTAGTTGTCGGGTGGCTAGCAAAGGCTTTCTATAGGCTCTTGTCTGAGTAGTTTCCTCGTGGATACTCCACAACAGTAACTATCAGATTTTCACTGTTCTCTCCCAGTAGATACTGGGGGAGGGTATTGTCCGAAAGTTGTGCTTTACCACTTATTAGTATAATTAATTACTGTTGTGGTCTTTTCTGTTGGTTGAGAGATTCATACTTGTGTATGATGCTTTGAACAAGGATGCCACCCCATTCTCTCCCTTCCAATTCATCTATCCCCAATTACAACTCCCTCCCTACTTTATATATTTTCCACTTTAAAAACAAATAAAAACCCCAAGGATTCCATTTAGTGCTGCCAGTATGTACATGGGAGTAGGACCATCTCCTGGAGCATAGGTAGCCCCTCAGGAGCCTCATCTTTGAAGAAAGCTGGTTCTCCCTTTCTCAACATCAGCTGTCAGGAGTTCTCAGACGGGGCAAGAATTCTTGACCTCCTTCCCTCTCCATGCTGGTATTTTGTCTGATTTAATTGTGTGCAGATCGTGTACACATAGTCACAGCTACTGTCAGCTCATGTGGTACAATCGCCCCGCTGTGTTCAGAAAACAGTTCCACTGTACGAATCCACTGACTCTGTATCTCCAAATCCTTCCGCCCCCTCCCGTGACAATTCCTGAGCCTTGGGAGGAGGTGACTTTAGTCTACATAGGTTTTCATCTTCTGCCTCTTACGGGACAAGCAAAGTGCTAGGTGAAAGGTTGTGTCAGATTCTCTTGTGATTATACCATATTAATTATTCTCATGTTCGGTGGCACAAAAAGTCTAAAATGTCACATACTTAAGTAGAAAATGTTCAGTGGTGAGTGGCCCTGACCCACTGGCCCTCCCACCTGCACTATTAGCAGGTCAGGCATCAG